>NC_047570.1:34408125-34756250 GCF_011004845.1 Esox lucius | reverse complement strand
CAAATTAGAAAAATTATGATTCATTTTCAATTCTGTTGGGGTTTGTAATCCCAGAGTAATTTAGGTTTTAGTACATGACCCAAACAATTCTGACTTAATTACACCAATGAAAACAAGCTGCCGAGTAAATACCGCAAAGCTGGTCTGATTGTTTTGAGGCCTTATTTGAGAGAGTCCTTGTTTGTCCTGTGGTGAAATGGAGAAAGCTGCAATGGTGGAAAACCTCCTAGAAGGAACAGCTTCTCACGTTCTGTACCAGGCCCACCTAGAACCAAAGACCACCTCCCACTGACAGACAGAATGGATGAGAAAGAAGTGTGCATGCCGCTATCATATTGCTGAACGGAGGCCGCTGCGCCCCCCATGGGAACCACCATTTGGCTTCTCTGTCTTCTTTGTGACCCAGCTACTGCAGCAGTCGCATGGGAACTGAGAACAGTGGTCTTTGATATGCTATATTTAGAAGTAATCTCAAAACGATAATGAAAAAGAGATCTGAGATCGGCAGGTATTCATCAGAACTGCAGTCTGAGTCCTGTGTCTGCTTATTAGATTCTCGATTTTACATGGTTTGTATTCGAAACGCTAACAAAGAAATAGAACTCCCCCCTGAGTGAAATGAATCAGCTTGGTCTGAAAATTAAAGAGCTTAGAAAACAAAGAAAGATTATTTGTCATGAATGTTTTCATTGTGATGAATTACAGGCCACTGTTCAGGGGGGATATCTGTTGCTGTGGTGGCTCCATGTACACGGATGTGGCGGAAGTCGGGGATTGTGTTTGTGTGTGTGTGTATGTCTGTGTGTGTGTATGTCTGTGTGTGTGTATGTGTGTGTGTGTGTGTGTGTGTGTGTGTGTGTGTGTGTGTGTGTGTATGTCTGTGTGTGTATGTGAGTGTGTCCGTGCGGAGATCCCCTGTTTAGAGGTCACAGTAGGATGCCAGTCCATCCCGTAACCTGATTCAACCCCGCATCCTCTATCCTGACCGTGAATCTCTATGGAGCCTCTCCATCCCTCTAACCCCCTGTGCCCTTTGACCCCATCACCCACTCTCCGCAGCTTGTTTCCTCTCTTTCACATGCACTGGAGGCATCAGGGCTGTGAGCTAATGCCGTGGCCGGCTGACAGGAAAAAAAGGGGGGTGGGCGAATTGCCTGAGCCTGCAAACAGCTGCGACAAGAACAGAGTTGAAATGTAGATATATTTTAAATCTTAGAAATGTCACGTCTCCTGCCTCCGTCCTGTTGGTGTCGTTGTGCCAGGCAGATTCCTCAGTAGCAGCTCAAATGTCTAAGGAAAAGGTTTTACATGGAAGTGGAAGTGGAGTCCATGTCTGACCTGTGTGCATTGTAAACCAGAGGAATATCTGGAAACGGGTACATAATGTACTGAAGTGAGTGTGTGCATGTGGCTCCCAGGGTGTGAGTGTATTCTTAGTCTGGGACTCATTAGGCCCCGGCTGATGACCCCATTGGCTCAAAAGACTGACCCAGCAGCCAACCAAAAGTAACAGGGCGTAACCCCTCACAGTTTATTCAGATTTCTTTTGGGGATTTGACTTTTCTCTTATTTAACCCAGGGCTCATTCTCCACGGAGCCCTGATGACCAGAGCAAGGACGCTGACACAGTTAACACCACGCTGAAATGATCACTTAATTAAAATAAAATAAACCTCAAATTTCCACTTAAAGTTACAGTATAACACAGCCTACCACTCTGAGAAAGAGGTCCTGTCTGGCATCAGATTTCTCTGGCCATTGTTAGTTTTGAAGCACCAAATACATCTGGTATTTTAAATGTTCAACAAAAACAAAACAAGTATTTATATTGTCCATCTAATATTTTAAGCATTTTGGTGTTATAGTCTGTTGTTGTCTCTCGCTTCAATCCCACCTGTGGGAGGGAATCCGTCCCGTGTGTTTCTCACTGTCCCGTGTGTTTCTCACTGTCCCGTGTGTTTCTCACTGTCCCCCTGTCACTGTGGGAGGGAATCCGTCCCATGTGTCTCTCACTGTCCCTCTGTTCCAGTGGGAGGGAATCCGTCCCATGTGTCTCTCACTGTCCCTCTGTTCCAGTGGGAGGGAATCCGTCCCGTGTGTTTCTCACTGTCCCGGGTGTTTCTCACTGTCCCGTGTGTTTCTCACTGTCCCGTGTGTTTCTCACTGTCCCGTGTGTTTTCTCCCTGTTCCAGGATGACGACCCAGAGGAGCATGGAGGATGCCGAGGAGATCGAGCGGGAACGGCGGCGTAGGGCCCGGGAGAGAAGCCAGGGGTCCCACAACGACCAGACCGGGCCAGCAAGCCCCACTCGCCTTACACAGGACAACGGGCCTCAGGAAACAGATGCACTGTAAGTCACGGGGTAAATGGGGAGAAAGCTACCAGAAACATGCGGTCGACCCCCCCCAATGACACAGCGCCCCCTTGTGTCCTGTTGATACATTGCGTGTGACTGATAAAATGTCAGTTGATCATTACATTTCCCACTGTAAAAATTCCTATAGAGGCCCTCAACAATCGGTAGATTTTGTTAATGGTTGATCTCAATAGCAAGACGCAACATTCACCCAAGTCTCACCCAAGTGTTCACCTGTAATGTAGCTCTGTCGGGCTATTAGTGTAGGTCTGTTGTTGCGTGATCTCTTCGGCAAAATGCACACAAAAGTCTTCAATACTGGAGCTTGGGTGCCCGAAAATACTTTGCGCGACATATGTACATACGATACGACAGGGCCAGACGATTTCTGAGATGGTCTGATTGGTCCAAATTGAGGGAATAGATCAGAATTTGTCAGCCTCTATGAAACGCGACCAAAGTCCCCTCAGTCTCTCCATCCAGCCTGTTGTTTTGAAGGTTACTAATAAAAAGTCTTGACGACGAATGACGACGTCAGCCTTGTTGTAATTATGTGGCAATTAGACAGTTTCTGTCATGTTATCGACATTGGGTGGAGACTGCTTCAGAAGGCTGACTGATGTCTCAATGGTCCTGACTGGTGGGGGAAAAAACATGTCAACAAACCAAATGTTAAATGACCGTGGCAGACGAGCAAGCCTGTGTTTTGTTATGAGGCTTGGCCAAGTGTCTCTAGAGGTTAGAGTGCATGCTCCCTTTGTACCTTCTGTGTGCTGTGTGCACTATTCCAGATATAAACTGAGATACACAGACACACACAGACATGCGAAAACATGTACATCCGGACATTTCATTTCAGTTTCAGTCCTTGGGGTGGAAACCGTTAAAATGATTCTGCTTTTACATTGCATTTTGGTCAATCAGCAGACACTCTTAGCTGTAGTGGATTACAGTCAGTTCACACAATCACACGACTAAGTTGTCCTAAGCACATCCTTGTCAATTAATTAGTTGTCCCGTGCTGGAAAGAAGATAGAAGTTTTCTCTGCAATTATTTTTTATCAGCTGTGCACATGGCAGCTGCTAATTCATAAACAACTCCTTTTAGATAGCTACTAAATTAGCAGGAGTGGTTAATGCAGCTAGCAGAAAGAGGACAAAACACATTCATCATTAGGTGTTCGAAATCCCATTCCTTTTTAGTTTATTATGAATTTTGACAGTTTTTTCAGTTATGTCTACATTGTTAGCAAACATGCTACTTGCTGCGAACGTTGGCAAAATATTTAGTTTTGTATTCACAGGGAGCTACAAAGTCCATTATATGTCCTCGTTGGTGAAGTATAACTGGCAAACACACACACACAAACACACACAGTCAGAGTAGATGTGTACTAAGACTCATCCAGGGAAAGTATTGTGCAGAGAGGGAGTAAACATTGCTTAAGTGTTGTTAAGTCTGACATGGCAGGAAATATTTCCCTTCCTCACAACACGCGTGTGTACATGCACATGTGTGTGTCTGTGCGAGAGAGTCTTGTTCCATAATGAATGCCGAATAAACTGAATCAGTTGTTGGTTGATTATTTCCTTTGTCCCATAGATTTTTTTTTTATTTTTCGATGTGCTCATCATTATCATTGGAAGATAGCAGTCCCATTTAGGGAAAATCTCAAAGCTTCTGGTCTGAGTTCATTCACATCTTCGAAACAGGGGCAGGTTATTAGCTGTTGAAAAAGACCTAAAGCCGCAAACTTCACACAGGAAAGCCTGTTCATGGGGTAGTAATTCTAGTTCTAATTCTAGTTTTACCAGAGAACTAATACTTGCAGTCTCTGTGTGGACACAGTCTCAGCTGTATATCTTGAATGTATTGTCATGCGCCGTAGCTATGGTACAACACAGGCAACATTGCCATTTTAACATCAGCGGACACTCTTATCTCAAGCTAACTATGTTTAGTGGACGGACACATTCTCGTACTCCCTGTCCTGGCCACCCCGTGGGATTTAAACCCACAACCCAATGCCTTGCACCACCAAGTGGACCCTGGTGCATCATGAGAACTCATTACCACATCCCCCTTAAGTGTGTATGCATGCATGCTGCTTACTAGTATGAACAAACAAACAGTGTTTGTAGTTGTGCAACTTTGAGAAATGCAGAACTGACCAACGGCCCATGGCCAGAGGAGGAGAGGACATGGTGCCAGAATCCCAAATGGCATTTGCTTCCCTTTTCTAGTGCACTACTTTTGACCAGGGGCCTATGGGGAGGGAATATGGTGCCGTTTGGGGAGAACGGCCCATAGCTCTCTGAGGAAACAGGATGCAGCGGGGGCATTTGTTCCGTTGGCAGCGAGGTCGTTCGTTCAGTCAGTTTGTGTGTGTTTCCATGGTCACATTACGTGTGTGTCGGTTCCCATGACACCCCGGGTCCTGGGGTCTGACACCTACCATTTACACAGACACAAACACACACACACACACACACACAGACACAAATAATCTCCACCCTCATCCCCAGCTGCAGGTGTTTGGCTGAAAAGAATCGCTTCCTGTGACTTCGCCCTGGTACTTGAGACCCATCTGTAACTCCCTGCCAAGCTGCCGTTGTTGCTCCATTGTTTAAATGTTTAAATACTGCTAACACCGTACATTTGTCCCCTCATTGGTCAACTGGCATGTTCAGTCCATCCAGTTTTTCTGAGCCCTTGATGTGAGGCAGATTATTAAATATTGGCTTCTGGTTAGATATTTTATGAAACATAGGAAATGTGACATTCATGACGACAATTTGGCTGACTTTGGAATCGCTTGACAGCGCCTGGTGACGACATTGGGTCCAACTACCTAAAGGCATTCCTGACCTATATTTAATCTTCATTCATCTTGAAGCTGAGAACAACCTCTCGAGAGACCAGAGAATTCACATGTGGCTACCCACATCCTCTCAATTGTGAAGAGAACTGAAACCTTGTAACTATTAAATTAATGTTTCTGACGACTAATAATCAACAATAGGTTTGAGTTGTCCATTCAAAAAAGCAATATGATATTCCCTTCATAGTGTTTGATTCTAACTTTCTCCTCAGTTACAATAAACTGTGACCTGTGAACTTTACTTCAGGTGTGAGAGCGAGCTGAAGGCGAACGGTTGCCAGCTGGCCTTGGAAGAAGACGAGGGCTTCAGCGACTGGACCCAAAGGTTGGAGAAACGCAGACAGCGTCACTTGGAGGAGCAGGAGGGCCGAGGGGACCGGCCTCCTCCAGCCCTGGACCAGCAGCCCGGCTTGAATGGGGTGGCCCCCACCAAACCATGCCTTAAGACTCGGTCCGTGCCTGGACCGGAGGAGACGGAGGAGTGGGAATGGAGTGGGAGCGAGACACAAGAGGCTCCCCAGACGGTAGACGGTGACAAGGTGCGGTTACGGTGCCGACCAAACTGGATTCAGTCGGAGAACCGGTCCAGTTTCAAAGTAATAGTTTAAATCACAGAGTCTGCCTTAGCAGTGATTGGCCATAACGAAGACAGAAAATCAGGAACCTCTCAGGTACATGGATGTCGATGTTTGATGGGTGACCTTTATTCTTTAGGTGGCAGAAAAGAAGAGGTCCGAATTGAAGATATCCTACACATCTAACATGAAGAAGCACGTCAGGAGGAACGGGGAAACACCTGGGGTGGAAGTTACTTCATATCTAGTTGCAGGGAAAATGACCCCAAGGTAACAAACCAAAAATAGTCTGTGTTTGTCTGAAAGACCACCACCCATTTTTAGTGGTTTTGGCCAAAGCCATTTCAGATACATATGCAGAAACTTGAGAGGTGGTGGTCTCTCTGGCCAAAATAAAGAAACTATTGTAGTGTGACAGCCGAGAATTAATCACCACAAACTGAAATTGTATTTGTCGTTTCCTGCAGTCTATTTTAAATGATACTATGACTTGTACAGGGAGAAAAAGGACTTATGTACAGCATCTCTTGGTTCCATCTCCTGCTTCACTTCTTAGCTCTCACTGAAATGAAAGAAAATGCATGACAAGATCAGTGACTCTTATCACTTCCTGTATTAGGTAGCTCAACATACTTCCTTAGTTTAGCCATGCCTTTAGAGTGAACCACAGCAGCGTGTTGCCACACAACTTAAAGAGACCGATAGAGATGGCTGAGACACAGAAAGACATGGATGAGACAGAGAAAGACATGGATGAGACACAGAAAGACAGAGATGAGGGAGAGAGAGATATGGATGAGGAAAAAAAAGACATGGATAAAGAACAAATAGACATGGATGATGCAGAGAAAGACATAGCTGAAAGACATCAAGACATGGATGAAGAAAAGAAAGGCATAAATGAGGGACTGAAAGACATGCATGAAGAACAGAAAGACATGGATGAGGGAATAAAAGACATGGATGAGGAACAAATATACATGGATGAGGTAGAGAAAGACATGGGTGACACACAGAACAAAATAGATGAGGGACAGAAAGACATAGGTGAGTTAGAGAAAGACATGGGTGAAACACCGAATGAAATGGATGAGGGACAGAAAGACTTGGGTGAGCAACAGAAAAGCATGGATGATGGACAGACTTCTCTCTCAGTGGTATCTGAAGAAGACAGGTAAACAGAAACATTCCAAAGTTAATTGAACAATGAATTGAGCCATGTTAAGTAGTTTATATTACTTACCTGCAGCAGGGAGAAGTTAAAACAATGTGTGTGACATATGTAATGCATCTTCAACTCTTTTGAGAGATTATAACATGTTTAAAAGATTTAAAAGTATTTTAATCATTTCTCCATGCTATCACTATCTAGTTGTCTTTCATTCTTTCTCTCTTTTCTTCTCCCTTCAGTCTCAGTCCATGCTTGGGACAGCAGGTGGAGGAGGTAGATGGAGGTGCTCATGAGGGCCTGATGGAGACACAGCAGAAGCTGGGCCAGGGACATGGAACCCTGGAGCAGCTGAGACAGAGGCAGCAGGAGGACCAGGAGGAGATGGAGGAGGTGAACCGCAGGAGAGAGGAAAGAAATAGAGCCAGGGAGGAAGAGGAGCAGCGGAGAGGGGAGGAAGAGTCACACAAACAGAAGCAAGTTGAGGTGAGTGAGATCAGAGAGTGGGGAGGTGAATCAGGAGTTCAAGGAGGTGAGGCAGGGGTGTGAGGAGGAGAGTTTGTGGTGCGAGAAATGAAATCAGGAAATGGTGTTGTCTCTATGTGACACCTTCAGATCAAAATTAGTTTTCTGACTCCAACTCAACCTCGGAGAGAGATCATCTCCTTTTAACTGTTTCGTTTCTAGTTAAATGTTAATACGTTTGCCAATCTAAATGTATTTCAAAAATCTTGCTGATTGCTTATGAGTCCAAGAGGTAGGCCTATTGGAACCACAAGATGTATGATATTCTCTGTCTACAAGTAACCAGCCACCGGAAAAGTCAACTATTTTCTGCATCAGCCATTTATATATATTTTTTGAATTAAACGTCAAGCCCAGGGGAACGACTGTCCTGCATCAATAATTTTATTGTGTGTTTGCTGGTGTAATGGTGAATTAGCGTTCTCAACAAGTTTAAATAAACATTGAAAAAGGAAAAGTGGCAATCACTAAACTAGGCTTTGGTTTGGTGTGTTGTTCTCTTCATCCAGGAGGAGACCAGGACCGTGAATGAGGGGATAGACAGGAGGAGGGCATCGGCGGAGAGAAGGTTGAAGAACCTCAGTATCTCCAGCAATGAAGGAGATGAGTCACTCGGCCATTTTAGTCCCATGAGCCCCACATTCAAGGTAGTGCTGTCCAATATCCATCAGCTTACCTATCAGTTTGTATGTCTGTAGATCACATGTTTATCAAATCACAAAATCTTTTAATGTAACTCAGCCTATATACAAAATGAACGACATTGCATACATTCTGCTTTTCACTGAAACATATTTTAGCCAGTTTGCATCTTTCTTCATCATACATGTGTTCTCTTTCATGCTGCTTAATGTCGTTCCACCAGAAACTCCTCATTCTGTTTTACCCAGTAAGTTATAGACTGTCTGTGCGTTCCTGTCATAGTATAGACTGTTTGTAGGATCAGCATGCTTTATATGGTATAGACTTTCTGTGGGATCAGTGTGTTCTACCTAGTAAGTTATAGGCTTTCTCCAGGGTCTGTATATTACAGACTGTCTATAGTGTCAGTGTGTTATAGACTGTCTGTAGGGTCAGTGTGTTATAGACTGTCTATAGTGTCAGTGTATTACAGACTGTCTGTAGGGTCAGTGTGTTATAGACTGTCTGTAGGGTCAGTGTATTACAGACTGTCTGTAGGGTCAGTGTGTTATTGACTGTCTGTAGGGTCAGTGTGTTATAGACTGTAGGTAGAGTCAATGTGTTATAGACTGTTGGTAGGGTCAGTGTATAACAGACTGCCTGTATGGTCAGTGTTATAGGCTGTCTGTAGGGTCAGTATGTTATAGACTGTCGGTAGGGTCAGTGTGTTATAGACTGTCTGTAGGGTCAGTGTATAAAAGACTGCCTGTAGGGTCAGTATGTTATAGAATGTCGGTAGGGTCAGTGTGTTATAGACTGTGTGTAGGGTCAGTGTGTTATAGACTGTGTGTAGGGTCAGTGTGTTATAGACTGTCTGTAGGGTCAGTGTGTTATAGAGTGTGTGTGGGGTCAGTGTGTTATAGACTGTCTGTAGGGTCAGTGTGTTATAGACTGTATGTAGGGTCAGTGTGTTATAGACTGTGTGTAGGGTCAGTGTGTTATATACTGTCTGTAGGGTCAGTGTATAAAAGACTGCCTGTAGGGTCAGTATGTTATAGAATGTCGGTAGGGTCAGTGTGTTATAGACTGTCTGTAGGGTCAGTGTATAAAAGACTGCCTGTAGGGTCAGTATGTTATAGAATGTCGGTAGGGTCAGTGTGTTATAGACTGTGTGTAGGGTCAGTGTGTAATAGACTGTCTGTAGGGACAGTGTATAAAAGACTGCCTGTAGGGTCCGTTTGTAGATGACTGTTTCTGTGTTTCTGCAATGAATTGACAGTTTGGTCTGAGGTTCTGTTTCCACATCACATGCTTCTCCATTTGGAGCCCCATATCAGTACTATGCTGGCTTCCTTTTGTTTCATTTTGTAATGACAGTGTTATGTTGACTAAACTAAACATCCAAGTTAAACCACTCTTCCACTTTACACTGCTGTAAACATCCACTGTAAACATCTGTAAAAATCCAGCGCAGATTCAAAATACCAGACAGTTTAACGTCTCACATCTCCTTTTACTCACATTGCCATAGCAACACAAATACAATCTGTTATTTGAAAACCTTTTCCTCTCTCTTTCACACTTCTTTTCATTTGGTTTCATCACACCACCTCTCCACCTCTTGCAGGGCATGATGATACAACCTTAATTTCTTCAACTTTCCGTTTTCTGTTTCATGTGTGAAGAAATGCTTATCAAACTTCCTGTGTTGGCAGTGAAATCAACTAGATAGTACATTGGCTGTAATGTTCATACTAGCAAACAACATAGCCTTACATTCACTGTAATTGTCTCTCGACCACAGTGTCTGCCTGGCCTGAATGACAGATGTCATGTAAAATGTCGACTGATTGATTTTATGTATTCTATGTAGAGTATACACAGAATTACTCTATGGAAATTACAGCATAGACTTTTTGCTTCCTCAGTGGCAAACTAATCCCCTTTGCTGTAGTGTCTGTAGCTGCTTGTGTGCTTGTGATTGCCTTAAATGCCTAAACTTTTTTGCCCGAGTGTGGGTTAATGTATTGGGGGAAAGGCACTGAACCTTCTGTCTGGCTAACAGCTAGATGACAAACCACAGCCACCTTATCATCCACTGCCTGGGGTTTAAGGGGTCACACTTCCCTCAAGCGGTCACACTTTTTCCAGGCTTGTGTTTTTAAGCAAAAATGCACTACGGATATTTCTAATACATGTAACCAGCAGATTTAATTCATTTGAAATGATAACCATACTGGTCATGTCGATCACAGTCAGCAGCAGGAATGGAACATGAGAGATTTGGATACTGGCCAGGCATGCTAGCAGGTCACCACATCAACTTGCCCAGGTGCTACATCTCCGGCAACAAGTAAAAAACACTCAGAATGTCCCTCGATCCCAGTGATTGGTTAGGCACACTTCCTACTACTCTGAAGCATACTGGGGCTGACCTCTTTTCCATCCCATCTGAAGCTATTGTCTGCGGCATTTCTCTTGGCTAATGTCTTTCCTGGCGTCAATGTGTTTCCCTGTGCTGTGTGTGTCCTTGTAGAATGAGGTGGAGGAGAGAATGACAACAGAGAGCGCGTGTACGGTGAGTTTTCCCAAAGGCTGGGGGACCGCCGTTTGAGAGGCCAACAGTGTTTCAGAACATTTAATCCAGCTCAGAATGATCCTGTATTGTCAATTTAGAACGTTTTCCCTCCACAATAAGAGCTAAACTGCAAAGTCAGTGGAATGTCCTGCAATCTTAATCAAGAGATTGAGTGAAATATCATTCTATGGAGATCTCATTGTGTAATTTTATGCGACAGTATTGAGGTGCATTGTTTGAAGATAAACATTGCTCATCACCACTTCACAGGAACATTAGGGCTGGATTGCATTTTCTGTTTGACTAACTCTGTGCAGGGTTTGTTGAGGTCAAAGGTCACAGTGGAGATAATATACGTTTTAGTTCTGTTGTTTGTGGTTGTAACCTGACATCTACTGTCACATGTCAGTCTCTGTGATGTCTTGTTGTGCTGCATGCAAAGTCTGTTCTGGTTTATAGCCTGGTCCCTGGTCTGCTGTGCTAACTCCTATGTTCATTATCATGTGACAACACAAACAGATCTGGGACCAGGCTATCCTATTTCAGATTCCCTCATACACCTTCTCAGTTCCTTTTGTTATCCACATGAAAGGTTCTATAGCATGAGACAGGCTGTTGTTATGGTTATCAACATGAAAGGTTCCATAGCATGAGACAGGCTGTTGTTATGGTTCTCAACATGAAAGGTTCTATAGCATGAGACAGGCTGTTGTTATGGTTATCAACATGAAAGGTTCCATAGCATGAGACAGGCTGTTGTTATGGTTATCAACATGAAGGGCATACACACACAGCCATCTGTTATCTCACAATACCAACTGACTTTCTTTGTCCGCTTCCTCAGCTCAACGAGAGGACCGAGTCTCTGAATCGCTCTCTACAGAAAAGGTGAGTGGAAAATGTCTACTGTAGAACCATTCGACACCTCATCATAAAACAGTATGGGAATAACTGCCGAATATTGCAAGAATTAATCATTTCTATAGTAACTATAACAACGTTACATTGGAACCTGATGGCTGTTGCTACAGCCAGACGTGGCGGACGTGCAGGTCGTCAGGCAGGAAGTGTTTAAGATATTGAAACAACTAGAGGAGCTGCATCTTGGTTCCACTCGCACTCTCATTTCCTCTCTCCCTTCCTCTCTCGTTTCTTTTCTCTCCCTTTCCCTTCCTCTCACTTCCTCTTTCTCTCTTTTCTGTTCTCGCTCTTTATTGCGTCCCCCTTTTGTCAGAAAGGATTTAGAAATGTATCGTTTTTAACCCCCGATGTGTTTTCTTTGGAGGCTGCAGGGGAGCTGGATGCCCTCCCCTATAGCAGCTGTGCGGTGAGATACATTCCCCCTCCGATGTTAGCCCATTGGTTATATATACGGTACAGAGCAGCTTCTGGTGATATACACTCAGCTGCCGTGGTGACTGGTGACATAGATTAGCGTCGTAGTCAGACAGACAAATGCCTGGGCACCTGCCGGGCTCCTCTCGGCCTGCAGCTGTCCCTCGTGTGTGGGGAGGCCCTACCCCGATCCTGCTGTCACACTGGATGTGGTGTACAGCTGGTTAGGAGTGCTTGGAGAATGGTGTAGGTCAGGAACCCGAGGGCCTTGGCAGATGACATCACCCGGCTTTACCCAGTGTTATTTAATTTTTTTATTCTTGTCTGCTTCCTGAACACTAGGGAACACACACACACACACAGATGAGAGGGAACATTCTGTGCAGTTCACACAATGTAAATATAGTGAAGAGATCCTCAGAAAGGCAATGTTTTTACTGTTGCTCACGCTTACCCAACACATCCCCACAAAGAGTCTGTCTCTGGCTCTGGTGGCGAAGGCGCTTGTTTTTGTTCCACGGTCAAAATGTTGTTTTTTGTTGGTCCAAATCAGACAGACATGAAAATCCTAATGAAGATGGAAGACAACACTGTCTGGAGGTCCACCATACCTCAGTGATCTCCACCCATGGACAGTGTTACTGCACAAACATTGGTCCAACGATCCCGTAACATTAGACATGGTGCCACTGTTATCCAGCCAAAATAAGGCAGAGTCAGTCATCAGAGGGCTGATATTTGGTCCCGAGCTGTAGGGAGACCTTATGAATACAGCCCTTCATATGATGTTAGATGTCTGTGTCTGTGATCAGCTGTTTAAAGGGACCATGTATGACTAAGAGCTATCTGTGTTGTAAATGGCACCCTAATTGTTATGAAGTGCTCCGCTTTTGACCAGACCCCAACTGAAATGGCCTCTATGGTGAAGGGAACAGGTTTTAATTGGGGACTCGTACCGTAGCGCCATCCATGCTGAAGCTCCAGTTAAAACCACAGAGTTTCGTCTCTTCTGGCTGGGCAAGGAGCTGGGCAGGGCTGGAGCTGGGCAGGGAGTTGGGCAGGGAGCTGGGCTGGAGCTGGAAGCTGGGCAGGGAGCTGGGCTGGAGCTGGGCAAGGAGCTGGGCTGGAGCTGGGAGCTGGGCAGGGAACTGGGCTGGAGCTGGAAGCTGGGCAGGGAGCTGGCTGGAGCTGGGCTGGAGTTGGGCTGGAGCTGGGCAGGGAGCTGGGCTGGAGCTGGGAACTGTGCAGGGAGCTGGGCTGGAGCTGAGAGCTGTGCAGGGAGCTGGGCTGGAGCTGGAAAGGGAGCTGGGCTGGAGCTAGGCATGGAGCTAGGCATGGAGCAAGGCTTGAGCTGGGCTGTAGGATCCTGGGCTAGTGGCAAACAAAATGTAATGCATGTGGCTTCAGCTAAAACACGCTGGCGCTGGGATCTGACTGCGGTTGCGACTCTTGGAGGCCAGCGGGATGTTAAACCAGTCACAGTGTGTGTAATGTGTGCTCTGTGTGGACCCATGTGGACACATACTAAATCTACTGGCGCTTTGTATTAGGCAACTCTGACACTGCTTTATATTTAGCATATGATCCAATGGACTTTTTAGGCATACCCAAATGTCTAGTTTGTAAATAGATGTCTCAGTGTTAGCTGTCTCTTTACTTAAAAACTACCTGCAATCCTCTTAAAACTAAAATACACCATCAATGATGATAAAAGATCCTGATAATATATTATCAAATGTATCTGGTGAAAATACGGTAACTGCATAGAGAAGAATGCTAATTTAACATTATTGTGATTATAAACACCTTGACATTCTTAATGGTGATTTTAAAACAGTAACAGCATGAAGAAGACAATGTAACATCCTTGATGTTGATTTTTAAACAGTAACAGCATTAAAAAGACAATAAAACATCCTTGATGTTGATTTTTAAACAGTAACAGCATTAAAAAGACAATAAAACATCCTTGATGTTGATTTTTAAACAGTAACAGCATTAAAAAGACAATAAAACATCCTTGATGTTGATTTTAAAACAGTAACAGCATGAAGAAGACAATGTAACATCCTTGATGTTGATTTTAAAACAGTAACAGCATAAAGAAGACTGAGCCTCCCCTACCCATCTCCAAGATTGACAACAGACTGGAACAGTACACTCATGCAATTGAGGTATACTCTACTGTTTTGTTGTACCATACTGTAGTAAAATATACAGTAATATGTATATATATATATATATATATATATATATATATATACACAGCACCATATCATAGTGTACATTACAGTATTGTACAATAGTATACAGTATTACACTGTGGAATAGAGTACTATTTTATAGTATACTATACAGTACTGTACCATATTATACATTACTGTACTGTACAATACAGTGCTATACTATTCTGTATTCTACAGTAGTACACTGTACTGTACAGTACTATAATATAATAAACTGTACTATAATATATCAAACTATTCTATTCTATAATACTATACAATGAAGTTAAAAGATATACTGTACTATACTCTAAAGTGCAATACTGTACTTTAATATACTGTACTATACAGTGCTATACAGTACTGTAGAGTATTATACTGTATTATACTCTACTGTACATTACTACATAATACTATAATATAGTATCAAGTTCTATAATATAAAACTGTACTTAACCCTAACATACTTCATCCTATTCTGTTTTGATCTACTCTTCTACATTCTCATCATTAGGGATTATAACAAATTATAACATAAACGACTTAAACGACACTGTGTAACTAGTGATGTCCAGACATTTAAATGGAAACTGACTGTCATGTGCCTTCTCAGGAAGCAAAGGTCGCCAAGCAACAGGCCCTGACGGACCTGCCCAGCCCCTCTGAGCCTGTAGCCTCCAAGAAGAGCCTGTTTGAGGCAGGGGAAGCCTGGAGTCAGACCCCCAAGGGGACACCCTCCAAGGTGAGGGGGCGTGTGCTGCTTCCACAACCGCACCCACTTCTCTTATAAAAACCGGACCTAGGCAGGCAGAGGATAACTGAGTAAACACATTCACACAGAACGTACCTCTAACCAGTGGCGTTGTTAGCCCTGGAACAGCCCCGGATCTCAATTGGACCACAAAAAAATACAAAAATAAAGTTGCCCCTGATCTATTCATCTGTAATACCGATCGCACATTATGACATTGTAGACGTCTAGGCCACGTGTACATTCAAAACCCTGTAGTTTCTGTCCCGGGCGGGGCGGGGCAGGGTGGGGGGGGATAAGCCCAGAATGTATTGTGATCCTAGCGACGCCTCTGCCCCCTAACAAAAAGGTACACTTCCTACTTTATTAAGTTAACATGACAGGGACACAGTCAGGGATCAGCACTTCTATAGACGAGCCAGATGAGTAGGTTAATTTCCAGGTGTAGGCCCTGTCTGTGAATCCTGTCTGTGAATCCTGTCTGTGAATCCTGTCTGTGAATCCTGTCTGTGAATCCTGTCTGTGAGTCAGTGAAAATGTTGACGATGATTAAACCTATGATTTTGTGTACATGGCATTTATTATGTCTGAAGTGCCTCCTTATTCCCCTTATGGTAAAGTACGTGTGTTCAGGGCCCCTGGGGGAATAGGGCGACGTTGAGTACGCACCTCAACTGTCTCGTATTTGTGACCATGACGTAAGACTTCACCACGATTCATCATCTCTTTTTACCAGGATACGGAAGGTCTGAAAGTAGGCGTGGCCGACCTCATCCACCAATGGGTGAAGGGAAACCCAGACGGCAGCTGCAAAAGCCCCTCCTCCATACCAGCCGTGAGTCACAACGGACACCTGTTCTTTCCAATTATTCCAGAGCTCTTTGTGATGACTCACAACGTCAGGACAACAAGTCAACTAATCAGCTCTCTTCAGGCGTTTGCAACAAGCAACATCTAACACAGGCAGCGAATGCAGTGTTTGAGCTGCTGATTGGCTGTCCATTAGAGCAGGGCTGGTGCAAAAGCCGTTCCATTTTCAGGGTCAGCTGGTGCTGTTCCATTTCAGGGTCAGCCAGCCCTGATTTATTCATTATTCTATTTATCTATCATTACGCATGTGCTTGAACTGTAAACTACTTCAGCTGATTCTCTTTTTCCTGTATCCTTTCTCCTCTCAGTCTTCCTTTCAACTATCTCCATATCTGGTATCCTCTTAACTTTTTCTTCCTTAAGGTAACTGTCCTTCATCTCCCAATGTATTTCTATTAAGCTCTACCTTCTATACTTCCTTCACAGCTAACACATGTTCATGTATTACAACCCCACAGCTTTATTAGACGTTTAATGTTGTCAGGTCATATTAGGACGTGTCCGTTGTCTGTCACCAGTCTCAATGGAATGCTGCCCCTCTGTGGGGAATTTTAGTATAACATCATCTATACAGTTGGTCTAGAGTTATATATTATTTCACCACAAATTAGCAATTTCTTTACATAAAAAAAATCTATTGCAAACCACTGCTCAATCAATGCTGCATACCACTTAATCTTTCAGTCTTCATAGCGATCAATAATTTTAAATATACATTTCCACAAAGGCTTTTTTTTATAATGAATTTATAAAATGATCATGACATTGCCATCCAAAGACCATGACATATTATTACCACTACAAACTACAACTGTTCAGGAAAACCTATTCGCATTCAAAACATTATGCTCTTTTCCAGGTGTAAAGCGTTTGTTCTCAATATTAACTACCAAATCCTAGACAATACCGGATTATAACAATTTAACCCTTCAACTCCTTCTCCAGTCAAATGAACTTGATGCACCATTTTTTATGCATTCAGTTAGAAAACAATAGTCACGTTGACTACCATTGATTGTGTTAACTTTTACAAGTTGCTATTGTTAATTAACTAGTGCTAGTTTGACTCTGGGACAATTTCTGACTTTCTTCATGATGGATGCAGAGATAAAAATGCTATCCACAAGTTAACAATTATAAATAATATAGACTTTTTTGTACTTATGTCAAAATCAAGGCCTGTATTTGATTCTTAATAATTTAAGTGGGAAGACTGTGTCTGAATAATGAGATTTGGTTTTGTAGGAGGTGAAGGCTGGTGATGTGCTGAGCAAGAAGAACCTCTGGGAGAACGTAGGAGACTCTCCGTCACCTGGGAGAGTAGGAAAGGTAAGATTTGGCTGCACTTTATCGTAGCTGACATGAGTGACGTAATTTACAGTAAAAATTTGCATCTGTATATTTGGCATACAGATCGAAAAGCAGTTGACATGGACGCATGGATTTAGATCTGCATTTTGATGTTATTTGGCACAAAAACAAATTGATAGTACTTCACTCGTTTCAGGGAGCCGCTGGTAAAAAGTACAAGTTTGTGATGATGGCCCACGGCAAGTATGAAAAGGTGGCGGTTGGTGATGATGGTAAGTGACTCACCAAAATCAATTTCAAACGTTTTCAAAACAAATGAAGATCACTGAAATTAAAGTCTGACATTTTGGATCGATTAATCCAAAAATGATCTTCAAATAATTTTTGACAATGTGTTTCCATGAGTGAGTAAAATGGGCACTCCTGAGATATATATTTTTGTCTTGACCCTTAGTTTTTAGGCCAAAGCGAGTGTGTGTCGTCATGTCTTAGCATAAGACATCACTAGAAGTACATCAGTCATCTTGAATAAGTCAACATTGAACACAGGCTTCACAAACCACCACACTGATGACACGTACAAAAGCTTAGAGTTTACTTTGATGTAGACAATGAGCAATCTATCAGTCAATCACACAGTTGCCAAGAGCATTATACACTGTACAGTTCTATACAAAATAATGAACACACAACCAGCAAGTCTAAAGCAGCAATGTGATAATGGTTAGCTCATTTGGATTCACCACTGTAAATAAATATATCCAAAATATAACTTTTCTGTCCAAAATTTAATTAAAAAGACCTGAGAAGCATCAAATAACTACCACAAAACATCATTAAGTTACAAAAAATGCAAACAATATTGTTAACAGCAAGAAGATTTCAGAGAATTTATTGAACTCATATTAATAAAAACATGCCTAAGAAAACTACTAGTAACTGAATATTGCCAGTATTCACAGATCTGTTTGAAACTATATCCACCACATACTGGTTTTGATGATAAGAAAATATACTGTTGTGGTAGGTATCCTTCTATACAGTTCAACCAACCCAGTAAATGTGGAGGAGCAGTTAAGATAATAAGATAATATATTTATATGTTAACATTCAAAAGCGGAAGTAGCATCACACTCTCTCTTTCCATTTCCCAATTGGGATCTTACCCTAGATGCAAAATAATAAACAGCTTAATCAAAAACACCAACTGTATCATCATCAACAACAAACCCATCTTCCAATGTCACCTTTTACCATTAACTAATATTTTCCATGGATTCTTGTATCTCTTCCTATGTCCTAAAGACCCGTCTGTTGTTCGTCGCCGTTATCTTTCATTACTTCATTATTATCCATTCTGCAATCTTATCATTCAGCAATCCTAATTAATTCACTATGTCTCATAAGAATTAATGTCCATTTATTTTCTGGCGGACGTTTCCTCTCTGCACAGGTCCTAAACATGTCTAAAATGGTCTTTCTATCCCTACTGGAAATGCGGCACAATATTTTTGTTATACATTCCATTTGCCATTCCAATATATTTTTTAATAAAACTCAAAACTGAAAAAGCTTTTCATACAATTCTTTTTTTTTTTTTGTCATTTGTTAAATGCGTAGCTACTTAACATTCATTTCCAGTAGGGACAACATGTCCTTCCTCTGACTTTATTTAAACCACACACCTTCTCAGACTCGACGTATATCAGATCTGCCTTCTGCAGCTGTGCCCATTACCATCATTACTGTACATCATAGAACACTTGGAAGAATTTCAGATTGCATATCTGTACCAATCACCATTTGTTGTGTTGTGTTCCAAGGTCGAGTTGTCCCTCTAGTCTGATGTAGTTGTGCGTGTCCCTCTCTCACAGCTGCACTGTTCCATCATCCAATGCCCTTCTGTCCCGTCAATCCAGGAATGTACGAGCCCTATTTATCACACACCGACGTCAGACACTCAATCCATAACCCCACCCGGTCTACACTCTCTAAGACTAAGACTAGCAGCGCGTAAAAAAAATATTCTCAAGAGATTTCATATATAGCATTGTAAACAAAACCTGACTCTATTTTTGCATGCAACCGACATTATAATGATCTTAGACACCACATAATGATCTTATTATTATTATTATTATATTTCATTATGGAGTACATTTAGCATGTAATCATTGTCAATCTACAATTGCTACCAATCTCAACTGTATATCCCAGTACATAGGCCTATGCATGAATACTCTGGCGTGAGTTTAAAGTCAGACATTGGTTGTTTTGGATGTACCAAATCCTCTGGCGGTTTTGTTGAAATCCTTCCCCTCCCCATCCTGATTTTTACGGTTGATTAGTCCTCTTTCGAACACTGCCGACATCTTCACAAGTGGCTTCTCTGCAGCCTCTTTTAGCTTCCTGGCATTAAACCGTGGACTGTACAGCAGAAGTGGCAGACGGTTCGCAAAGGAAGGGACAACCTCTAGCTCATCCTCTTTCTGCTGATTGTCTTTTCCCATCCTGTCTGTCTTGTTTTTCTTATTCTTTGTCTTGTCAGATGAATCAGAAGTTTTGCTAGCTCTAATCTGCTGCAATATTGCGTCCTTGGTTGAGAACATCTGAAAAAGCATGGCGTCCCACATTTTCATTGCTCTGGGCACTTCTGACTCCTTCAATAATTTCTTGTCCTTTTCAGAGTGGTCTTTGACATCTGCTGACACTCCACCAGTTTTGCTCTGGTCTGTGGCCTTTTTGTTGTCTTTGGCATACTTAGATTCAAGTATTGGCTCTGGGAACTGAGGCTGCTCAGGCTCGACCACCATGTGCTTTTTCAGTCGTGACCAGCCCCCGAACTTGGCCATCAGACCTTTAGGTTTCATTGCATTTACCACAGCTTTAGCAGGACTAGGTTTAGCAGACGGAGATTGGGCCATGTCTTTCTGGTGTGGATGTATTTTATCAACAGTCGAAGATGCAGTTGATGTCGTAGACTTCATAGAGGGTGTCTCTCTGGGTGTTGGCGTCCCTCGTGCACCTGATGCACTTGCTTCCACACCTTCCATTGTGTCTGTCCAAGTGCGTCCATTCTCTGGCTGAGATGGCATCGTGTTTTTTCGTCCATTCTTTGGCTGAGATTTCGTGCCTGTCTGACCATTCTTCTGCTGAGATTTCTTGTCTGTTGGTCCATTCTTTTGCTGAGATGGCAATGACCTTCCGCTGTTTGTGGACGGTGGAGCTGCTTTTGCTGAGGCTGAAGCCTGAGGCAGAGAGGCAGGAGTGGTACAGTCAATCAGATCAGCCTTGGTAACAGCAGGTTGTTTCATCACAGTGTCTATAGTAGGGGTTGGGGTAGATATACGTTCTATGGCAGGATTTGCAGGAGGCTGTGTATTGGTGTTAGGGGCATTTGTTGATTTCAGCCCTGGGGATTGTTTTGGGGAGGCACTAGCTTCAATATGAGGTTTTGTCAAGTGTTTAGCTTCAATAGAAGCATTAAGCCAGGGTCTAGTTGGACTAAAGCAGCGTCTAGCTTCGCTAGACTTATTTATAAAAGGTTTTGTTTCTATAGTAGGGCTGAAGCAGGATCTCGTTTCTATGGTAGGGCTGAAGCAGGGTCTTGTTTCTATAGTAGGGCTGAAGCAGGGTCTTGTTTCTATAGTAGGGCTGAAGCTGGATCTTGTTTCTATGGTAGGGCTGAAGCAGGGTCTTGTTTCTATAGTAGGGCTGAAGCAGGATCTTGTTTCTATGGCAGGGCTGAAGCAAGGTCTTGTTTCTATGGTAGGGCTGAAGCAGGATCTTGTTTCTTTTTTAGCATTTGAGGAAAACTCTACATTTACTGAATGCTTGTTACCTGTGTTATGGCCTAGGGATGGATTGGGAGACACATTCAATTCCATATTAATCTGATGAAACTGTTTAGCTTGAACAAGGGGGTTAAAGGGAGTTTCTTTTTCTACAGTGAGGTTTGTTGAAGGCTGCACATTCATTTTAGGTATATTTGCTGATTTGGCCTCTGGGAGATAAGTTGGGGAGGAACTAGTTAATACTTTTTGCAGTGTACATGGTTTAGCTTCAGTAATTGGGCTTAAGGAGGTTATTGTGTCCATGGTAGGTTCTGTGGAAGATTTTATATTATTATTAGGCATATTAGCTGGTGTAAGTTCTGGTGAAGAGTTTTGGGAGGCACTGGGTTCAGAGTTATGCTGTGGAAATGGTTTAGCTTCTGCTGCAGGGCTTAAAGAAATGTCAGCTGACACACCAGGCTTTCTAGAGGCCTGTGTATTTATTGCATGTTTATCAGAAGGACCAGGTTCTGTTACCAATGTTGTATCATGTTTAGTTTCTGTAGGTGGGGTTGACCATGGCCTGGAGCGTCTATGTGGGGGTGAAGAGGGTAGGATCTTTAAGGCAGGCTTGTTAGGATACTCTGAAACCGGTTTCGGGGAGGCACTACTTTCAGGCTTTAAGGAAAAGTGTACATTTGCAGTGGAAATGGTGGAACTGGTAAGATCTGGGGGTGGTCTGTAATTGATTTCTTGAGTGGTGGGAAAATTCGGAATAATAGTAGGGTTTTTATTAAGTTTAAAGTCTGCGACCGGTTTTGGGGCGGAACTAGTGTCTATGACACGCTTACTATGCTTATCTTGTAAATTAGGGCTTAACGGTTGTGTTTTTTCTGTGGAAGGCTGAGCACCTTCAATGGATACATTAGTAGGTGTAGGATATGGGGAAGGCTTGGGCAAAGCTATGCTTGCTTCAGCAGAGAATGTATGTTGTTTACCTTTGTGTGGTAAGTTTTCTAAGGATAGTTTTTCAGTATTGGACTTGTTGGAGGGGTTTTCATCAAGGGGAGAGTTTGTTAATTGTCTGCTTTTGATAGGTTGGTGAGAGTTGGTTTCTATGAAATGCATTCTGGCATGATTTGCATGGTATTGCATTGTACTCTGCAGAATATTTTCTGTGGTAAAATTGCCAGAAAGTACACATCCCAATGAAGGTGTGTTATGGAGTTGGGCTACTATGCTAGGGCTACTAGTGAACTGGGCTGCAGTGGTGGGCATGTGGAGGAGAAGGCTTTCAGAGACAGGTACATTTTGGAGTAGGGCAACAGTAGTAGGAATGTTAGAGGTTTGGGCCACTGTGGTAGATGTGCTAGAATACATAGTTGCCATGCCAGGCATGCTTGGGATTTTGGTTCCTGATATAGGTGTGCTGGGATCTTTCATTTCATTGGTAGGTTTGAAGCCAGTAAGTTGACTTCCAACAGCTGGTGTGCTAGGAAGTTGGGTGTCTATGGCAGGTGGGCTGTGCAGTTTGGCTATTACGGCAGGGGAGCTGGGAAAAATCATTTCAGTGGCAGGGAGTGGAGGACTTATGAAAGTTTGAGTTGACATTGTAGGCAGCTGTGTTCGTGATGATGTAAGTGTGCTGGGCTTTATAGTTTCAATGATATTTTGGGCTACTAGAATAGGGCTAGGGAGTTGGGGTCTTTGGGTAGGTGGGCTGGGGGGTTGGGCTTTTTGGGTAGGTGGGCTGGGGGGTTGGGCAATTTGGGTAGGTGGGCAGGGGAGTTGGGCTATTAGGGTAAGCAAGCTGGGGAGTTGGGCTGTTTGGATAGGTGGGCTGGGGAGTTGAGCTACTAGGTTAGACAGGCTGGAGAGTTGGGCTGATTGGATAGGTGGGCTGGGGAGTTGGGCTGATTGGATAGGTGGGCTGGGGAGTTGGCCTACTAGATTAGGTGGGCTGGGCAGTTGGGCTACTAGGTTAGGTGAGCTGGGGAGTTGGGATCCTAGGGTAGGTGGGGTGGAGAGTTGGGCTACTATGGTAGGCGGGCTGGGTAGTAGGGCTATTTTTGTAGGTGTGCTTGGTAGTTCAGCTGTTTTGGTAGGCGGACTGTGGAGCTGTATTCCTTTCATAGTAGGTTTGGTGGGCAGTTTAGTTTCAATAGTAAGGGTATAAGGGAATTTTGTTTCTTTGGTTAAGGCACAAGGCATACAAGGTAGTATGGCATCTATGGTAGGTTTGTCTGATAGTATATTTGCTAACTTAGGTTCACTTGGGAGTTGGCTTCTTATGTCAGGGTTGCTGACCAGATTAGAGTCTTGGCTATAATAAGACTTGACAGGAAGATGCATGACTGCAGGAGCAGCCTCTAACTTTCCACTGTGTTCGGGCATACTCTCTACAGTTGGGTTTTTTGGAACTTCAGAATCTGAAATGATGAATGGATGAAGGGACTTTGACACAACACTACTACCTATCGAGAATGGACAAGTTTCAGTTGCTTGTTTTGTTGTGTGTACCTCACCTGCTTCAGATACTGGTATTGATGCCTCAGACTGTGAGGCCTTTGGTGTGGGCGCTTCCCCGGGGGGTGGTTCAATAGTTTGCAGTCCCAAAGCCAATGAATGTTCCAGTTTTGTTACATCCACCGTAGGTGTGAAATTAGTGTGTATTCCATAAGCCAGTACTTCAGACTTGTTTACTTGGGATGTATTGAGTTTAGATATCGATTTATTATCTGTTTGCGTCTTAGAAAGGCCAGTTTCAGCTGAAATTGTTGAGGATGAATGTGCTGCAACAGGTGAATACTGCATCGGCCAGGTAGATTTTAGTAGTTCATTGTCAGGAGTTTTTGAACCTGCGAAAGGTATGTCAGGCTTATTGTTAGGAGGAGATGGCCCGTTTAGTAATTCGTCAGACTGTGTTGTTGATGGTAACAGTAATGACTCATTAACCTTGGGTGCGGAAGGGCCGTAATATGCCCGGATCCCACCATGGGCAACGTACTCAGCTGGGGTCAGTCCGTAATATGTAGAACGTGTTTTGGGTTTTTTGGATGTTGGGGCCTTTTGCTTTTCTATTAATGGTGCTAGAACTTTATGTAAACCAAGTACTGGTGATTCTGGGTATCCAGGGTTCAATGTAGCTTCAGGTGCTGAAATAGGTGGGGTTCGAACAGTATTAGGAGGTACTTGCGATGAAATCACGGGCAAAGTTTGTCCATTTGGAGACAACTGTGTTGCTGAAATAGTTGTCATGTTGTGTCCACTGAGACTAGTGGTTCCACTTTTGGGGGATAATTGAGTTTCTTGCTTTTGGTTCCCCGGTGGTATTCCACATTCAAATCTGTCTTCCATTTTAACTTTCCCTGTTGGAGATTCTGTCGACATTACAGTCTTAGTTTTGGACATGGGACCTGCATGATCATTTGCAGCAATTGTTGATGCTGAAATCTCATTGGGTGATATCTTAGCCACAGATCCTTCAGTGGTGGTAGTGAATCTATTGTTCTGGTTTCTATTGCTCCCATCACTAATTGGTCCTTGTGAACGTTTCACTGAATTAGCTCTGTCAGATTTAACTGTTTTTGATTGTTCAGTTGTAGCTGGATATGTAACAGGAACTGATTGGGGAGTTGTAACTCTGCTTGCTACTGGAATTGCTAGAGGAGTATGGGCTGTACTGGACAAAGGCATCGCTGGGGGTGATTTGACTCTGTTCACAATATGAATTGGTGGCTTGTATCTCTGGGAGTTTAAGACTGAGGCATATATGTCCTGAGAGGAGGTGAAGGCATTATAAATATTAGCCATCGACTTGCTTGTGTGAGATGCATCTTCTACCTCCTTGGATCTATGAGACTCCTCATTTACAACCCAAGCATTTACGTCTTGAGAGGAAGCAAAGGTGGAAAACATGTTGACCACAGATCCTGTCATGTTGGAGGATATTCTGTTGGTTTGACTTGTACTATCAACACTGGTCAGACCTTGTGCATGTTTGTCTGGTGCAGATCCAGTAGGTTTTGCTGATTCTGTGGCACCTGAGGGAGTGTTGTTTGTAGAGGTTACATGCCTCGCTGGGGGAGATTTGACTCTACTAGAAACAGGGGTTGCTGAAGGTGTTTGGGCTACACTTGTGAAAACAATTTCTGGGGGTGTTTGGGCTTCACTGGTAATAGGTTTTGATGGGGGAGATTTGACTCTACTGGCAACAGTCATTGAGGACATAAATCTCTGTGTGTTTATGATTGAAGAATGTATATCAGGTGAAGAGGTGAAGGCATAAGATACATTTGTCATAGTTGGTTCAATGACACTGTTTTGGGATCTATATATATCTGAGTGAGGTGCTATTCGTGTTGCTGGTTCAGTTGCGGATGAGGTCTTGGTTACAGTCATTGGTGACTGGTATATCTCTGGCTCGTTGTTTACGACCAAGCCATGCACATCCTGAGAGGAGAAGAAAACTGGACTGGCAGCAAACAAGAGAGGGTTGGCTTTTGATATCTCAAAAGCAGGTGCCATTCGCCCCCTTGAAGGATGGTGAGAGGGTGTTTTTGGTCTCCCAGAAGGAGTCTTTCCCACCGAAACTGTATATGGGATTGATGGCTCACTTTGATAAGAAGTCATTTGGGTTTTGTCCATGTGCATAGTTGATAATGATACTCCCTGATAGAATGCATTTACCCCTGATATATCTGGAAGCGCAGGCTTAGAGATTTCGTAAAATGTGGCCTTTGATGTGTAAATCCTTGACTGTGGGTTGACAATGCCTTCTCCAGCTGCAGTGGTTTGTGAGCTGACTGTCTCGGAAGGCACCTTGTTCATCTTGTGACCTTCAATGCCAGGGACATGAGTGGCCATATCTAGTGTGAGAACTGAAGCCTTGGGTGTCATCACCTTCTGGTTGGGGTTAGGAGGTTGTGTCTGAGGGGGTTGCACAGACACCAGTAATGGGGCAGGAGATGGGACTGTAACCTGACCCAGTAAGGGAGCCAAGCCCGGTCCCAGGCTCGGACAACTAGGTGCAGGTGGGGAAAGAGTAATTCTATGTGTCGATATTTTAGGGGAACCTGGAATCTGGGGCATTAACTCTGGCATGGCACTGACAAGGCCCGGAGATACTCTAGACGTGGCAACCGACCCATTCAAATTGAGAGATACAGATGAATACAGGTCATGGTGACGCGCGGCTGGGCCTCGAGACAACTCAGGTACAGGTGGCGGTGGGCGGGGCGGAGGCAAGGCTGGTGCCGGGTTTTCTGCGTAGTCCTCGTCAAACATAAACGTTGAGCACTCGTACAGCGGAGCCGTCTGCTCCTCAGCCTGAGTGGGAGCTGCATAGTTCTGTGAGGGAAACACCCCGGTCTGCAGGTATGGACCGCTTCCACAGGAGCTACTGGGAGGCCATGGTAATGTTGAGGGGGGCTGTTGCTGACAAAAAGGCCTAACGGGGGAAATGCAGTTCGGGGAGCGGGGCGGAGTTGAGTGCGTGTCGCTGTGTTCCAGATCAGAGGCTTCGTTCACGGGGGAAAGACAGGAACGGAAGGGAATGGGAGTATGAGAGGGCCTGGCTTTCTTCTTCGCTCTCTTCTTGATGAGTTTCTGCAGCCGAGCGTTATCCTTGTCTGGCTTGGGTAGCAGGGGAGGGGGAGGCTGGGTGGAGTCGGGGAGGTCGGGTTGGAGTCCATTACTGTAACTGACTGCCATCAGCATTTCATCCCCTGAAAAGACCAAACAGAACCAAAACATAAGGCATCCTGAATTTAAAGCAAAAAAATATTTTAGGAATAAATCAAGAAAATAAATCAAGAAAAAGTTTTCCCCAAATATATACAGCACGGGAGAAAATTAAGAGACCACTGCACCTTGTTCTTTCCTTTTCAAAAAAGCTGAAAAGGAAAGTTTTGAGTGAGGAACAGATGCGTTCAATTTGCAGTGGTCTCTTAATTTGAACCCTTCTGTTCCTCACTCAAAACCTTCCTTTTTTACTTTTTTGGAAAGGAAAGAAAAAGGTGCAGTGGTCTCTTAATTTTTTCCGTAGCTGTTTATATATAGTTATCTGTTATTATGTAAAGATTATCAACAAAACAGAAAACATTTGATGAGAGCAGAAGATGTAACATTCTAGTGTGTGACTATACATTTGAATGAATAATTGACAGCACTCATCTCTTTTTTTCACAGCTTGACAGTTCCTTGGGAAGAGAATTGGGAAGAGACTTTGGATTCCGCAAATAAGTCATTACCTACAATCATTATGTCACTTCTTATTTATCATTCACTGTTTGCATTCAATCACTGGCCTACATATCCATCAATACATAAAACAATGTGTAGGTCAACAATATTTTGCTTTGTTCCATCTATCAGCTAATTTACCAGCATTTTAAAAAAAAAGTGTAAAATAAAGTCTAAATATGAAATTACAGAAGGTGATCAGCTTGTACTTTTCTGATTATAATTGAATTGTTTTTGTTCATGATTTGTTTACTTGAATCAACAACAAAACAACAACTTGCAATAAAACCATTTAATAAAGTAAATAATTTAGCTAATTGTGCCATTACAGTAAATTTACAGTAACTTACAGTAAATGTCTACAGCATTTTCAGAACTTACAGTAAATGTCTAGGGTGTTTACAGAACTTACAGTAAAAGTCTACAGTGTTATTGTGGCTTCATTTATTTTTGTTTTGGTTTCCATTAGTAGGTGAATTCATGGTGTAACTCACAGTCGATTACTGACAATGGTCTGCTGTTTTACTAATGTAGGCAAGCCCTCACAAATGCTGCTGCTCATGTAACCCATGTTAATGCTTCTGCAAAATCTTTTTAAGAAAGACATGGCTTTCCTTTTGGTTATTTGATTCAGGAACTATGACTGAACTCAATACGGAACAGTGGATCAACCATGTAAATCTGGATCAAGACTACAACAACACTGGATTAACCATGTAAATTCGGATCAACCACATAAATCAATGTCAACTTCATGAAGTCAAACATAAATGTTGGATCAACAATAAGTCTTCTGTATTTCCACGTCTGTTCAGTTACAAAGCCTCCAGTTGAAAAAGGTTTGGTCCAAAAGATACAGCCAATGATGCTTGTCACAGTGAAAACATGTTTTGGTTTCACACACCTAATATATGTCTGGCTGTCTTTGGAGACACAGTGAAATGGACCAGGGCCTTAATTTAGTCTGAGGTGGGAGAGACAGACAGAGTAGCAGAGAGAGAGAGAGATTGAGAGAGGGAGTAGGGAATCAACCACACTGTGCTCAGTAAACCAATGGCCGTGATCCAGATCATCGTTATTTCTGGTCTCAAAACGCCTGTCATGTTTATTTCCGTCACCCTGCGCAGATGATCAGATCTCCCGTCGCCTGGTCGGAGAAACTGCACCACATTACAACGCACGGTATGATTTCAGAAAATCTCACCTGCAGCAGTAAAGTTCAGCTGGAACGTGCCCAACGCTAAGCGTCACTTTGTAGAGACGACTGACCCACTGAACAGGACCGCAGACACATCATTAACATAAGTACTCACCTAGTAGGTCTTTTAACAGACTAGCACATACAGTCTGATCTTTGGCCCTGTGTTAAAACCGACAGCTACTACCAGGAGTAATACCTCGCACAGGATTGCATTCACTTAAGTGGGTAGGATCAGCATGAAAACTGACATGGCAGAAACACTGCAATGACGGGTTTCGATTAATTTTGTCCTTGGAATTGAATGCTTTCGGGAACCTTCGAACATTTGTTTAAAGTGTGAATGTGAAAAGGTCTATGGATTCCTGCTCCGTGAGGGACAGAAGGACGAAGTCAAAAACTGTGATCAAACAAAATGTGCTCACAATGTTGTTACTCGATTCCGATTTGGATTTGTTGCACAGTTTTTACTGCATGACATTTAGATATATTTTTTTTCTGGTTGAGAGGAAGTAGACTATAAATAATAGTCTACATGTAGACATTTAGCCGCGGTGGGGATTTTCTTTCTCTGCAGCAAGTTTTCACTACATTTCCATGAAATGTTCATTGTTCGGGTTGTCCCAAAACAATGTTAACCTCTTAACAGAGTCTGTTTGCCACATTCTGAGAAGTGATTCTTTCTGCAGCCTCCAATTCGTGTAACTTGTATAAAAAAAATATGCGCTAAATTTATTAATATGCCACAGGCTTTCCAAATGTAGACCATTTTATTTCTACTGCTTCTACAGCCTCAGACACTGAAACTGGTGCTTGATACATGAGAGGAGGTCACCTTTTAAAGCATAGGGTTAGATATCTGGGAGGCTTCCAACACAGGCTCAAAAGAGGAAAGGGTAAGATTAGCCATGCCGTAAAATATTTGCACTGTACTCTGACCTCAACTTAAGCTCCTTTATTTTAGAACTGATCAAATAAATTAACCACTAACAAACAATGACATTGATTATTGTGAATGATTACACCTAATGTTGTCCATGGCCATAATAATAGTGTATAATTTTCTGTGGCAGCAAAATTGTGGTTTTGTCAAACTTACCACAAGGTAAATGGAGCAGTTTATGGTTTTTCGCTTGATGTTCTGAAAAGCAAAGAATTCAGACTTGTACTGTTTTTGTACACAGATGTACACAGAAAGCCAATAAGCAGCTTCAGAAGATATACACAGAAAGCCATCACATTCACAGTACCAACTAATGTCCTTTCTATGCAGAGACAGTTTATTAAACCACTTCTTATGGTTGTGCAAATTGTACAACAATAAAAATTGGACATTGTGTGATTGAACATATCCACGACAGGTTCAAGTGCAATTTCAGGGAACAAATCCCCAACAGACGAACAGGCCTTCAAGCTGTCCAATCCAAGCTCATGCAACACATAAAGTACAGTAACACGATCTTGCCAATCGACCGATGGTCACACTGAATTACATTGTGTTTACCTTAGGGGTTTCTAGTTCAGGGGAAACTCTCTTGCTGGCCTTTGACTGCTAGATCCCAGACACAGAGATTAACCTCACAGGGTCCTTGCCGTGTTCAACTGAGCTATCCACTGTCAGCAGGGCAACGATCGCCCAATGGCAACAGATCCAAAAATAAAACCCTGATCCACCCAATTCATGTTCCACTGTGGGAGCAGCACTGCAGGTCTGCACAGTGCTGTGGTGGGACTGGTGTGGGATAACTAGAGAGCTACTGTATCTTCACCCAGCCAGGCAGGGGGTTTCCACAACCAACTGAGATATATGACCAGGCCAAGCCTTGCAGAAAGAACGTGATGATAGAGGAGAAAGATAGAGGCCTCTAGTGGATGTAATTAAGCACAGAAATGTGAGGTTTCAGCAGGGGCAGCACTGCTGTGGCCTTCCACCACTTTAACCTAGTCAACTGGGTGAGATCTTCCGACTTAATTGGCTGATCTCGCCTGATGACCCTTTTGGTCATATCCAATCTAAACTTGTCACTGGGTTATGGCGCAAAATCTCATATGCACAATACCCATTTAAAGTTGGCCATTGTGAAAATTACATCTTTCTATCCCAAAATGTATTTATTTATGTACTTTTTCTTTTAACTCGTTTGGAGTTTCCATTTACTATTAATAATAAGAATAGCAGAGTTGTGCAGAAGTGGGTTATGTCTGTCACTTGATTAGTTGCTTCTTAGCCATGTACATTTTTTATTGATAGTTTAACCAGACAGCTTTCTGAGTTTTGTCAGTAGTAGTTTTAGTAGTCATGGAATGCTAAAAATATAAAACCTCACAAATCACCCAGTTTCAAAAAGATTAGACCTTACCTGGTCAAGATTTTGACCAGGTAAAAGTTTTAGATAGTGTTTATTACATCCAGTCAATTGTCAAAAGTATGTCACTTACATAAGAAAAGCTAACTAGCTAATAGCCTATGAGACTAAATGCATGTTCTTTCAGAAAAGCTAACTAGCTAACTAGTAGCTACTGTAGTGACATGATCTAAAAACAAAGTCAGAAGTGCCTTGTTCTGGCCCAAGTGTGAGCACTGTTTGAGACAGCTCTGCTGTGCTACACAACAACATTGGCCTGTTGCTCCAGAAAGTTCTCAAAATGTACTTAATTGCTAATGAAGGCCAAGTTAGGAGGATTGTACCAATGGATCTTGTGCGATTTGTGGTTTAAATTTAAAGTAGGTCATCAGGACAGATCAGCCGGGCCAGGCCAGTCTTAAAAAACATATTCTTAATCTCAAAGAGCTTTTCCTGGTTAAATAAAAGTTAAATGAAAATCTGCAAATCTTTAGGAAGCAAAGATATACTGTACAAATGTCCTAAATGTTGCTGCCTGGGTACTCATAGACACCGTGGGGATTATATAGGGATGCTTTCTCTCTGTCTTCATGGAGCTGACCTTATCTACACTGATCTGATCCAATTTGCACAGCTTCTTCTCTGCTGCAACTACAACATCCCCTAGAGGCAGACATGAGCTGACAGCCACCACCACCTCTGGTCCCATTTAAACCCATAGCCATATGGGTCTGATGTCACCAGGTGAAAAGGTAAACAAATAGATATGAATGTGAAAACCCATCACATAAACATGTAGATGTGAAAATGTAAATGTCAAGTTTTATCATGGATGTGAAAACACTTTTATAACCCTTTCGATGTGAAATGTAAATGTTGAGTTTTATCATAGATGTGAAAACACCTCACATAAATATGTAGATGAGAAAATATAATTGTTACGGAATATCATGCAAAACTGAAAATGTTACGGAAAATGTGCAAATTAATTAACCAACAAAAAAATACAGGTAAAGATTACATTTTAACTTTTTTAAGAATGTAGATTTAACAGAATAATCAAGCAACATTTAATAAAGTTCTGAAAGCACACAAATGTAATTGCATTTACTCGGACAGTATAATGGTTGTTTTTCAAATCGAGAAGGTGTAACTGATTAAATGTCATACTTACTTGATTAAATAACGGTTTAACGATAACATGACAATAAAGAAAATGCAATGCCTGACAATAAACTAGAATAACTGACATTATCCGCCTTATATGAAAGAATGTAAACAAAGAGTATTACAAAATAATTGTAGAGCTCCAGTATTTAAAACAACAAGTCAAAAATCCCAGAGGGGTGAAACATCATAAATCACAATGGCCAGGTTTCGTGAACCTCTGCTCTGCCATCCCAAGCCTCACACTCACAATCGACTGACTGATCGGTGAATCCAGTGAGTGATATCTCTGTTTCCACCGCGGGAACAGACAGGGGGCGTAGCCTGGATGCCAAGCCGCTGAGGTATGAGGCGCCCTCAGGTTCTGCTCACTAGGAACCCGCTAACGTAAAAACACCCACTGCGACGCTTAGATCATTTATGCTTGCCTTGGATCAAGACAAATATAGCATTGGGCACATCTCAGCTGCTCATTAACACAACCCCCCCACCCACCCACACACACACAATATTCCTCCTCCTTTAACGCAGTGTATTACATCCATCTCCTTGTTGAGGAACCGGGGGGGGGGGGGTTAAGATGCCACAGAGCCCCCTTGGCTCCCCTACTTCACACTGTCAGACCACAGCCAATAAGCAGCTTCAGAAGATCAAGTATCACTATAACACAAGGACTTATCCGTTGAGGGGAGTTTGCGGAGCCCTCATAGCCCATCTCTGCATCATCCGAGAGTCGCTATCAGTTCCTTCAACTCTTCTGAGGTAAGAAAGAAAGATTGATGGATAGATGGATATATAGAATGGGAAAGGTTGGTACAAGGAGTTTTGATGGCGTTCTTGTCATTTAACTTACTTTCTGTTGTCCTTGGACATATGTGTTCCACTGATGCAGAGAGACACTATTCAAAATGTTATTGATTCTCTAGGTTATATTTACAACAGGATTAATCTATAGCCACTACTACTAAGTTTTAGTCATTTATTTGACGCACTTAAACAAAGCAACTTACATAAGCCATTTGGGTTAACTGTTTTGGTTCAAGGACACCTTGCCGGCTCCAAGGCTTAGTCCAGCAACCTTCCGGTCACTTGTCAGATTCTCTGACTGCTAAGCAATCTGTCACCACTTCTAAACTGCTCCAACCCAACTGCTTGGGACATTTGAGCCGGGACTCTGGACTATGGGACATTTAAAATCAAGTAACCATTTCTGTGTTTAATTATATTACAGTAAATATATATTTTTTTCTCACATTTTTATCATATCATTTTCATTTCTTTTTTCATATATCATATTTTTCTTCAGTTTCTAATATGGAGTGAATCACAGTTACTAATTTTTCCAGAAATCTTTATTGGAAGATTAAAGAAGTGAATAAAGGAATAAGCATACAATTCAGAAGTGTCCAACCTGGGTTTCTGGAAAATCTGGGAATGGTATTCTACAGGAATGGTATTTTTCAAATCAATTTTCAACAATAACAACACCTAGTAGACCAATGGAAAAGTCCTTTATATTGAATGCAAACGCAGGACATCAGTAGTTCTCAAGGTGTTTATTATTATTGTTTGGGCAAGTAAGAAGTCTGGATTACAATCTATGGATGGGTACTTTAATTACAGTGCTATCCAGATGTGGAAATGAAACCTGGACTGGGCTCGACACTGAACCATTCACAAGTCACATCCATTTTCATGCTGTCAGACCCGAACCCCCTAAACTCCCTGAGGCACTGTTCTCAACAGCCAAACAATTTACAAACCTATCCGCTCGGTTGTTATGCCACATCATGCCTGCGTAAACAATGGTAAAGGCAGCTTAGTGTTAAACGGCTGGTATGTTGACTATCATATTGATTGGAGTACAGCTAAAAGTCGAAGGGTAATATTGGACATCCTTGCCATGTCCTCTTGCTCTCTAACTGTCTCAGGCTTTTTATGAAACCCAACAAACCACTTCAAGCGCACACATGCCGGAACACAAACAGGCATACATTTATTCCTAAGCGTTCAAACACACACACACACACATAAACACACACACACACACACACATTTTAGACATAATTCAAACACAACCAAACACACTGATAAACATATGTTTCAGTGTCCTGTTGCCTACAGGACATACATAAATATTAAAGTAAACCCAAGAACTGTCCTTAGAACTACATTACAAATTGTATTTTCAGCATTCTTATTTTGTCAAATTTTTTGTGTGAAATGTCAAACATCAACTGGTCTTTGACCTCACTGGAACTGTGCGTTTCGTCACTGCCATCATCTTATATTTGATCTTTCATCTTTCTTGTGATTAATGAACATGAATAGGACAGGACAGGAGAAAGGGATTTGGGAGCTATGTGGACAGAGAAGGTCTCAGCTGAGGCTGAGAAATACGATCCTGATGGGATAAGCCAGGGGGGCCATCTGCAGCTGCAACACTAAGTGTGAAAGATTCCTCTCAAGACACTTTATCCATCCAGAGGATTACAAATGAAGGTTCTTCCTAAAAATAAACGCACTCTAAAAAAAAACAGAAGAAAAGGTCCTTGGAAGATGTGTAAGATCTTTTGTAGGAGCCATTTTTTGAGGTTGCCATGCCGTTTTATTGTGAAGCACCCTGAGAGGATCCTCCACAATCCTTCTGCTTGAAGAGACTGTCTGACCTATGCAGATTAGGGCCAGTCTCCAGACTATAATCTGTGTCCACAGTTTCGGCCCTTGGAGTGGAGGCTAAGATGAAGGAGCCTATGGGCGGTCTTGGGAGCTTTCTGGAGCCCCTGTGCATACATTTTTATGTTTTTGCTTTTATTTGGGCTGGATATTTCTAAAGCCAATTCATGACAATGGCTGATTTTAAATGGGATTTGTAAAAAAAAAAATAATAATAATATCAGATGGTTGAATGATTGGTCTAGCAGTCTAAAGCACTTAAGCCTGAAGTGGACATGGGTTTGTTCTAGCCTGCTTTCCTAGTACTCCCCCTACCCTTCCTGTATTTTCCAACTTCCTGTATGTTCAATATTTCATCAATAAAAGCTATACATTTTAAATAAAGTGTTTCCTAGTTGTGTCTAGCTGAGATCATCATTTTACAATTTCTCCAGATTTCCAAACACTAGCCTTAGTGTATATGAACTAGGCAACAAAACATTGATTAATCTTTCACACGGTGTAGCAAAGACTAAATACACTACAGTAGCTGCCAGATAGAGTAATGAAATCCAATACATTTCTAATTGTCCTTGTTACTCTATTTCAGGTGCAAGTCCACTGTCACCATGTCTGACACTGAGGAAGTGTAAGTATGTTTTATGGGGTTGTATTTTCTTGTCAAGCCAGCAAGATAACACATTTCATTCAGTGGCACAGTGAATGAAATGCATGAATTTACCCGTAGTCCTCTGTTGGAATGAAGTTTGGTAGTCGTAACATTACTAATGTTTCAAATCATTTTCACTATGGATTATTTATGGGGTCTTTCATTTAAATGAACGTTGGTGGTTGATTGTGAGGTGAATAGGCCTAATAACGTTAACTATGTGCTATCTTTTATTTTTCAGTGATCAGATTGAGGGTGAGTAAAAAAGCACTGACAGGATAATTAAACTGTTTCAAAATGTATTCTTACTGTGATGACAAAATGCATGTCTCTGAAGTGAAAACTCCTTTAAGCTAATGTCTCCAGTACTGTTGCAAATATTATTTCTATAGCTATGTCTCCCCCAAGTGGTTCCTAAAGTAAGAATCCTCTTATTTATGTTCTCATTAACCAAAAGAGTTGCAAATATTTGCCGATTTCTGTGCAAGCATTGCTTGACTCTAATAACTTGTGTGTTTCCATCAATGTGATACTTTTGAATGTTATAATACCCTTCCATTTAAAGTATAGAGTGTATTTTTAGGACATCATCATGTCTTTTAAAATATTTTTATTGTGCTTGCATTGTATCTTAAAATGTTATTCCTTTTTTATCTACATTTTGTTTATTAATCGTGAAAGTATGTATGAAGATCCTAAGATGCTTCAGGTTCCTTCTTGACTGTAAACACAATACCATATGGAACGACTACAAATTATAACCTGCATGAATATTTGTCGGTTTAAATAAGATTTGTCAGTGAGCAGTCATTGATAATGGTGTATGTTTAGTTAGCATGGATTTGACTAGCCCTAAGAAATATCAATCTATCTATCCATCTATCAATGTATCTATGTATCTAATTAATCTATCTATCCATCTATCTTATAACACAATGTTGCAGGGCAAGGCTATACTGACAAATTACCTTTGTTTTTGTATTGTTTCAACATATTTCATTTGCGGAAAAAGAAGATGAGGAAGGTAAAAAATATAATTAATCTGATGATTCGGTGTTAATAAGATGTTTCCATTATTACTAAATTGGTCAACTCTTGCCACTATTAGTCTGAAATGTGTTTGACAATGCCTGCTTTGCCAACTATTTCAAACAACTATTTTTAATTGTACCATTTAAGATACAGAGTATAATGTTTAGCTAGCAGTGGGTGATGCCATATTAAAAATGCAATATCTGTTTTTACATACAACACGACCAGCTTGGGATATGCTTCATTCTCTTATGACTCCTGGTCTGCATTAGGTATTTTTTCATCCAGGTGGAGAAAAGAAAATCTGTAGTAACACAATAACCTCAAACACATCATTCAACCTCTATAATTGTAAACTAACTTATGGAAATCTTGGCCATACTGCATCTGTTGTAATCCCAGAATCCGCACATAAAAAAAATTCCTAGTTACTGATTAAACATGTAAAGAACACACCTGCTTGTTTTTAATTCAAACTAAATACATTGGGAACAATATGAATTATGTTGAAAACACATTAATGACTGTAGTAACAACACAGTAGGCATTACTACATAACTACATTGTCACATGTTTTTTGTCTTTTGCTGAAGAAGTAATTACACAATTGAAACAAGGAATATGTAATTACACATTCACTAGCTGAATGCAGTGTTACTGCAGGTTATTGAAAAATGTTAATGTAATCATTTATTTATTTAATATTCATGGTTATTTATTTAACAGGCGACATATAGTATTTAACTATTGAGAGGTGACTCTCAAATGTGCAATTACAAAACATTGGTTACACAGTGGAAAAAGAGAATATGCAATTACATCAGTATTTACACATTTGAAAGAAACTTAATGAAGTAAATGTGTAATTGTACATGCCTTGTTATAACTATGTAATAACTGACAACAGCCATGATACCATGTTACTACTGTACATAGTTATTAGGGCAACTGAAAAGTGTTTCCAATATATTTCCCATTTTGACGCCTAATAGTTTATCAAACTGCCTGTCAAACACTGCCTAGATAAGGTTGACCACATTCCGAATAACTTTGTGATTTTCAACAACTCAGATGACTTAGAAAATTGTAATCAGACAAAAAGGAATTTTTGGGCATGTGACGTTTTCAACCTCAGGTATCTCCGGTATGCAGAAAGCATCATTTCCTCATAACCCATCATGTCTCTCCTTTGAAATCATGCCATGTACCCATCTTTCTCTCCCTCTCTTTTCTCTCTCACCCTTCTCTTTCTGTTTTCCTCACCGTCGCTAGGCTACTCGCTGCGCCCACTCCATCAGTACAGTGCTGTCCACTCCTCTTTTCTCTCATCCCTTCTTTTAACTGAAGTAATCTCATTTTTTCCCCCCTATAACCCAAACCAACTCTCTCTCCCCTTTATCCCTCGAGAGATCATAAACAAAATCGCTAACCTCTCCAAAACCATTTCCTCCCCCCTGGTCAATCGCTGCATGCCGTGTGCTCCGCCTTAGCCGAAGAAGAGGTAGTGGAAGTAGAAGTAGCCCCAGAGGTGGTAGAGGAGGAGGAGGAAGTGGTAGAGGAAGAGGCAGAACCCGAGCCAGAGGAGGAGGTGCATGAGGAAGGTATGTAGCATGGGGTATTTATTCATCCTTCCCATGTGCAACCGCACCTGTGTCCCAGCAGAGGTAGCTTAGCCCCACTAATATAGTTCAGTACCGCTTGTCCCCTGAAACCCTAAAGCGCTGTTGTAAACTGTTTAGCTACTGGAGGAACCTCTTCTTCATAACTGTCTACTATGAAGAAATGTAATGATCTATGTACTGTATGCGTAGTCTGTTTGATGGAAACCGTTACTCCTTTTTGACAATTAGAATTTTTAAATACGTTTACTGAAAGCTGCCACTTAACGTAATCTGAAATGGTAATGCTTCGGGGACAAAGGCTGCGGGGCTTGGGGACAAAGTGAAACAACTACATCAAAGTCTCTGAGCGAATGACGTAACTGATTGAAATGCTACGTGTGCTGACCGTAGCACCGACTAGCCGTTTCTCACCCGTTATTAAAGATAAAGAAAGAATACTGTTGTTCTGTCAAAGTGCCTTTTTTGGAATTAAGAGGTTTCATCAAACAACACATACATGGACATGACATGTGCGTTCCCAAAGCACCCCTCTTCCTTACGAAGTGGCTTTAGCGACTTCGTTTTGAACTGCTAACTTGAACGATACCAAATATAACCCTAAGGCGCAAACCCCCTGTGGCCACCTCTGAGGATTTAATAAAAACATGGCAATATCTCTACCTTCTATAAGAGGCTAGATGTTTTTTTTTAGACAAATAGCTGATATTTATCCAATTCTCTCAGATCTCCACAAGAGGCTAGGCGTCCTACGTGATGTGATAGGTAGATTTGGGATTATAGCTTTGTGCTACTCAGAAACCTTTTGTGCTTGTAGGTTAATAGCTACTCGGGCTGATGCAAAGCTAACCAACCCAAATCAGCTAACTGCTATTTTCCAAACAGACAATCTCACCTCACCCCAAGCAGTGCTAACAATGCTTCTCCCAGAATGCAACCGGAGAAAACATGACGTGCACTTTTAGCGCTCAGAACTTTCTGCATATGTTGGGAATGTTGAAGAACCTAATTGTTTCTTTATATAGAAACAAAGTTGTCCATAAATCCTGTCTGTATTGAATATGGCAAATGTATGAATATGCTCAGTGAGGCAAAGAAAGCTCCCATAACTAATGTAATATTAGGCTATAACCTAATATATTTGCATGGATCAGGGTCTTGTCAATCATACCTGTTCCTTTGGCTCTTTCCTAATCATCCCAATGAAAGTAAGGGTTTTGAGGAAATCCATAATCCCAATCCATAATGAACTATGTTGTGTTTTACCTTATAATATTACCATGGATGAAGCAAGACTTTTCTTCATGTAAAGAACCTTTCTTCGCCACCTGAGAACTTGTATAAAACATATTAATCTGTCTGTAAAGTAATGATGATAGTTCTCACATTGTAGTGTCGTTATACATTATTCAATAGGGGTGTGTGGTTTATAACCAATATGACATGGCTGAGGGTAGTCAATCAGCACAATGATATGTGGAGTGCCAGGGAATCATGCTACAACCCTGTTTCTAAAAACGTTAGGACACTGCATAAAATGCAAATAAAAACAGAATGCAATGATGTCCAAATCATTTATCCGAAAATAGTACAAAGACAACATATCAAATGTTGAAACTGAGAAATTACTGTTTTTGGAAAAATACATGCCCATTTTGAATTTGATGCCAGCAACACATTTAAAAAAAGTTAAGCCAGGGGTATTTTTATTTTTGTGATGCGTCACCTTTTCTTTTAACAATACCCTGTAACTGTTTGGAAACTGAGGAGACCAATTGCTGTTGAAAGTGGAATGTTTTTCCATTCTTGCTTGATATATAGTAGGATTTCAGCTGCTCAACAGTTTTGGGTGTCCTTTGTTGGATTTGTCATTTCATAATGAGACAAATGTTTTCAGTTCGTGACAGGTCTGGATTGCAGGCAGGCCATTTTAGCACCCTAACTCTTTTACTACAGAGCCATACTGTTGTAATATATGCAGAATGTGGTTTGGCATGAAATAAGCTAGGCCTTCCCTGAAAAATATTTTATCTGGTTGGCAGCATATGTGGCTCCAAACCTGAATATTGTTCAGCATTTATGGTGTTTTCACAGAAGTGCAACTCACCCATGCCATGCGCACTAATGCACCCCCACACCATTGATACTGGTTTTTGCACTGTTCACTGATAACAAGCCAAATGGTCCCTTTTCTCTTTAGCCCGGAGGTTGCAGCATCCATGATTCCCGAAAATAATCTCAGATTTTTATTTGTCAGACTACAGGACATTTTTCCACCTCACCTCAGTCTATCTAAAATGAGCTTGGGCCCAGAAATGGTGCCGGCGTTTCTGGATGTAGTTTATATATGGTTTCTTCTTTGAATGGTAGAGTTTTAACACAGTGAAACGCACTGTGTTCACAGAAGATGATTTTTGGAAGTGTTTCTGAGCCCATGCTGTGATTTCCACACAGAATCGTGTCTGTTTTTAATGCATTGCTGCTTCAGTACCCAAAGATCACGGCCATCAAATATTGGTTTTTGGCCTTCTCCTTTGCATACAGAGATTACTCCAGATGATCTGAATCTTCTAATGATATTATCTACTGTAGATGATGAGGTCCCCAAACTCTTTGCAATTCTACATTGTGATATTTTATTCTTGAATTGTGGCACTATTTGTCAGCGCAGTCTTTCACAGAGTGGTGAACCCCTTCCCATCCTCACTTCTGACAGACCCATCCTCTCTGGAATTATCTTTTAATAACCAATCATGTTACTTACCTGTTGCAAATTGACCTAATTAGTTGTGTGATATTCCACCAGGTTTAGTTTTTTAGCATTAAACAACATTTCCAGTCTTTTGTTGCCACTGTCCCAACTTTTTTGAAATGTGTTGCTGGCATCAAATTCAATGTCTCCATGTATTTTCCAAGAAACAATTACATTTCTCAGTTTCAACATTTGACATGTTGTCTTTTCTGAATATAGGGTTTAAATGATTTTCATCGTTGCATTCTGTTTTTCTTACAATTTAACACAGCATCCCAACTTTTTTGGAAACAGTGTTGTACAGTGGTCAAACAGAAAAAAGCCTTATTGTGATTATAAACCAGTAACCAATGTCATTAGAACACCAAAAACCTATGTTTGTGTCATACTCACGCAATACCATCTGATGTAACATGGCTTTCAGCCGATGAGCACGCAGGGTTGGATTCACCCAGTTTACATTAGCAGTGTATGTTTATTATAATACACGTTCTGGAATTTCCTTAAACTGCAATGTTTTCCCCACATCTATTTTCATGTATAATGTATTGTACCGTATATGACCGCAAACACCTCAATTTGGCTGAATGAATGCTCTGCAAACTTGTGCATTGTGAAATGAACATGCGGCGAATGTGCTAGTCGTCGCCAGGGTTGAACAATTACGGAACCTTCGCAAACTACCCAGGATGGTCAAAAATCCCTTTGGAGGATTTTCTGGAAGTTTCCGGAGTTTTCCAACCCCAGCAGGCACTGATGGCTTGTCCTTGGCCTGTGTATTCGTAACTAATAATGGTATCTGTTCTGCTCCTGCTTTGGACGCTTGCTGCATGCAGAGGCCTATGAGGAAGAAGGTATGTGTAACCTCATTCTTAAACTGTATCCGTACTTCTGAGTGAACTGATGGAGACCGTGTCAGTCTACGGTCTCAAGTTTGGGCGTTTGGCCTCGCTGGGCTCGAGCAAGACCTCCCCACGTGTCCATGTGCTCCAGCAACAAAATACTGCTCACACCTTGTCTCCTGCAAAGAAAAACATGTATATATATATATAATTCCCCCATCCTCCTGACAGTCAGAGTAATCTCAAAACCAAGAAACGGATTTTGCTTGAATAGTTTGTCACAAGAGGCTGTGTGAAGAAGGGTGTTGGGACAGAAAATAATGTAGTGACTTCCCTGTTCATGTCCCCCTTTGCTTTTTTTCTTTCTGCACGACTTTCTGGCAAACCAGTGGAAGAGGGAGAACAAGATGGTATTTTGTATTTCTTTCTCTAGAAGGATAGTGCTAATGCTTTGCCTGGGTTTTTTGTACCTTTCTGAGTGTGAGGGTCAAGCCAAAAAGCTAATCACAAATTACAAGATATTTTGGTACTTATTGACAATGGTCTGTAATGTTTGACTTAATAATGTCTTTCTGCCCCACAATTTCCAACGTTACATTTGGAATACAATTAACATGTTTCATCCAAGTTCTGAATTCAGTCTTGGATTGTGGAGTGTATATCTGACAATTAAGTGGTGAGCAATTCCCTATATAGGTATTAGAATATAATTAAACTGGGATAATTATATTTATAAGCAGATTCCATGTCTGTTTTTATAGGTGTTCAATTGTACACAATCATTCCACTAACACACACCAAATTAACATAGTGAATTTGAAAGTTAGACCTTAACTTGCCCATTGTAATTACAACGGTTAACTTGCTCATTATAATAATAATTTGTAAATTGTTTTATCAGCTAAAAGCAACCTGAAACTGCAGCCCGTGTGTCCACACGGATGTCCCCTTGATTAACAGAGCACCCATTTTGGCTTGTTGCCTGAGATCTTTGTCATGGACTACCCATTGTGTGTAAAGTCTCTAACATGTTCTTCCCTTTTATAATTGTTTTACGTACAGAGGAGAAGCCCAAGTTCAAGTGAGTAGTCCAACCAACAACAACAATATCAAACCAGTCCAAACTGTGTTTGTGTGTCCATCTGGGTTGAGATAAATTCAACAGAGAAAAATCCCTTTATTATAACCTACTAAACTTGTGGGACTTCGTCAAGTTACTACCAACATGAAAACCCAGTTTATATCTCTATTTTGTTTATTACTGAAAATGCCTTAAAAATTAATTATACACGTTAATAAACTTATTAAAAAGCACAGATTTTGGCACAGAGGTAGTTGTATGTAGCCTGGTAAGACAGAAATGAAGCACGCCAAATGTTAATATTAATTTAGATTATCCTCTTTTAAGATGCAATTGGAATTATGTCCATAGCATTCAAACTGTCAGCCTTCCGACTGCTTACCTTTCTGACTGCTAGGCTTAAAGATACATAAATGAAAAAATTACTCTCAACAATTGGTCTAGCATTACAGAAAGGTTTTTCAATAAAACATTTCAATGTGTACAAAAATTCAATTGCACATCTTAAAGTAATCTACAGCCACGGTGTTACCTGAGTTCATGACCTTGTTAATTGACAAGGTAAAATAAATAAATAAAAGTCATGTTTTTATTGGATTTGTTAAAAATTTGAATGAAAAAAAAAAGAAATGAACTTGATCCTGGCTTCTATGTGTTTCATAGATTTTAATTTACAGAACCAATAAGTTAAGCAACAGAACCAAGTTAATATTTCTCAGTTGATGTAAAGAATTATACAGAGACTAATTTATTTGTTGGCATCTTTTAACTTTCTGTAGAGTCCCTAAGATCCCTGATGGTGAAAAGGTGGACTTTGATGTAAGTACCGGCGATTACATCTAAAATGTTTGTTTATTATCTGAGGGCATTTACAATTAGTGCATTTATCTTAAGATAGATTGGTGGGCCATATATATACACACACAATGGTGCTACTAAGAACATTTTGATAAGTACATTTTTTTCCCTAATTCAAATCAAAAAGTGATACCTTCATATATTTTTGATTTATTACACATAGATTGAAATTTCTATCTTAATGATTACAGCTTATAGCTCATGGAAATCCAAAATCCAGTATCTCAAAATAGAATAAAACATTTACGATCCAAGTTTTGACCTGAGAAGAGCTCTAATCAGGTAATTATCAAGATTACCGGCTGTAAGCGTAATCATCAAGATTGAAACAAAAAAAGGCTTGAAATGTTTCACTTTATGTGTAATGAACCTACAATATATGATGGTGTCACTTTTTTATTTGAATTATGGAAAGTCTTTGAGATGCACCTGTAATATATACACCGACCAGCTATAACATTATGACCAGCTGCCTAATATTGTTTAGGTCCCCCTTTTTCCGCCAAAACAGCCCTGACCCGTCGAGACACCACTAGACCTCTGAAGGTGTGCTGTGGTATCTGGCACCAAGACGTTAGCAGCAGATCCTTTAAGTCCTATAAATTGAGAGGTGGGACCTCCATGGATTAGACCGGTTTGTCCAGCACATCCCACAGATGCTTGATTGGATTGAGGTCTGGGGAATTTGGAGGCCAAGTCAACACCTTATGTTGTGTTCCTTAAACTATTCCTGAACCATTTTTGCAATGTGGCAGGGCGCATTATCCTGCTGAAAGAGGCCAATGTCATCAGGGCCCTTGTCAAAGTCCCTCAGATCATTACGCTTGCCCATTTTTCCTGCTTCTAGCACATCAACTTTAAGGACAGAATGTTCATTTGCTGCCTAATATATCCCACCCACTGACAGGTGCCATGATAACGAGATTATCAGTGTTATTCACTTCACCTGTCAGTGGTCATAATGTTATGGCTGATAGGTGTATATATATATATATATTTATAAGCAGAGTCACTAATCAAAATAGGGTTTTTAGATCTGGTAATGCAATAATATACTTAAGGATTCCACTCCCTCTGTCCCTCTGTCGTTCACTCTCTCTGTTTCTCGTTCTAACAGGATCTCCAGAAGAAACGTCAGAACAAAGATCTGATTGAGCTGCAAGGTCTGATTGATGTCCACTTTGAGAACCGCAAAAAGGAGGAGGAGGAGCTTATCGCTCTGAAGGAAAGAATTGTGAGCGGTCATGAACTCCCGTTACGCATGCAAAAAGCTCAGAGAGCACGGCTGCAGAAACTGTGTTTGACTTGATGAACGGATTAAACCAAAACAACCGGTTGACATTGACCTTTCTGGGCCATTCTGTCTCAAAGAACTTGGACGATAGGTACATTCACCATTAAAGATGTTTCCTGGTGGCAGACGCGTGTAATCCTGTGTGTATGTCCTCTCCTTTCAGGAAAAACGCCGATCAGAGAGAGCAGAAATACAGAGGGTTCGGGCCGAGAAGGACAAGGAGCGTCAGGCCAGGCGTGAGGTCTGTACCGCCGCAAAAGCAGATTCCCATCCGGGGCGTTCTAGGGACGTCATGCCAACTTGCATGTACTGGTTCTACAGGAGGAGAGGATGAGGAAGGAGGAGGCGGATCAGAAGAGGAAGGCGGAAGACGACGCCAAGAAGAAGTCAGCTCTGACAAACATGGGTTCCAGCTACACAAGTTCCTTGCAGAAGGTAAGGGATGTCTGGACATGTCTGCTCCTTGATGCCTGAATATACGGTTACAACAACCACCGCTGTTATGTTATTATTACTTTGCTATTTTATTTCCTGTATAATATTGTTTTAGTATTTTTTTAAACAGCGTTGTATGTGGGAAATGTGCGCTTTCAAATGAATATGTGTTGACTGACTACTGGTACAAGAAGATGTTCACATTTCGTTTGCTGACGGTTCGTGCTTCTGATTGTTTTGATGCTGGCCTTCCACCACCAGGCTGATGGCAAGAGAGGTAAGAAGCAAACGGAGAGGGAGAAGAAGAAGAAGATCCTGGCTGAAAGACGCAAGCCACTCAACATCGACCATCTGAACGAGGACAAGCTGAAGTAAGATCTTTTTTTTTATTTGGTGGAAGTTTGGATATATTTGTGGCGTTAGAAATGAGGCCATGAACCTGAGCAACTTCTCATGAATGTAAGACCGACCGTATTTGATCAAACCTAAATGTTTGGCTGTCGTTTTCCTTGTGCAGAGACAAAGCCAGGGAACTCTGGGAATGGATGCACCAACTGGAGTCTGAGAAGTATGAACACATGGAGAAACTGAAGAGGCAGAAGTATGAGGTGAGCACTTACACATACACCTGGGGTACTACTTTTATAGAGAAACTATTGGAAAATATTTAAAGTATTCAAAACTGAGATGATTGATCCCAGTTAGATTGTACTGTAAATGCCCTTTTTTCTGTTTTCCACTGATTTGTAAAGTTTACATTGTTTACTCAGGCCAGTCAGTTGTCGTTTCAACGTAGCAAAGATATAAAATCCATTCAGAAAGAAATCTATTGGAATGTATCCTAATAACGCATTTAAGAGCTGATTCTTGGACACCAATGAAGCCTCAGATAAATGGCGTGTTTCAGTCCAGGGCATGCTTGAGACCAATTCATATTCCACAAACAGGCCAGTGTCACAATTGTAATGACTAAGGTCTGAGACCATTATCCGTGGAGATTGCACTGCCCAAATCCGCACCTCCCCACATTTCCCAACCAAAAAGCTAACCGCAATGTTCCAGAACACTACTACTTCTGTGTGTATGGCCCAGTTGCTGCCACAGAGCTGCACCCAGGTCCTAAGAGAAGCATGGGGGATGGACAGGTAAGGGGCCTGTTCTGCCTACATGGCACAGGACACTTCAGAAGGACCCTGGAAACCAGACCCAAACAGGGGCAGCCATGTCAACCCACAGATGAAAGGTGACATGTCAGGGGTCAAAAGTCAGAGGGTGGCATGGTGAACTTAACACCATATTCCCTGTATAGTAAAACATGTTTAGCAGGAGCCAAAAGGTCTAACATAGTGCACTAAATAGAGTGAGGATGCCATGTTCGAAAAGTGTAACCTCCCCCGGTCTCCCCGATAGCAGTGACCAATATAACGATGGCACCTCTTGGCTGTATGTCTACTCCCAACCAGGGCAGCCTGTTGCACCCTGAAGGTAAGTGACTTTTTCTGCATTGATGTGAGAGGCAAAAGTCAGCCCACCGGGCCAGTCTCGTTCGATGCAAAAAAGACGTGAAACCTTCATGTTGAGGTGGGATCAATCAATCAATCAAATGTATTGTCACAAAGTGCTTTTACAGAGACACCCGGCCTTAAACCCCAAGGAGCAAACAACAGTAGTGTTGAATTTCAGTGGCTAGGAATAATTCCCTAAGAAGGCAGAATTTTAGGAAGAAACCTAGAGAGGACCCAGGCTCAATGTGCAAAAGGGTTAATTATATTTATATATATAAAAACATTGTTTCAAAGTTAACACAAATTACAGTCAGACTGGACAAGCCATTTATGATCAATACAAACCAGGGCTGTAATATTCTGGTATGGTTGGTGAGCGGGCTCACCTCGCGGTCTTTATGATGGTCTTTGTCTCACCTCACGGTCTTTATGATGGTCTTTGTCTCACCTCACTGTCTTTATGATGGTCTTTGTCTCACCTCACTGTCTTGTTGTCCTGCTGAATTCGTTTAAACATTCTCATGTGTCATTTTCAGGTTATCTCTCTCAGAAACCGTATTGATGAGCTGCAGAAACAGTAAGTCCCATCTTTCCAAAGCAGATTCCTTCCTCTTACAGACACTACATCCAAAATAACACCCCATTTCCAAACTATGTGGTAATGTACTATGCAGGAAAAAGGGTGTCTTTTGGTACTGAAGAGTCTCATTACTCAGACTAACTGGATGATAAGATCAGATGCATTTTCCTGTCATTGGAAATTAGTCTTGTGTTGCTTTCCTGGAATCACCCTAATTTCAATCTGCAATAGAGTATTTGACAAGTGTTCACAATGTTCATAGTTCAACACATATGCAACACATACATCTATGCAACTCTAATGCGCCACTGTAGCAGTAAGAAGCACACAAAATGCCAGTCCAACCAGGCCGGTAAACAAAAACAGACCTGTAAAAAGGTTGGCCAGTCTTTTTGGAAAAGGCAAGGCCACTGGAAACTATTGGGGTGAAGTGTATATAGGAATTCCATTGCTGACCCCCTTGAAATACCATCTACCTCAGGAGAATAGACAATGTTGACTGATTTACCCTGGTCATATTGTAATCATCGTGGTATGATGCAAATGAGAGAACCCCTGTCCAAGCCAGAGACATATTTATAGAGACATATTTATATTTATGTCAGTTCTTAAAGGTGGAATTACCATTCGTTTATAATTAACCTCACAGGGTTCTGCCATAAGCCTTTCATTTGCCCTAACATTCTACAAAGTCATACTGAAGCAAATAACATACTCAAAGGGGAAAAAAATTTATATTGCCGTCTGTCTTATTACCCAGGCCTAGGTTGTGCAAGAGTGACTTTCATTGCGTCTGATTTTCAGTTTGTCTCTGATGAGTCCTTTCAGGTTACAGATTTATGTCTTGAGGTCCATGCAATGACTAGTTTCTCAACTGATAGTAATTCCACGGAGAGCTGACATGGCAAGACATTGCAAAGCTTTATGGTCAGGCAACTAAAACCGATACTGTCCAAATTTAATGCCAAAGCATGCAATAATATTACACAAATAGTAGGGTTAGCCTATACTGCAATATAGCTTGTAGTACATTTACTGCTTAATAATTTATCAGGCCATTTGTAATTTACATAAATGTAAGGCTATGTTAGGCTAAATCTGGATAGAAACTATAAATTGTTACCATGCCTGAAGTGGATATGACCAATGGGTGCTGTTAAAATCCAGTGCATGACACTAGAGGACGCACTGAGTGGAACAGGAAACCTGACGACTGTGTTTCTGCTATTGGCGCATTACAGCAGCAAGAAGGGAGCTGCGGCCCGTCGCAGGAAGTAAACGGCCCGCCAGAGAGGCCTCACCACCGGAGTGTGACTGTCGTTCTGCCCGCTCTGGTATCGGCAGGCGGCACATGCCTTTGGTTCTGTCCTCCATAACCACGCAGACCCCAACTAGACAATCTGCACTGGACATCCGACTTTCTTCTTTTTGTAATGTGACAACTGTTGTCAAAAATGTAGTCGCTTCCTTCTTCTCGAGTCATGTCCTCGCACAGCAGACTGTTTAGGTTCTCAATCTTTTTTTTTTTTCAATAAAACGATGTTCGATTATTCATGTGCGTTATTTTTGTTCATACATAAATGATTTGTTCATGTTTGAAATAATGTGAATCAGTAATAGATTAAACAAAATACATTTATCTGATCAATTGTATCAGTATTACATTTACATATTGGTCAACAGGCAGACTAAATTAGTGCCCACATTCTCTGATGGTGGACCAACCACTCAGTAGTTTTCATACACTCGATGAAGTAGCTATCAACAAAATAAGTGCAAGGAAGACAATAACAAATTGTGGTATAAATTAAAATATCATACATTGCCCAGGGACGTTTCTAAATACTTTTTATATATACGGTGAAATGTAGACAAACTAAACCGGGCCCTAGGATGAAAATGTAATGTTAGCAAGGACCGGCATTAAGTCATTTCAGCTCAAGTCAAATTCAGGAAAAAACTTCCTTCCGAAAATGAATATCGAAGATCTATTGATTTATTTACATGAAATACTCTATGAAGACTGAAGGCTGTCTGTAAAACTGAAATCTAGATGTTAATTAGTTGCACTAGGACATAGGCTACTTTATGTGTGTCAATTCGATAGACTATGTAAAAGAGGTGTGAAGTAGGAAAATCCACAACACTGAAAATGTATCAGGCGCTTCTTTGGGAAACTACGAATATAACCTGAGATTAATAATTCTCAATTAATGTTACATTTCTGGAAAATAATTAATTCGTTTCGTGTTAGAAAAAAAGGTCCTTAATTATGATGGCATTGGGATGAAGTGATTATTTATGGATCAAATAAATTATACAAAACTTTATATTTAAATATTTTACAGGCCTATCGGGAAAATACTTGTTTTCCGTAAGCATGCATTCACATTTTGTAAATAAACTCATGCCAAAGAAAGACAAAAAATACCGATGGATTATATATAAATATGTATTTATTAAAATGGCATTCACTCAGTTCCTGATATTATAAATATAAAGATTAACATCTGACACAACTATCTAAGAGCAACACTCCGTATAATTTCTTTTCGCAAAACAGCTCTTATTAACAAATATACAAAATGGTCCTCAGCTTCCGGATTAATTTATCACAGGCGTTTCTGCCTTCCCAACTGGAAATGACAATATTACACTGATAATCCCTTATTGAAATTATGTTGATCGAAAATCGAGTAGTATCCGTTCATATGAATTGAATCTTCAACGCCAGTCATAGCAAGTATCTTAAAATATCATAGGCCTACACATAAATACATTCAAACACATACAGACCACACATTCTCACACACACAAACAGTATCCAATGAAGACCAAAGTTTCCTTAAGAAATTGGACACCGTCCTTTTTACTGTCTCAAAGCTTGCATGGGAACTTATTTTCGTGTGCAGCTTCGTCGCGACCCTTGGCAAGTCTTTTTTTTATTTATTATTTGGCATTTCCTTCCCTTAACGGAATACGGGTTGTTTTGAAGAATGTACGATTGCGCTGCCGCACAGTCCACCGACCTGGCACGATCCTCGGCTGTCCTTTTTATTCTTCTACGGGGACACTCACAACACCTGGTAGACAGTGTTTGGGTCATGCGACGCTGGGATACAGTGGGTCGGAGACGGGATGGTAGCTCCAGTGTCACTCGCTACAGAACCATCTCCGGGAGAACAGGGGGTGCTGCCCTCAGAGCCGTCCTGGATAGCGGGGCAGGCAGAGGCGTCAGTGGTGATGCGCTCTACAATGCTTGACAGGCAGTCCAAACTGGAAATAACAGAGTTCTTCTTGTTTCTGGAATCTGAAATAAAAAAATTAACTTTAACATCACCTCCATTCAGGTTTTAGTGCTAGTTGAAACATTTTGAATATGGAATATAATCCTAAGCAAGCTAGTTTGATATTTGGATAACATCCTCAAAATATCAGGACTGAAATATTGTTTAATTGTTTAACGACACTATTTTACTCGGCTTAGCCTAATACTACATTATGTGTTGGTCTTGCTCCATTTCAGCCAGGCATGATGACAAATTGGTCCACAGAACCATTAGCTTTCAAGCGGTTTATGAGTGTTGTTCACTTGGAAATAACACTTACCATTTGGTGTTTCGTTGAAGTAGGTGCTATCATAGTTGTTTCGTCGTCTTGGAGGACAAGATGGGCCATTGAAATCCATCTACAAGAAAGCAAAACAGCGATAAGCATACTGACACCAGCAAACTTTGGTATCAACCAAATACTCAATTTCCATTGTACATTATATATATATATATACACACACACACAAACACACAAACACACACATTTCTCCAATTAAACGAATGCGTAATAACTGCGCAATTCTGGCAGTTCAGTTTCTTACCATTCCATCCGAGCAGTTGGAGCGGGGACTCGACGCGTCCGAATCCCCGCTGTAGTGATCCATCACCGGGTAATAGCTGTCCTCCTGTCCGGCCCCGCGAAGCAGGCCTTGGAGGGACTCGATGTAGCTGATGGCGTTCCGCAGAATATCCACCTTGGGCAGCCTCTGGTTGGGATTAGTGGAGGTACATCTCTTCAGCGTTTCGAAGGCGTCGTTCACCTTGCTCAGTCGTCTCCTCTCCCGCATGGTAGCCGCTTTCCTGCGGTCCGCATTTGTGGTCTTTCTCTTGCAGGCTTTGCACGCCCACAGGAGGCACCTGCCGGCCTGGTGGTGCCCGCTTGGTGCCCGGATGTGCTCGTCCTCATTGTGATGGTGGTCGTCCGGTTTAAGGAGACCGACATGCACCAGCCTTGGATCCAGGTCCTCAAAGAACTGCATGTCGCTGGTGTTAAAGCAAGGGTCGTCGTAGAAGTCATCTGGAGACGTGATAGGAAATGAAATATCTGGCAACTCCATTGTAACTATTCGGCTCTTCCAAATCACAATGAGATCGCTTCAGCTGTCTTCTTAAAACTTGTATCCACACACTCAACTAACTCTTCCTCTAAATGAATGCGCAGCGACTAATTCAGAGGGCGCAGTGTGGGTTAGTTTAGTTCGGACTGTTTGCCTTGTTGGCTTGATGGGAATCAGGAGTCTGAGCTATATTTATGGATACTTGGGACTCCAGGGGCGTGTCATTACCCAAACCATTATCTGACAGGACCAATCAATTCCGGTCTTTTATGTGAGTCTGGGGCCTTATTGTGACTGGAAGAAAAATCAAAAAGTGTTTGTTAAAACCTTTTAGAAGTTGGTTATTCATTTTTTTGTATGCCTAATTATGAGTATTGGAGAGATCTCAGTTTTGCCGATGCTTTAGATAAAATGTGGAACACGTCGTGGTTTTATTTAACTGATAAGTGCTTTTGTAAAATACCCTAAGTGATGAAAGCTTTATATGAAGTGAGTCAGAGCACATCATTTGAATCACTATCGGGAAAAAACGACATCGGGGTGCGCTTTCATGCAGCTTGCATATTTTGTGACTCTCGGAATATATGCTTAGTTACTCACTTCCTGTTGCTCAAGACAAATAGTATTCTGTGTGTGGTCGTTTCCTTTGTGTAAGTTATATTGATGGTTTCGTTTTGAACGCCACTGTCATTCATTTAGCCATACCAGTTTGTTATTCAATCAGTCAGTTCCATCAGTTCTTCGGCAGATGGCGGTGAAGAGACGATGTTCTTGAATCTACGCATGGAGTAGGGCAAACCTCGCTTGTATACACAACCACAACTTCATTTGTATACAGTGCTTGAGTTTGGCCGGTACGGTTCGGAACAAACAGCGTTCCGGTTCCTTTTTCTAGGCTTGTTAACGCATACATTTTCATGAACATAGTCTAATTTGCGATTTGTCTGTTCCTGCACTTATTTTATTCCAAGTCAAGCGCTGCTTGTATAGTCCAATTATAATACATTTTTAACAGGTACGTTGTGTTTTCTTCTTCGAATGCATCGCATATAATGTTACAAAAACACCTTGGCGTTTAATGTTGCATGTAAAGCCAGTAGAGTAGTCTAAATTACGAAATCGTTAGTTTCATTCATTTCCTCTCCAAACCACTTACTAAACCCCTGAAATAAATAATGATATTAATGAACATAAGGCAATTAAAACGAAAAAAGTATAATTGTATTTGCGAAGTAGTTACATTGTTTGGCAAAACTGGTATCTATTTTGGCCAAACCAGCGAAGTAGTGAGAATTCGTGGGGAAACAAACTTGTCCATTTGTACAACAAGCAACGAAAGCAAATCGAACACTTCATATTCCAAATAAACACGCTACATCTAGAGGAACTGAACTGAAAGACATGTCTCTCATGCTGTCCTGTTTGTCCCTACCCTGCTGAGAGTGTCAAAGGGTCAATTAGTCTTTTGATCTGGTGATGAGGGGACACTTGTCCCCTGTCTATCCACTTCTCGATACTATCCCAAGTGACCACTTCTCCAGTGTTATACAATCAGCGGTTATTGTGACTGACAAGACTGCTCGATGCTTTAGATGTAGGCATAAGAAAGGATAAAGCCAGGGCAATCCAGCTTTCAGGTAACATAATAACTGTCATTAAGATTGACAAATGTTAAATAGAAATGTAACTATTTTTGGCAATTTCCCCCTAATTTCCCCCCCTAGAAATAACTCTATTGGCCAGCGAAAACTATAATATATGGTATGGTTATACAGTGATATACCCATTACAAACATCAGCTGATTTCAGCTACCTAGAGCAAAACAAAACAAAAAACAACTGAAGTCCTGTGTGGGCATGTTTTTTATTATTATTATTATAAATGTATGGATTACTTTTAAGTAGCACCAAATCAAATGTGGAGTTGGTTTTAGGGTACTTTATTTTGCCCTAACACATACTCTAAACAGAAATTAATGTAAGGCAGTTGATGATTTTCTCATGTGTTCTAAGACTGTCTCTATCTCCATAGTTCTCAGAACGCACTCCATCTGGTTGGGTTATTAATGTCTTTGCCATCTCCTTTTACCCAGCATGCACCAGGGTAGTCCAGAACACTGATGTAATACACACCATGGCTGACATTAAGTGTGTGTATGTATGTGTGTGTGTGTTGATATTACGGACAACAAGCCCTGCAAAGACGCTTGTTCATAACTGCCTATCATGTTGTAGGCAAAAAGTGAGCTAGCCTATTTTTCTAGAAAAATTGATTCAGTGATATGCAGCTCAGCTGACCATGACCGAGATGTGTGACTGTTTCACTGAGTGACTTGTGTGAACCTGTCTCATGTATCTGTTTCCCTCTCCACTCCCTCTCTCCTAGAGAGACGCCAGTGGTCAAAATTCAAATTTGAAGGACCTTACTGGCATTGAAAACATGTATTTACAACGCAATCACAAAAGGGATCTTGTGACCACACATTCTTGTAATTCAGAAAAGGCAAAGCCAACCTGTGAGGTCTGTCACCCTGGAAGAAGGCACAGATTTCATTCAGTACCCAAAACTCTGTGAGTTAACTTGACCACTGGAAATTGAGCTGCTGCTTTAATACTGCAATGCAAGTTTGACTGGATTGAGTGCCAACTGTCCTCACAGATTCAGTGTCACAGGGTAAATAAAAAAATACAGGCATGATTGCATTTGAACATGATCTCATCAGTATATAGCCAAGAGTTTGGACATGATATGATCCATGTGAAGCCAATAGTTTGGAAATTATCTGATTACCACACAGTTTAAACATGATCTCAATACAGCCAAGAGTTTGGATATTATCTCTGTACACAGAAATGTTTTTGGACAGCCAACAACAGTTCACTGTCATAAAATTATTTTCCACGGTGGTCAACAAAACATGAGTTGTTTTGAATGATGGGAGGATTCTGGCTGTCGATACCATGAAGGCACTTTGATACTACAGGGAAGTGCTTCTGTTACTACAGGGAAGTTCTTCTGTTACTACAGGGAAGTTCTTCTGTTACAACAGCTTAGTGCTTCTGTTACTACGGCTTAGTGCTTCTCTTACTATGGTTAAGTGCTTCTGTTAATACAGGGAAGTGCTTCTGTTACTATGGTGAAGTGCTTCTATTACTACGGCTAAGTGCTTCTGTTACTACGGTGAAGTGCTTCTGTTACTACGGCAAAGTGCTTTTGTTATTATGGCCAAGTGCTTCTGTTACAACAGCTTAGTGCTTCTGTTACAACAGCTTAGTGCTTCTGTTACTACGGCTTAGTGCTTCTGTTACTACGGCTTAGTGCTTCTCTTACTATGGTTAAGTGCTTCTGTTAATACAGGGAAGTGCTTCTGTTACTACGGTGAAGTGCTTCTATTACTACGGCTAAGTGCTTCTGTTACTACGGTGAAGTGCTTCTGTTACTACGGCAAAATGCTTTTGTTATTATGGCCAAGTGCTTCTGTTACAACAGCTTAGTGCTTCTGTTACAACAGCTTAGTGCTTCTGTTAATACGGCTTAGTGCTTCTGTTACTACGGCTTAGTGCTTCTCTTACTATGGTTAAGTGCTTCTGTTAATACAGGGAAGTGCTTCTGTTAATACAGGGAAGTGCTTTTGTCACTACAACGAAGTGCTTCTGTTATTATGGCCAAGTGTTTCTGTTACTAGTTAAAATAAAAATAAATTATAAATAAAATAAATAACTATATTTGTGCAGTGCTTTTCTAGTACCAGTACACAAAGTGCTTTACACACAATAAAAAAAAAAACAACATTAAAATAATAATAAAAATAAAACATATTATTATTGTGGTTAAGAGGTTCTGAAAAAAATCTCTTGAATGTGATTGAATGTGTGAACACGTTGTAAATGTGTTGCCAACATGATGAGATGTACATCATAAGGTATTTACCTGTTATACATCTGATAATCAAGGATAAACCTGTCTTCCAGTAAGTGACGAGACAACCAATCCAGGATATCACTGCTGCCTGTACACTGTGACCAGATGACATATTTTGTCTTCAGCATGTGTGTCTGTGTGTGTGGTTAGATTTAGAGCATCTTTGGCCTTTAACATCTTGCCAATAAGGGTGTGGGGCGATTCAGGTCAGGTGGTAATAAATAAGCTTATAACAGTGGAGGGTGGTGATTGGGTGTGGGATGCTAAGGGGCCAGTCAGGTGGTAATGAATAAGCCTATAAGATTGGAGGGTGGTGATTGGTTGTGGGATGCTAAGGGGCCAGTCAGGTGGTAATGAATAAGCCTATAAGATTGGAGGGTGGTGATTGGTTGTGGGATGTTAAGGGCCAGTCAGGTTGTAATGAACAGGCCTATAACTGTGGATGGCGGTGATTGGCTGTGGGCCAATCAAATGGTGGAACTCATGATCAGTCATTTTACAGGGCACCAGTTGCCGTGGGGGTGGGGTCACAGTGTTACACGTTTTGACCTGGGGGACAGGAAGTTGGTCAACGGGTCAAATGCCCATCAGATGGATCCTGCAACAGCTGGTTTGGAGTAAGACACTTGTAACACACACACACGCACACACATAAGCAAACACACACACACGCACACACACAAGCAAACACACACACACGTAAGCAAACACACGCACGCACACATAAACACACAGGGCCAGCTTGACACACGACGACCAAATAGCCGGCTGCCTAAGGTTCCTCGGCTGTAAGGGAGGGGATGTACCCCCGTCCCCCGTCCCCCCTGAAATATAGCAGTAGTAGAATCCAACAGGTGTCATTTCAAAAGGTGTCTGCACGTCGGCAGTTTCAATTGTTTTGTTAGCCACTGCGACTCAATCAGAGGGCCATGTTAGCCAATCGTTGTTAGTAAGTCTGTCTGGCTGGCTGAAAATGTGGTGAAAAACTAATTTGGCGCGAAGAGAGACCCGTTGATTTTCTTACATTTGAGCTGCACTTCACGGGTCCCCTGGTTTAGATAACTTCTAAACCTGCAACACCTGAAGCCAACAAAAAGCAAAAAAGAAGTCCTAATTACTTCAGTGAACAAGCCAGACTAAAGGCATGTTTTAGTCATCAAGAATGAAATCTTTGCGATTCTTGAGCTTCAAGTTGAAGTATTTTTGAATTACTGTATTTTTTAACAATAAGTTATTCTAACAATAAGAATATATAGACATTTTAATAAGATTGACAGGTATTATGTTCAGGTCGTGTGGTGAAACATGCCAGTATGTGTATGTATGCAGAAATCCTCAGAAAAGCAACATTTTCTCTACATTTTGTTTTTGGTGAACTTAAAATATGTCAAATGTATTTCTTCATTCAAGCCCCTAAAATAATTAGTCCCAATTAACCAAATTGTGCCTTGGGAACCCAAAAATCGCGCGCACACACACACACACACACACTCCTCACACACCACATACACACACTCCTCACACACCACATACACACACCACATACACACACTCCTCACACACCACACACACACATTCCTCACACACCACATACACACACTCCACACACACCACATACACACACTCCTCACACACCACATTCACACACTACTCACAAACCACATACACACACTCCTCACACACCAAATACACACACACACTCCTCACACACCTGCCCCTTCAGTCAATCCATGGGAATCCACAGTGAGGGTCTGTGTGGTGCAGCCGTCCCATCTGGAATATACACACACAACATTACACTGACTCTGTCTGGAATATACACACACAACATTACACTGACTCTGTCTGGAATATACACACACAACATTACACTGACTCTGTCTGGAATATACACACACAACATTACACTGACTCTGTCTGGAATATACACACAAAACATTACACTGACTCTGTCTGGAATATACACACACAACATTACACTGACTCTGTCTGGAATATACACACACAACATTACACTGACTCTGTCTGGAATATACACACACAACATTACACTGACTCTGTCTGGAATATACACACACAACATTACACTGACTCTGTCTGGAATATACACACACAACATTACACTGACTCTGTCTGGAATATATACACACAACATTACACTGACTCTGTCTGGAATATACACACACGACATTAAACTGACTCTGTCTGGATATACACACACAACATTAAACTGACTCTGTCTGGAATATACACACACAACATTACACTGACTCTGTCTGGAATATTGACAAACAACATTACACTGACTCTGTTTGGAATATACACACACAACAGTACACTGACTCTGTCTGGAATGTACACACACAACATTACACTGACTCTGTCTGGATATACACACACAACATTACACTGACTCTGTTTGGAATATACACACACAACATTACACTGACTCTGTCTGGAATATACACACACAACATTACACTGACTCTGTCTGGAATATACACACACAACATTGAACTGACTCTGTCTGGAATATACACACACAACATTGAACTGACTCTGTCTGGAATGTACACACACAACATTACACTGACTCTGTCTGGAATATACACACACAACATTACACTGACTCTGTCTGGAATGTACACACACAACATTACACTGACTCTGTTTGGATATACACACACAACATTGAACTGACTCTGTCTGGAATGTACACACACAACATTACACTGACTCTGTCTGGAATGTACACACACAACATTGAACTGACTCTGTCTGGAATGTACACACACAACATTAAACTGACTCTGTCTGGATATACACACACAACATTACACTGACTCTGTCTGGAATATACACACACAACATTACACTGACTCTGTCTGGAATATACACACACAACATTAAACTGACTCTGTCTGGATATACACACACAACATTACACTGACTCTGTCTGGAATATACACACACAACATTACACTGACTCTGTCTGGAATGTACACACACAACATTAAACTGACTCTGTCTGGAATATACACACACAACATTACACTGACTCTGTCTGGAATATACACACACAACATTACACTGACTCTGTCTGGAATATACACACACAACATTAAACTGACTCTGTCTGGAATATACACACACAACATTACACTGACTCTGTCTGGAATATACACACACAACATTACACTGACTCTGTCTGGAATATACACACACAACATTACACTGACTCTGTCTGGATATACACACACAACATTGCACTGACTCTGTCTGGATATACACACACAACATTACACTGACTCTGTCTGGAATATACACACACAACATTACACTGACTCTGTCTGGATATACACACACAACATTACACTGACTCTGTCTGGAATATACACACACAACATTACACTGACTCTGTCTGGAATGTACACACACAACATTACACTGACTCTGTCTGGATATACACACACACAACATTACACTGACTCTGTCTGGAATATACACACACAACATTACACTGACTCTGTCTGGAATATACACACACAACATTGAACTGACTCTGTCTGGAATGTACACACACAACATTACACTGACTCTGTCTGGAATGTACACACACAACATTAAACTGACTCTGTCTGGAATATACACACACAACATTACACTGACTCTGTCTGGAATATTCACAAACAACATTACACTGACTCTGTCTGGAATATACACACACAACATTACACTGACTCTGTCTGGAATATACACACACAACATTACACTGACTCTGTCTGGAATATACACACACAACATTACACTGACTCTGTCTGGAATATACACACACAACATTACACTGACTCTGTCTGGAATATACACACACAACATTACACTGACTCTGTCTGGAATATACACACACAACATTACACTGACTCTGTTTGGAATATACACACACAACAGTACACTGACTCTGTCTGGAATGTACACACACAACATTACACTGACTCTGTCTGGAATATACACACACAACATTACACTGACTCTGTCTGGAATATACACACACAACATTACACTGACTCTGTCTGGAATATACACACACAACATTACACTGACTCTGTCTGGAATATACACACACAACATTACACTGACTCTGTCTGGAATATACACACACAACATTAAACTGACTCTGTCTGGAATATACACACACAACATTAAACTGACTCTGTCTGGAATATACACACACAACATTACACTGACTATCTGACACACACACTGATTCGGTTTACTGGATTTCAGGTCATCTTGCCAACTGACACCGGGGGAGGGACCAGTCGGCACAGTGTTTTTTTCTGTCAGATTTCTGTCTCCTCTCACAGTGATGTCTGCCCTGTCTTAACCCTCCGGGCCGTAGTGAAACTGATCAGGTCTCTATATTTAAACCCCTTTGGCACCGGTTCATGGGTGCTGTAGCCTGGTGATGTGCGGGTGTAGCCAAGTGATGTGTGGGTGTAGCCTAGGGATGTATGGATGTTGCCGGGTGATGTGTGGGTGTAGCTTGGTTATGTGTGGTGTAGTCTGGTTATGTGTGGGTGTAGCCGGGTGATGTGTGGGTGTATCCTGGTTTTGGGTGGTGTAGCCTGGTTATGGGTGGTGTAGCCTAGTGATGGATGGGTGGTGTAGCCTGGTTATGGGTGGTGTAACCTGGTTATGGGTGGTGTAGCCTGATTAGGTGTGGGTGGAGCCTGGTTATGTGTGGGTGTGGCCTAGTGATGTGTGGGTTTAGCCTGGTGATGGCTGGTGTAGCCTGGTGATGGGTGGTGTAGCCTGGTGATGGGTGGTGTAGCCTGGTTATGGGTGGTGTAGCCTGTTTATGGGTGGTGCAGCCGGATTATGGGTAGGTGTAACCGGGTGATGGGTGGTGTAGCCTTGTTAGGTGTGGGTGTAGCCTGGTTATGGGTGGTGTTGCCGGGTTATGTGTGGTGTAGCCTGGTTCTGGGTTGGTGTAGCCTGGTTATTTGTGGTGTAGCTGGGTTATGTGTGGTGTAGCCTGGTTCTGGGTGGGTGTAGACTGATTATGTGTGGTGTAGCCTGGTTATGTGTGGTGTAGCCTGGTTGTGGATCGGTGTAGCCTGGTTATGTGAGATGTAGCCTGGTTGTGGGTCGGTGTAGCCTGGTTATGTGTGGTGTAGCCTGGTTATGCGTGGTGTAGCCTGGTTGTGGTTCGGTGTAGCCTGGTTATGTGTGGTGTAGCCTGGTTGTGAATCGGTGTAGCCTGGTTATGTGTGGTGTAGCCTGGTTGTGGGTCGGTGTAGCCTGGTTATGTGTGGTGTAGCCTGGTTGTGGGTCGGTGTAGCCTGGTTATGTGTGGTGTAGCCTGGTTGTGGGTCGGTGTAGCCTGGTTATGTGTGGTGTAGCCTGGTTGTGGGTCGGTGTAGCCTGGTTATGTGTGGTGTAGCCTGGTTGTGGGTCGGTGTAGCCTGGTTATGTGTGGTGTAGCCTGGTTGTGGGTCGGTGTAGCCTGGTTATGTGTGGTGTAGCTTGGTTGTGGGTTAGTGTAGCTATCTAGATGTCTTCCAGCCATTTTAAATAAACCTGAACGACCTAATCAGAAATTGTGATTGAAAGTGATTGAAAATATAACCAATTAAAAGTGAGTTGAGATGCAGGCACCTTTCCAATAACCGTGCAAAGCCTGTAGGACACAGTGACTCCACATTGTCACACACCAGCTGCGGAGTCACTGAGATGACGAGTCAGACACACACATATACACATTCCCCATACACACACACACACACACACACACACACACACACACACACAGGCATGTACGCTGCTCCTCTCAGCTGAATGTTTCCTCAGTGTTCACGTGTGTGTATGTGGTATGTTTAGGTGTGTGTGTGTGTGTGTGTGTGTGTGTATGGGTGTGTGTGGAGTGAGAGAGAGCCAGTTGGACCCCTGGGCCTCTTTGGTTTTCCAAGCAGTCAGACAGACTGGCACCCTCAAAGTGGCCTCTTCATCCCTAGCCATGGACAGCTGTTGTCTCCGTAGCAACAATAGAGAGGGGCAGTGGGGAGAGGAGGGGAGAAGATGGGTGGGAGGGAGAAAAGGGGCTGGGGGAGTTGAGGGGAGGGACGGAAAGGGAGGAAAGAGGAGGGAAGGGAGGCATAGGGGAGATTAGGGGAGAAGACTATGGTGACACCTTGGATGTTCTGAAAATCATGACATCAAAGTCATACCTTGAGTTAAGCAAAAGGTTCTATGGGTTCTCAGTGTTAAGAGGCAGAACAAGAAGACATGACTCTGCTTTGCCCCTGTGGTCCTGAGCGGGTCACCCCACTCCCCCCAAAGCCATGGCAACACTTTAAAAAGAGTCCTATGTTATGTTACTTTGAAGAGCCGAAAACAGGTGCAACCGACGGGGGAGAGGGGGGAGGGTCAGAGAGAGAGAGAGAGAGAGGGGGAGGGACGAAGAGAGAAATATGGTTTGAGAAATAGAAAGAGAGGGAGGAATAGAATGAGAAAGAAGGTGAGAGAAATTGAATGAGACAGCGAGGCAAGAATAGAAAGAGAGAAGAGAGGGTGTGAGAAACCGAGACATCCCAATGACTGGGCTGTGTTGTGTTAATGATGGTGTTGAAAATGAGCTGCAGAGCGTTCCTGCTTGAGGGATGTCACAAAAATGTTTCCTCTTCCTTCATACTGACAGTTAGAAGGGACGTGCATACTGACAGTTAGAAGGGACGTGTATACTGTCAGTTAGAAAGGATGTGTATACTGACAGTTAGAATGGACGTGCATACTGACAGTTAGAAGGGACGTGCATACTGACAGTTAGAAGGGACGTGTATACTGACAGTTAGAAGGGACGTGTATACTGACAGTTAGAAGGGACGTGTATACTGTCAGTTAGAAAGGATGTGTATACTGACAGTTAGAATGGACGTGCATACTGACAGTTAGAAGGGACGTGCATACTGACAGTTAGAAGGGACGTGTATACTGACAGTTAGAAGGGACGTGTATACTGACAGTTAGAAGGGACGTGTATACTGACAGTTAGAAGGGACGTGTATACTGACAGTTAGAAGGGACGTGTACACTGACAGTTAGAAGGGACGTGGATACTGATAGTTACACACACTGTCATCTGCCACGCGTTAACATGGTCCTCAACCTGCAACAGCGAAAACTGGCTAACAACAGGCCTTTTCTCATTATTTTTATTAAAGACATTAGATTAAAAACCTGCAGCAGTTTGCCATTGGAGGCATTGCAATGCAGTCAGTGGAATGTTTAATCGTTTGATTGAAAGCATGCCTGGTGAAAATGTCCAGTGGCATTGGTTCTCCTAAACCTTGGGTACAGTGAAATGTGTGTGAGTTCCCAGACACCTCCGAGCAAATTTGTGAAAGGTCTGGCCGAGCCCTTCAGCCAGAAACGTGGCCTTCATATTAGCTAACAAGAATTTTTCCGGTGCGTCAGTCATTAGCTTCATCTGTTAGGTGTCCAGCAACCAGTCGTCGCCCGCAACACATTACCTCAAGTCTTGTGCATCCAAACACCATTTGCCGCGCCACAACATTGCCCTCAGACAGCTGAGCATAGCGCGCGGAGCCGATTCCTCTCAACAGACACCGGGCGCTGGATGTGACATATCTTCACTGAAAACTCATTGTTGGGATAAAGGTGTCGTGGGCAACACGTTGGGTAACTTCTCTGCTTTATTACAAATTATCCGGCAGTGCAAACAGTTGCTTTCATGATCAAACATCAGTAATGCCAGGCCTGATTTAGCTACTTCGAAGTAACAGCCCTAGATGTTTCCGTTATTTTGTCCACCCGCTACTATGGGCTGTAACCTGGAGGAGGTTAGGGGAGTGACTCCACTGGCATTTACAGACACCCAACAGCTATGATGTTGCCGAGTTTTTAAAATAAGTAGACTTTTCGACTTAAGACCTACCTTGCTTTTGACCAAATAGAGAGATATAAAATGTGTCCACTTTGATCTGCTCAAACCCTTTTGTGCTACTGGACTGCAGATGGGAAGCTGAGAGGAAGCTGTTTGCAATCAGTTTTCAGGTTAAGAACCGTATGCTGTTGGTTCCTGAGGGAGTGTGCATCGCATCTGCTTTTGAGGCAAACTGAAGCCAATGTGACCTGATGATCAGTGCACCAGGATTTTCTCAGGGATCTCTTACATTTTCTGGCGTGGAACTTACGTTAGAGCTACTTTCAGTTAAATAGGAAAATCTTCTGTCCCCTTCACGTTTCCCCCAGGTCATTAGTGCACAATGCACATTATTTTCTGTTAATATACCTGCTTAAATGAGGCTTCATTAACTACTCCTTTGGGGTCCCTATGAAATCTGGTTATTTATATTCCAAGGATTCAGTAAAAAAAATTCCTAAAATATTTCCTTAAATGTATTCATAGAGAAAAAAATTCAACAGATGTTTCAGGTCCATGTCAATGATTAATTTACATCAGAAATCTCTTAGTTCAGGTCTAAAAGAAAAACAAATATAGTATTCCACAAAAACAAATTGTAATTCCACTTCGTTTAGGAAAAGAGGAATATGCCACATTTAATAAATCTTAAGTCAGTGTATACAAACTATGTACCTGCTCATTAAACTCTTTATTTATTTACTACTATTTTGAGAAGGTTTCAGGGACAGTTGAAAGTTGTCTGTCAACCTAAGAAATTAATTGCGGTATCTGGACCTCCTGACAGTTGTAAGCAGCCTCCAGATCTCTGACTGTGAAAGCCAAGGGGCACTGTGCTCTGTGATAACAGGGCTGAGAGTTGTCAGCTGAGGAGGCAGGGCTGAATGCTGGGGTAAGGGGACTGCGGACTGAGGGGACCCCTTGATCGGCCTCGAATCCCAACCGTGACGGTGGCAGCAGCTGTCCCGAGCCCCAGTTCCTCACACAGGCCCATAAATCGACCTCACCCAGGGGGACTGGATGCGGCTAGCGCCGCACGCAGCAGTCAGGAAATATTCAGTGTCGAGAAAAGAGACGTGATTTATGTTTCCGGCCGTTGATCGTAAATCTCCTCAATTATGAATCTGCTCTTCTCCCCTCACCGGGGAAATCTATGTCTGTGACAGACATCAACGTGGAGGAAAAGTGCCTAAGCCAACTAATGTAAGTAAGTTCATCTGTCAGGAAATCAATGTTTAATTTAATGATGACCATGTCAATAAGTCTCTCTTTTTTGATCTCTCTTAGTCGGACCCCTTCTGTCTGTTACCTTTGTTGACCAGGATGAAGTGCTGCTGACCTCATCGATCAGTGCAGTTTTTTTTCGTGTTCCATCTATGATGCCTTTCTTCCCCCCCACGTACGGGGCGAATCTACATGAAACCCCTCATCGCCATGGCGACACTCTTTGAAAGGACCCCGGGACAGTCACCCTCCGACGTGATTAAACCCTCTGATTTACACCCTGCGCCCCGACATTTAGGAAAACATCCTCACGTCAGAATCGTACAAACACCGCGGCCGTTCGGTGACAACGACAAGCCCAGACCCCAGAGGTCCCCTGGGAGCCCGAGCCAGGCCACGCCCCCTGGGGGTCAAGTGATTGGCCAGGTGACGAGCTGTCAGGACTCAGTCCCGCGCTGCTCCCTAAACAGCACACGTTTCCCGATAAAGAGAACCACCGCCAATCAGTGCTCGACTCAATGTGGAATTTGAGACACCAATCTAATCTGTGTGAACACGGCTTAACGTCCTTTTATCCACAAAGCAGGGAAGCATTTCACCAGAGCCCTAAGGGGGAAACCAAGCCCAAGACAGGGCAGCTCTTAGTAGAGGGGAGTATTGGACATGGGGCTCGTGGGGGTGGGGGGTGGAGTGGGTGGAAAAGTGACCAACCAGGTGTCGATGGACTGTCCCAGCGAGAGAGTGCGTGACATTTGTCCCCTGTTCAGGAAGTGGCCTGCTGACACCTTAGTACACGACAGGACCCAATGAGGGAACAGGTCTCTTGTTGTTGGAGGTTATCATTCCCTTAACCTCTGACCCTGGAGTTGTAGGACAGGGCTTGATCTGTTTAGGAGTGAGTGCAGGGCTGATGTGTTCTCAAGACTCTGTCCTTCTCTTCTCACAGGAGGAAATCAAAACAGAATCCAGAAGTTAAACAAATAAACAGTTCTAGGGTTTGTTGTTGTTGTCGTTCGGTTCACGTGTGATGTCATGCCGTTTGTGCACAACGCCTAAAACAATGAACGCCTGAGTGCAGGTATTTCACTATGGTTCTGACTGTTTGTATGCAAACATAAGCAGGTGAGTGGCATTGGGAACACATAAACCCACAGGTGTCAAACCAGTTCCATGGAGGGCCTAGTATATGCTGCTTTTAGTTTGTTCCTCAAAATCGGTGCCCAATTCAGACCTAAACAACCAGGCGAGCGGAGATCCTAAGTAATCAGTCTCCTTATTAAGCAATCAAGTTCAAGGTGAGAGCGAAAACCTGCGGACACCTGGCCCTCCGTGGAACCTGGTTCGACACCTCTGCGATTAACCAATCAGATCTGATGTCTCTGTCCTCCCTTTTTGTCCTGCCTTCCTATTTGCACGTGTGACTTCGACTCTTTGCTGCGCCACCGCAGCGGATGACAGGGAAGTCAAGCCCTCCAATGCAAATCTGGCTTCTTATCGCACTCCTCGCTCAAACGGTTGATTTTCCAAGAGGGGGAGGTGAACATTTCCTGGCCACCAATCACGACTGAGCTCTCAGGCACACAATCTACTACAAGGCTGCTCTATTTGATGTTCATCAGTTGAGCCAGTTTGCTGGAGCAAGCAATGGCTTTAAACTGTGTAACTGATCAATGAACTTAGCAATTGTATTGAAATGAGCAATATGCAATCGGTAGTGTAATTACTCCAAATAATAGGGTGAGTGGGCAGAATATTGAGTAGTATTTCCAAATCATTGATGAGCAACCAAGACACAGCAGTCTTGGGTTTTCAAATTGAGAAAGAGGCAGAGTTTTTTCAAACCCACAGCAACATGAGGTTAACCACAAAGTGGTTAAAAAGATGCTTGGATGTACATGCCCACCACTCTATCTCAGCCATAAAACAGGAAGGAGTTGCTCTTCACTATGAATGCGCTGTTAGTATGGCACCCGGAGTGTGTCACCAAACTCCTGCAGCTTATCCAGAATGACTTAGCCGGCCTTGTGTTCAACTTTCCCACGTTCTCCTATGTTTCTCCGCTCCTCCGCTCTCTCTCACTCCTCTCACTGGCTTCCAGTTGAAGCCTGCATCCACCACAAGGGAATTGGTGTTTGCCAACCAAGCAGATAGGAGGACTTCTTCATCCCTTCAGGCAATGCTCGAAGCCCACATCCCAACGCCTTACTCTTCATTCTGCCACTCCTGGGCTGTTGGTCATTCCACCCCTAAGAGGAGTCAGCTCCAGATCTGTCCAGTCCAAACTCTTAACCCCACGCTGGACCCAGCTTGGCCTTGAGGATAGCAGAGTCTCTGCCCAAAACATCAGAAAACCTACATTTTCAAAGAATACCTGAAATAAATACACAGCCACCTCTTCTGTTGTCTTTGTGAACTAATGCTTGTTATGTTAACTATTTGTAAACACTGACTATTGCAGACAAACTAATTAATTTAGTAGAACGCATTTAATACCAGTTGCATTGTTGTTCGAAGAGCCTCTTAAATGGTGTGGTGTAAATACAATTAGTGATTCAGGAGACGTTCATTTATGTGTTTCACATTTTAGTAATCCAGCAGGCCTTATCCAGAGCGATTTACAGTTAGTTCATAAATATGAAGCACAATACAATAACACTAAAGTCCCTTTCATGGTCATATCCAATCATTCACGTAGGTCCTACAACCCTGTATCAGAATGAAATGCCTTGGACCTGTATGCATTAACTCAAACACCTCCATCCTATGTAAAATGGTCTCTTCATCCATCCCGGATAACAGTAAGGGACCTTACAGCAGTAGGTGACAGAGATATTTAAGGAGGAATGAATAAGTGAAAAAGAATGAGTGTAAGAGTGAGAAATTGGCAGAGTCTGAATGTCGAGAGGGTCACTTTGAAAGCAGGACACATTGATTGTACAAAAGTAGAAAATTACTTTTGTGTAAAGGAAATGGCCCAGCCTGAAACCCCCACTGGTTAGCGAGAAATGTTATGCCGGCCACACGTTTCCAGGATTCTTGCTAAGTTTAGCCCATGAGAGAGGTCTGAGGACTGAACCTTTGATCCAAGATGTTGAGTCATGGTTCAATAGAAAATTTGTTTTCTTTTCACCACTGTGGATGTTTCATCTTATTCACTTCTACTGCTGAGCATTTAATTTAAACATGAGCTGTCGATCTGTGCCTACACAAATGCATTAATAGATTATCATTAACACGATTCCACCTAAAGTATTGATCACACTGCCCCCCTAATAACAAGACAGAGGGATCGGACAGGACAGAACCAAACAGAGAGACAGGTCAGGAACAGGACAGAGGGATACGACAGAACAGAGAGACAGGTCAGAAAAGAGAGAAAGGTCACAACAGGACAGAGAAATACAACAGAACAGAGAGACAGGTCAGAACAGAGGGACAGGACAGGAACAGAACAGGACAGAGATATAGGACAGGACAGAACAGAACAGAGAGACAGGCCAGGAGAGAAAGACAGAACAGGTTGAAACAGGGAATGACAGAGAGACAGGAGAGAACAGGTTGTGACAGGAGAGTAAAGAGGCCTGGTTTATTCATCTCTCTGCTCCTCTCCGCTGCAGCAATCGTAAGTCAAGTCAGGGACCAGCACACACAGCAGGCCAATGACATCCTATTAGACCCCTTAGTCACAGAGAGCACAGCGGGTCCACGGGTCACCAACCCTGGGTCGCGACTCAGGAAGCTACCTCGTCTTTCAGGCTTTGCATGTGCCGAACTGAAGACCCTGTTCTGTGACACTGACAGCACCTCTACACCTGTTAGGAGGACAATGGCCAAGTGCGCTGCAGGAAAATAAGTGCAAAGCATTAAAAAATGTATAGTTTACTCCATGAATCTGTAATGGAGAGGACCAATATTTCGGCGCCTTTCTTAGGGGGTTCCGTCACTCGTCGTCTATTCCAGCACTTTGGTTGTGGGTCTGTCGACTTCGTTCGGTGGTCACAGCTCAACTCGCTGAACACTGATGATCCTTGGTTAGGACAAACGGGAAAGGCAAAGGCTCTGGTTAGGCTGACTTGCACTGAGACTTGTTGACAGCATGGGGACTTGGCAGTGCAGTGTAATTTGCGTTACACAACGATTGAGTAATAGAGCGATCTTTGTCCAGCTCGAGTTACTTGCGTGGCCTAGTCATGCAGTAAAAGCGGAAAACCTACACCTCGCCGTCCCTGAGTAAGAAGCTGCATTTATCGTAATGATCCGATCATTTCTTTTTTTCATTCCATCTGTATGGAAAATGTAGTGTAGGTGGAAAACTGTTAGAGGACTCTCACCAAGACGTCCATCTTCAGTAAGGGTTCTAAGTTCTGTGGTGAGATAAAAAGAACAGTTCCTGTCCTATAAACACTGTTCTGACGTTAGCAGGGCTGATAACAGCAGGGAGGACATCAGGGACATCTGGAATCCACATCCTTCCACTCCCTAAATCTTCCCAAATGGAACCCTTTTCCCTCAATAGTGTAATGGGTCCTGGTGAAGACTAAGGCACTGCACACAGTTGTGCCGTTCACTGCCAGGCTGCGCCTAATACTGGGAAGATAGGATGGCGTGAAAACATGTCCAGACAAGTCCTGCTACGTCCCTGTCCCACAGAGGTTTGATTGTGTCATTGATTGTGGTGGATATTTAACACCACGTTTGACCCGTTTGAGGAGGTCGTCTCTGTGAGAACCAAGGGAGAGGAGGCTACTGCTGGTTTAATGTTGTTGTCTTTTGGGCGTTAAATAAACATGTAGATGAATTTCGAAACAAGGAGATGGAGAAAAACCAATAAGAAGCGTGCATTTGAGATCATGACACAGTTCTAGCCCCAGGACCATATGTGATATTTCACATGGGTACCTTCTAAGTTAAAGTTAGAACGTATTTTAACTATAGGATTTTACGTGTTGGCACCTTATTAAAAGATGAAAAACTAAATATTATATAAAGATGAACTGAAAAACACAGAGCATATTGGTGGTTATCAATACCTATACAATATGTGTATTTGTGCTATGGGGGATAGGCTCTACATATTGCCTGCATTATACATGTGAACTAATAAAAACATTCAAGGCTGGTATCAGAAACAATAAAATACTACACCCACAGAGTCTCAGAGTAAAATACGATATTACCAAATCAACACGGACAAACAGAAATTCAATTAAATTAAACCAGATCAACACTACAAGTGAAGGGGTCAATTTGAGTCATCTGAGCAGATTGTATAAAGGATTCAATATTTATATAATATTTATATTTCAATCTCTTCGTCCTCTCACAGCTGTGTATAGACAAGCAACTTCCGCCTGTGTTCAAAGAAAACCACTAGATCCATACAAGGCCCTGTGTTTGCCAACACTCTCCCACGCAGCACAAGCTGTCAATGAAAGCGTGTGAGAAATGCGACGGTATTCCATTTGATGCGTGTGCGTGTGGATGTGCGTTTCCAGGCCAGTCATCCAGTACCTGGGAATCATTCTCCACGCCCTCTCAGATTCCCAGTCGCCTCTGAGCTCTCATTCTTACTAAGCCCTGGCGGCATTAGGACATACAGGCCAGCCCCACAGCATTACATGTGATACGAGTCATTTGCTACCCCGGTTTTAGGCCCAGCCCCACGCATGTTACCCATGGATCCCTGTGACAGCAAAGTGCATAAGTGTTTGTCACAGGCCTCACAAGCCTCGCCTTACCATTTCAGATGGAGAAGGATTCAGAACTCCTTTAGAAACCCAGTGAGTCGATTAGCATTTGCTGTCTGCAGGTGAGTATGCTGATGCGCTGCTGTTGGTAGGTGTTGGACTTGGCTCAGCTAAGGGGACCAATCAGAGACCTTCCGGCCCAAGACCGGACTGATGGAGGTGTGAACAAAATCGACAAATGGAACAATCACACAGCTACAAGGACACGTTGTAATGTGTGTTACGAACGCTCCGTGTGTGCCCTGCTCTGAACACCAGGCTTTCGGGCCTGAGGGAAGAATAAGCAGAACAACACGACCAACAGTGTGTGTGTGTGTGTGTGTGTGTGTGTTTGTCTTAACTACAGTGGGGAGAACAAGTATTTGATACACTGCCGATTTTACAGGTTTTCCCACTTACAAAGCATGTACAAGTCTGTAATTGAACATGCTTACAAACTCATTATTTAAAAATCATACACTGTGATTTTCTGGGTTTTTGTTTTAGATTCCGTCTCTCACAGTTGAAGTGTACCTATGATATAGACCTCTACAGGAAAACCTGCAACATCGGCAGTGTATCAAATACTTGTTCTCCCCATCGTACATTACAAGGACAAAACCTTTGCCAAAATCAGAAATATTTGAGTAATGGTGACATTTCTGTTCCCATTCTGAAATGGAATTTGTTCTTACCTTTTCGGTTCATGGCAGACCCTATATTGGCGTTAAGGGTAAGAATTAGGGTTAAACATTTAGGCTCGGTTCCGTTTAAGCACAGATCTGAGTTTATTGTGGTGGAGGATAGGGTGTGTTGAGGTGGGTTAGTGTGTGGTGTGTCTTGTGTCTGTGAGGACTCACAGTTGTCCAGGGTATCCCAGCTTCCTCGCATCTCTCATCGCTGGGCTGTGATTGGTCCCTAGCTCTTCTTTCCCCCTGAGAACACATTTTTCACGTTACGAGGTCAATGCGTGTGTGTGTGTTCCCATGTGTGTGTGTGTGTGTGTGTGTCTATCCAACTGTCTTGTCTATGTGTGTAGGATTAGGGCTAGGTTAATGTTTAGGATTAGTATAAGCAGGATTTAGTATGGGAATTCATAAATGAACATGTGTTTTGTGAGTGTGCGTGTGTATGTATCTGTGTGTGCATGTCTGTTTGTGTGTGTGTGTGTGTGTGCGTGTGTGTGTGTTTGTGAAGCTACTTTAGAAAAGCCATTGCAGTCAGGATGGTGCCTCTGATGCTTCCAATAACATTTAATGTTTGACATCAATGCATCTCTGAGGATTATTAGAATGAGGATGGATAAATCCAGACAGAGAGAGACAGAAAGACAGAAAGAGAGAGAGAGACAGAGAGAATGACAGGAAGAGAGACGGAGAGACAGAAAGAGAGAAAGGGAGGGAGAGAGAGAGTGAGAGAGGGAGAGAGAGACAGAAAGAGACAGAGAGGAACAAGTTTAATATGCATTGTGTGGCAAAACTGATATCAGCTTGTCCATGACCTTATACTGGTTGGTCCGTTAGGGGTCTTCAACCTCTTGTTTTCCAGGGACCCCCAACCAAACCAAGAGGAAATCCAAGGACCCCCATTGCATGTTGGGGGCATGGAGTTAGTGTGAGGATGTACACTCACAACGTTTAGACAAGAATGTCACCAAAAGTACATATGTAAATGTACTTCAACAAAACCTCCAAACTCTCTATATAACGGTTTGCTTTCATCTGAGGTCTTACAAGGCAGAAACAAAGATTTTGGTACAGTGTGGTGGTCGCTCTGGGGGGAGTCAAAAAGCAGTGTCTTAAATAGTACAACCCCAGAGATAATGTAATGAACCCGGACATAATGTGATAACCAGAAAAATATTATTTCTGGAAGCTGGAAAAAGCATGTGAAGGTGTGCACTCGCTGCTGTACCTCAGTCCCGTCCGGTAAATAACTTACGCAAACGTTAATGGCCTTTATCATGTGTGACTCTTCAGTGTCAATGAACCCCTAATGACGTCACATGTATTGAGGGTGGGAGACATGACTGTGTGTGACTGAAATACACTGACCTAAGCTGGGTTCATTGAAACCCAGCAAAATCATATTACAGTGTTACAACACTAAGCTAACCCTAACCCTAACCCTAACCGTAACCTCAATAGCTTCAAATATACTACCTCCCAAACATAACCCTTAATGCTTAACTGTATCACAAATTCTATGCCTAATTCTTGCACTAACCATAAACCTAACCTCAGATAAAACAGGAACATACACAAACACACACACACACACACACACATGGAGGCACAGACAGCCCTGCAGCAATCTCAGCGGTGTCACATCCAACCGGGTCCCCCCTTGCAGTGGTGTCACAGAAAAACAGGTCCCCCCTCCCCGTCTGTATTGTAAAAACAGTGTGATCCCTCAAGCCATTTGTAGCACAACAATTTAGGGAAGGCAACAGACCACCTGGGTTACAGCCGGCACTACCTGCCAAGCCCAAACGTTATATTAGCCACCTGAGCTAAATCCAGCCCCAGACGGAGTCCCCCCTGGCCTGCTTTGTCACCTGCTGTTGTCCCTGTCGATCCTTGCAGCGTGGAGGGGGTCAGACTTCACCTCTGCGTGGGTGTTCCTCTTGGCCGACTGTGTTTGGGATGCCAGAGGATCCCGGGGGGGTGGTCTTATTCCTAATAACAATGTATGTTTCATTGGAGAGCTATCTGGCCCAGGTCAGTGTGTGTGTGTGATTGCCCATTACAGTGGATATAAAAAGTCCACACACCCCTGTTAAAATGCCAGGTTCTTGTGATGTAAAAGAATGAGACAAAGATAAATCATGTCAGAAATTTTTCCACCCTTAATGTTACCTATAATGTGAACAATTCAATTGAAAAACAAACTGAAATCTTTGAGGGGGAAAAATAAAAAACTCACAATAACCTGGTTGCATAAGTGTGCACTCCCTTAAACAAATACATTGTTGAAGCACCTTTTGATTTTATTACAGCACTCAGTCTTTTTGGGTAGGCATCTATTGGCATGGCACATCTTGACGTGGCAATATTTGCCCACTCTTCTTTGCAAAAGTGCTCAAAATCTGTCAGATTGCGAGGACATCTCCTGTGCACAGCCCTCTTCAGATCACCCCACAGTTCAATTGGATTCAGGTCTGGGCTCTGGCTGGGCCATTCCAAAACGTTGTCCATGACCTTATACTGTTAATGTTCTTCTGGTGAAGCCATGCTTTTGTGGATTTGGATGTATGCTTTGGGTCAATATCGTGCTGAAAAGTAAACTTCTTCTTCAGCTTTCTAACGGACACCTGAAGGTTTTGTGCCAAAATTGCCTGGTATTTGGAACTGTTCATAATGCCCTCCACCCTGACTAAGGCCCCAGTTCCTACCCCATAGCCCATTCATATGAAGAATACAGGAGATTGTTGTCACATGTAGCACACAGCCAGTACTTGCCAGAAATTGCTGTAGGCCTCTTGGATGCCTCCCTGACCAGTTTTCTTCTCAACTTTTCATAAATTTTGGAGGGACGTCCTGTTCTTGGTAATGTCTCTGTTGTGCCATATTTTCTCCACTTGATGATGACTGTCTTTACTGTGTTCCATGGTATATCTAATGCTTTGGAAATTATTTTGTACCCTTCTCCTGACTGATATATTTCAACAATTTGATCCCTCTGATGCTTTGGAAGCTCTCTGCGGACCATGTCTTTTGCTGAGAGAACTAAGAAAATTTCAGGAAAAAAAGCACCTGCTTTTTCCCCACGAAAGTTGGGTGAACTCATGACAAACATGACAAAATCAAAAAGCGGGGTAGAAACTGTAAGACTGGCCCTCCACAACCCAAGCCACATCGGGGTCCCCCCCAGGCCTCAGCTCACATCGGAGAATTTAATGGGAGATTAAATAATGAAGGTGCCCCCCTTCTTGTCCATTTGGGGTGTCAGACTTCTACCCAGACCCGAGGTAGTTAACCAGGGGGGAAATAGAGACCTCACAAGGAGCCTGTGGAACAGTGTTATACCCCCCCCCAGTGTAATACCACAGAAATGAAATACTTGAGGCAAAAGGGAGCTTTTCCACGGGTTTGGAAAGTCAATATTTTAGTTTGGCCTGGTCTGTGGGTGGTCTGTTGGTGGTTTTGTTGTGTTGCCGTTGAGCCTTTAAAGCGCACATTTACAGCGGAACACACACTTCTGGTGTTGCAGAGGCAACATGGTTTCCCCCGAACCAAATGCTCAGAGAGATATTTCGGGTATCTGTTTATCCGTCCCTGGATATCCGCAACACACACTGGACTGGGAGATCACACACCTCCTATGAAAACGCCCTCCATATAATCTTTTGTAAGGAAATTAATGTAATGTATTTCAATAACCAGGAAGTGAATTAAGATTGACTTCCCCATAGAGACCACAAACAGTGCAGGGCCGTAGTATTTAAGTGGTCATAGGCATGCTCTGAATGTCTATAACAGGCTTACGATAGCTTAGTATGGAGTTAGGTTATTCTATAACCTTGGATGCTACTGAAGGTCAAAGGTTGATGTTGACTTGCCACTTCTCGACTTCTAGAAAGACACACACACACACACACACTAAAAACATGAGCGAGAGATGGAGAGATAGAGAGAGAGAGAGAGAGATTACTAACGCTGAGGACAGATAAGTCGTAAAGGGAATGTGACGAACATGAATGGAGGGGTGTTATGATCACTACCACAGGATTAGTGTACACCCGGCACTTACATCAGACTTTTGTGATCTGATCAACATGATCCAATTAATATCCGATCGTGGTTTGATTAAAACATGTCTCTTATCGGTCCACTTTGTCCCTAAAGTGAATTGACTAACTGGGTGCATACCTCCATGCAAAGAAATTGACGTATATTCTCTGTAAATAATGTGAAGTTGTTTGTTTTCTAACAGTTATGGATGCCATTGATCAGTTTACTGTTAAATGATAATCACTACATCCATACTGGAAACAGATGTGTTTGCCACAAAAAGTAAGCAAAGTATCTTTACAATGAGATGTTGCACAAGGTACTGAAAACAAGGGCGCCAACTTAATGGAAAAGAAAATAATATTTTTGTGTAATTGTGTAAATGTGTAATTTGAGTTGAATCCCTTCTATCCCATCTATTTCTCCCATCTTCTTCCCATATATATTGTCATACAGCCTTTTATACACGCCTTTTATCAAGGGTGACATTATTTTGGAGGGGATTGTAAAATAAAACCAAACTTTCCCAGAAAATCTTATTTGGGATGAGAAATTTCCGGCGGGGTTAGAGAGCTGCTAAAAATAACAGGTCGTTACTTGCAGAAATGTTGAGATACGGCTGATAAAATTAAACCTCAGCTATTGGTTCAGGTTCATATAGTTCATTTGGCAATCAACCAGTAAGAGAACTTCTGTTGTTATAAATACCACAGGACACACGGTTTTTGCTGGCAGAGCCAATGAAATGAAAATCGTACAAAAGTAGTAGATACGGTTAAATACTGTCAGCGAGTGCGGTACATAATGTTCGTCCACGCCGTTTGTCCACGCCGTGGTTTGTTACCGGGTTATCAACTCCTGCCGATTGGTTGGTCTGAACCAGTCCCATGGATGGACTAAAGCCAGCATAATATCAGCCTCAAGTAAAAGGGCACTTGTCTTAGATTTCACAAGTCTCAACTCTGGAGCTATATTTAACGCAGTGACTGCGGTTTTGCCTGGAAACAGTATTTGCAATTTTGGAAAAAAAAATGTAATGGGTATCCATTCAATACCCGTTCAATGCCGTCAAAACTGTTTGAAAACCCTTCTGTAATGATTTGCTGAAGTGTTATAAGAAATAAGTGGTAAACACACACAAACACACACACACATGCCCACACACACACACACACACACACACACACACGGACACAAACACTCATGTGTGCGCACACATTCACACACATGCCCACAAAGTCACACATACAGGAAGGTTCTGGAAGCATCATTGTAAGTTGACCCTTTGTTTCATGTTGATGACCCCTCAGATATGCAGACTGTTGATCACTTTTTAAATAGGGGGACTTCATATAATGAATGTTGTCATTTTTGGGAGGTGAGGCAACCACATATCCAAATGACATAGGGTGAAAGCTGAGACTATGCCTTTCTGTGCCTCGTGGTGATTGTTTGATTTTGGTGAACCAAGCCGGGGCAGGAGGAATTTAGTCACCCATTCAAAAATTGAAGAGGGCACTGTTTGTTATAGGTGCTTACATGTTGTGAATGCTTTTTAATGATCGTTATGATTGATGATTATTACCATTATTGTTATAATTCTTAGATCTGTGTTTTTATTTCATTTCTCCACTTAAAAAACAGATTTAATAGCTTTCATTTCCAATAGTATCCAGCAGCATGAGATCTTCAGAAGTTTCCAAATTGTGGTTTGATTCAGCTGGCCATGAGGTCTTTGATATCAGACCCAACCACAGAGTTGTTGGGGTTGTGCAGACAGCTTAGGAGGACGATGTGTTGTCATGAACTAACCCTCCTGTGAAGGACAGGCAAGAAGAGAGACTTAGACCTTCTGCTTCATTGCTGTTTTGAACATAAAGTAACCATTATTCATTAATTGTGAATCATTGTTCTGAAGGAGGATATTTGCACAGTGTTTTAAATGACTGATACCACTCAGTGATCTCGTCTGTCCTCATTTTCAATGTCTCTGTGTGTCCTTTCATTTCTCCCTCCTCTCCTTCAGTGCCTCTGTCCTGTTTTACCCTGCTGTGGGACAGTACACAACCTAAAGATTGGTTTGGGTTATGGTATTCCAATGAAAGAAGTGGGCTTGGAGGTGGGGGTGTCTGGAGGTGTGTGTGGGGGTGGGGGCACAGGGGTTGGGTGAGGGCAGGGGTGGGGGGAGGGCAGCAGCTGTTGGGACAGGATTAGGGTGCAAGATGGACTTTTATCTCATTTACATCTCCAAGGAAATAGAAGAAAGGGCATGTTAAAGATATAGATTTCACATACAGATATCGAAAAACAAAATGAGTTTCAAAAGTATTTTTAGTAAATAAAACCTTAATAATAATACAAAGATCATGAAACCCATCGAAAATACTTTTATTAAGCCTGTACCACAGATATTTTGTGTACTGTTAGAACAGTATTTATCAAGTACCTTAACACCCCAGCAGTGACCTCAATGCAGAACACGTACTCATCGCCGCGGAACGTGTACACAACAACGCAGAACACGTACTCTGAAGATTGGGTTCCAATGCCGACTTGGTGCCAGGTTGGCAGGACGCTATGTCGTGACATCATGTCGTGACATCATGTCGTGACATCAGCAGGTGTGTGGCACCTCCCTATGGTCAACTTCTATCCTTTAAGGAGTTGATGACACTGTCCCCCCATCCCTTTAAGGAGTTGATGACACTGTCCCCCCACCCCTTTAAGGAGTTGATGACACTTTAAGGAGTTGATGACACTGTCCCCCCATCCCTTTAAGGAATTGATGACACTGTCCCCCCACCCCTTTAAGGAGTTGATGACACTGTCCCCCCATCCCTTTAAGGAATTGATGACACTGTCCCCCCTTCCCTTTAAGGAATTGATGACACTGTCCCCCCCACCCCTTTAAGGAGTTGATGACACTGTCTCCTGTGATGGCAATTTCTAAAGTCAAAACGATTTACGAAAATGGTAGGTAAGACAGAGGAAAACTCACAGATCCCCCAATCCCACATTCCTTTACTTATCTAAACATGGGGACCCAGTCCTTTAATCAGTAAGAATACATCAGCTTAAAAAATTTCCCTGACACCCCCCATCCCTTTAGGAGTTGATGACACTCTCCCTCCATCCCTTTAAGGAGTTGATGACACTGTCCCTCCATCCCTTTAAGGAGTTGATGACACTGTCCCTCCATCCCTTTAAGGAGTTGATGACACTGTCCCCCCACCCCTTTAAGGAGTTGATGCCACTGTCCCCCCACCCCTTTAAGGAGTAGATGACACTGTCCCCCCATCCCTTTAAGGAGTTAATAACAGTCCCCCCATCCCTTTAAGGAGTTGATGACAGTCCCCCCACCCCTTTAAGGAGTTGATGACACTGTCCCCCCACCCCTTTAAGGAGTTGATGACACTGTCCCCCCACCCCTTTAAGGATTTGATGACACTGTCCCCCCACCCCTTTAAGGAGTTGATGACACTGTCCCCCCACCCCTTTAAGGAGTTGATGACACTGTCCCCTCACCCCTTTAAGGAGTTGATGACACTGTCCCTCCACCCCTTTAAGGAGTTGATGACACTGCCCCCCCACCCCCACGTCATCCTGACACATTTGGATCAGATCTGCTCTTAGATCACAAAGTGCCCTTCTGTCTGTCTCTTGTTTCTGTATCTCTCTCCTCTCTGTCTCTCTCTCTGTCCTCTCCTCTCTCGGTCTCCCTCTCCGTCATTCTCTCTTTCTCCCTGTCTCCGTCCCTCTCCATCTCTCTCTGTCTCCTACGCACTGCAGGGTGTCAGTATACATGTGTCTGTTTTCTAATGAAGGTGTAGATCAAGGTGGAGCAACGGAAAAACACTTTATCATCTGTTGAGAGCCTGCTGGTGCTTGTAAAGTTGCTGAGATGGATATCCAGGATTCACATGCAGTGATAATGATACTGTCAGGACGTCTTAAAAGAGGTCACCAAATAAATCTGTCAGTACCACAACCACATACAGAGCTAGATGCACAAATGTTTTCCATGGCAAAATATCGGAGGTAAGAGTTCCTAATCTTATCAAGGTACCTTGTAATATGAGTTCAGGCTTTAGTAGAAAGAAACCTGATAGATCTAATCGTCATTGGACCCATAGGGTAATATGAAGTAAAAAGGCTGTGAAAAAGCATATGAATCACACCTTTAACTGAGTGAAAAATGTTAAAGAAATATAATTTTTATATTGAAAAACAAGGTTCACGGGGTCTTTGGAAGTAAAACACCCCCACAACATTACATATCCACCACCATCCTTAACAGTGGGTGTTCCTTTCTGCATGGCTCTTTACGCCAAACCACTTCTGGTGTTTGTTGCCAAAAATCTCAATGTTAATCTCATTAGACCGTAGAACCTAGTTTCAATCATGGTTCCAATGACATTTAGTAAACTCCAGGCACTGTCTGTTGTTGTTTGGTGACAGCAGATGCTTTTCTTCTGGCAAACCCTTCCAAATAAGTTGTTGGCATGGAGGTGATATCTAATCTTTCCAAGACCTGGTGACCCCAAGGTGTATCAAACGTCTGCATTTCTCCAACTGTGACCCTTGAACCATCTTTCTCACTGTGCGTGGTGGGCAGAACAATCATGTCCCATTGTAGGCAGGTTCATCACAGCTCCAGTCTTTTCACATTTCTTTATTGTTTCTTAATTTCTTATACTGGAAATTAGTATTTTCAGGTGTATAACTAAGCTCAACAGCCTTATGTTTTAATACATTTCTGTGATCTCTGCGCTTCCCCTGTTGATGGATGACAAAAGGTGTTTAGTTTTTGTGTCATCTCATATTTATACCCCAGTGAAACAGGATGTTACGAATGATCACTTAAAGGGGCACTACAGTATGTGAGGACTTTATGTCCTGTGTATCATGTTTGAAAGGTTTCTAAGGCTGGTATTTTATGAACAAACAAATACAAAAAAGGTTGATATTTTGTTATATGCAGGAGGCAGGACAGAGAATCAGGGAGAACAGAAACAACATTTAATTCACATGAAAACCAAATAATGACCGACAAGATACACTATGGAAGGAAGAACTCGAACAGGGAGAGTAATTCAGAACAAAGGTGAGGACGAACAGATGTCCATGGTCCAAACGAGAGAGAGAGGGCGATGGATCTCACCGGCCCAGTGGCAGTTGATAGCTTCGGATTCTGCAGTGAAATTGGAATTTGCTCACGCTTGATTGTGTTGAAGAGGTGTTATATTTTTTATGACACAAATGTATTATTGCTAACATTACTAAATGCTACGGTCAGCAAGTGAACTATGGTGAGATTCCATTTTAAGAGTTCCACAAACAGTGAGATTTATTTTAAAATGTAAAATCAGAATGCACATTCATTACATTTGTTCAAAAATGTTTTTTTGATGACAATGATTGTGGCACACATGTTTTCAAATGTATTAATAATTTGTTGATGACCATTTTCTTTTTGAACAATTTACGTTCAGTGTAAGATTCGATTCAAATTATTTTTTGAGTGTAAGCTCAAGCTATTAAACCACAGTGACATTCACAACCTTTATTATTCATATTTACCAAGGGTGACGATAGTTGTGTAATCAGGTGTGTTACTGCTTGAGCCTGCGCCTTTCCTACCGCTGTCCTTTGGGGTGAGCTCTGTGTGTAGATGGCCAGTAGATGGCCCCCCACTTGGACTGAACTGGAATACAGCCTAGATGTTTTTTTTTAGATAGTAACAGCTATGAATAGTATTAGAATCAAAATAGGGCCTGAACTAAATCACAGCCAGACATATTTTTTATTTAGATAGAAACCTCTACGAATAGTACTAGAATCAAATTTTAGTCTGAACCTAATGAACCCAATGCACAGACATATCAGCTCAGTTCATCGGGTTTAATGAACCCATAGCACAACTCCTGTGAATAGATATAGAGCAACACTCAGCTTAAGCTCAGTTCATTAATTCTGCTTATCCGTCTGGATACGCAAGCGGGTAAATACACCACTAGTGTTTGTGATCGTTAAAATGCCCCACGTTTATGACTGAACGTGTCGAAATACTGAACTTGTCAATGGGGAAATATATTTGTGAGGTTTCCACATTGGAATGTGTTGGGCCACCTCTGGATGGACGTCTGGCGGTTCCACCGTGTGGCTCCCATTTGACTCCCTGCTGTGTTCCCTTCACAGGGAACTAGTGTTACCGGAACACAGTGTTAGGACGTGGCCGCCGTTTGGGATGTCACCCCACCCCTTTAAGGAGTTGATGATCATGAAAAAAGCAGACCACTTTAATTAGAAGATTATACTGTGCAAACATTTTAGAAATTACAGAACTTTGTCTCTTTCAGTGACAAAAAAAAAAAGCCACCCAAACACCCCCAACACCCCACCTCGCCCCACCCGCTCCCCCTGGTTACTGTGGCTGCCATTTTGAAAGTCTGCCCAGAAACTGGATAACGCTGACTGACACGTCATGTTGAGAATTTATTACCGAGTAGCACAGGGTGGAGGAAGAGCATGTGTCTGAAGCAGATCATCTTTCTCTAACTGGGATCTATTGGTTACATGGAAACTCTGAATGCATCAGCAAGTGTAGCCGGGAACCCTTGTAACCCAGACACTGCACGGGTACTGGGATCTTGTAACCCAGACACTGCACGGGTACTGGGATCTTGTAACCCAGACACTGCACGGGTACTGGGATCTTGTAACCCAGACACTGCACGGGTACTGGGATCTTGTAACCCAGACACTGCACGGGTACTGGGATCTTGTAACCCAGACACTGCACGGGTACTGGGATCTTGTAACCCAGACACTGCACGGGAACTGGGATCTTGTAACCCAGACACTGCACGGGTACTGGGATCTTGTAACCCAGACACTGCATGGGTACTGGGATCTTGTAACCCAGACACTGCATGGGTACAGGGATCTTGGCAACGGTAGAAGTTAATGGTCCTGTTGGCACAGTATTATGCATTTGATCTGTTATCGCTATTCGACATAACTAAGATCACATAATGCTTTCCATGACTTTACCTTAAAATCACCCCGATGAGAAAGATTGTGCTTTCAAGACTTTTTCATCTCCCTGATTTCAGTTGGCCCCAGAAAACAGCAATGACATTCTAGAACTCCAATGTTTTTTTTCACATTTCTATCTTCTATGTACTCCACCCATCTACACCATTCCTCCAATCTACACCCATCCTCCAATCTACACCCATCCTCCAATCTACACCCATCCTACAATCTACAGCCCTCCTAAACTCTACACCCCTCCTAAACTCTACACCCCTCCTAAACTCTACACCCCTCCACCCATCTACACCCCTCCACCCATCTACACCCATCCACCCATCTACACCCATCCTCCAATCTACACCCCTCCTAAACTCTACACCCCTCCTAAACTCTACACCCCTCCACCCATCTACACCCCTCCACCCATCTACACCCCTCCACCCATCTACACCCATCCTCCAATCTACACCCCTCCACCCATCAACACCCCTCCTACACTCTACAGTTGTGGCCAACGGTTTTGAGACTGATATATATATATATAAATGGTGCTGAAAGCATTCTTTAGATATGTTGGCCCATATTGATAGGATAGCATCTTGCTGTTGATGGAGATTTGTGGGATGCACATCCAGGGCACGAAGCTCCCGTTCCATCACATCCCAAAGATGCTCTATTGGGTTGAGATCTGGTGACTGTGGGGGCCATTTCAGGACAGTGAGCTCATTGTCATGTTCAAGAAACCAATTTGAAATGATTCAAGCTTTGTGACATGGTGCATTATCCTGCTGGAAGTAGCCATCAGAGGATGGGTACATGGTGGTCATAAAGGGATGGACATGGTCTGAAACAATGCTCAGGTAGGCTGTGGCATTTAAACGTTGCCCAATTGGCAATAAGGGGCCTAAAGTGTGCCAAGAAAACATCCCCCACACCATTACACCACCACCACCAGCCTGCACAGTGGTAACAAGGCATGATGGATCCATGTTCTCATTCTGTTCACGCCAAATTCTGACTCTACCATCTGAATGTCTCAACAGAAATCGAGACTCATCAGACCAGGCAACATTCTTAAAGTCTTCAACTGTCCAATTTTGGTGAGCTTGTGCAAATTGTAGTCTCTTTTTCCTATTTGTACCCGGTGGGGTCTTCTGCTGTTGTAGCCCATCCGCCTCAAGGTTGTGCGTGTTGTGGCTTCACAAATGCTTTGCTGCATACCTCGGTTGTAACGAGTGTTTTTTTCAGTCAAAGTAGCTCTTCTATCAGCTTGAATCAGTCGGCCTATTCTCCTCTGACCTCTAGCATCAACAAGGCATTTTCACCCACAGGATTGCCGCATACTGGATGTTTTTCCCTTTTCAAAGCATTCTTTGTAAACCCTAGAAATGGTTGTGCGTGAAAATCCCAGTAACTGAGCAGATTGTGAAATACTCAGACCGGCCCGTCTGGCACCAACAACCATGCCACGCTCAAAATTGCTTAAATCACCTTTCTTTCCCATTCTGACATTCAGTTTGGAGTGCAGGAGATTGTCTTGACCAGGACCACACCCCTAAATGCATTGAAGCAACTGCCATGTGATTGGTTGATTAGATAATTGCATTAATGAGAAATTGAACAGGTGTTCCTAATAATCCTTTAGGTGAGTGTATACTATAGTGTTTGACAGGTGGGAGAAGACAGAAAGGGTCTGTCCATTAATGCAGAGTATCTCCAGATCCTTCCAAGTCCTTGGTCCACGTCCTCTTCTTTTCAGGTCACCCCACATGCGTGTGCTCACTTTCCTGCATCTGCCTGGTGTTTGTATAGACAGGGTTAGCGAAGGAATTTGGGAAAGTTCATTAGTCTGGGCAGCTGAGAAATACAGGGCTACCCCAGCTCCAGTGTTAATTCCAGCATGCTAGTTAAATATTCTCAGGATAAACACCGGCAGGCTAAATATACAGTCGGTGATGTCCTGATACAGCTGGAGGACTGACTGATACAGCTGAAAGACTGAACAATCACCTAATGATTATGTGCCTGATATACATTAATAGGTTGAACAAAAAATAATTAAATATATTTTAAATTGTAACATTTGTTGCAGTCTTAAAAATAATTAGAAATAACTCAATCGCAAGCGATTTGACAAAATTTAAAAAAAAAGATTACCCACAGTCATCTCTACAATCGACGAGTAAGCCTTATGTATTCGTTCTGACTTAGAGATATGGAGCAGCCATATAGGACAGTGGACACATACAGAATGACCACACCGCTAGCCCGAGACCACGATTAGTAACATAAACCAGGATAACTTTCATCGACATAATGTAGCCACATTTGTGATGGCGTGACATTCACGATAATGACTCGATTAGAAATGACTGACCAGTGGGAATCCCTGTGGTTTAAGTGGTTTAAGCACCTGTAGTGTCTGTGTGTGTGTGTGTGTGTGTGTTCGCTCCCCGGGTTGATGGGTCTAACCAGACAATGGCCACTCTGTGGAGACTACAGTAAGTCAATAGACCCCACCCCCCTCCTCCATCCTTGCCTCGGCCTTGCCGACACACTTCTACCACTTGGCAGTAATCCATCATCACCTTTCGAGTGAGACTGCCGACACATGGAGAACCTGCCCGCTTGCCCCAGCACCCCACACGCCATCCCTGCTCCACCCTTCTGCGCACGCGCACACGCGCACACACACACACACACACACGATAGTGAATAGTGTGTTCAACCAGGACATCTTGTTTTCCCATTTGGGCCAGGGACATTTGTTCTGCGTCTGAACATGTCCAATAGGACAATCTCCCAATGTTCCAGAGACACACAGCTGCTGGAGCCACGGCGCGAACTACACTGGGGACGAATGGGAGGCATGTGTGTGTGTGTGTGTGTGTGTTCATAATATGAATGTGTGTATGCGTTAGCGTCTGTCGACGCAAGCTACAAGGTATTAAAAAACATGATAACAGGAACATCTAGTCAGCACCGAAAGAGTTAACTAGTTAAAACAAAAACAAGAATGAATCCCACGTCACAATTCAGACACCCTTGCAAAACCTGTACACACCCTAAGATGTGAATAAGACTTAATATAGCGTGTTTTTCTGTGGAAATATTTATTGAAAATGCGAATGTACATTAGTATGGTACACGTTGAGTCTCTCTGCGCTAACCTGTGGCCATTGTTTGATATCCCCGGAAATAGCAAAATAAAATAAAAAAGACATTTGAAACTTAAGCAAACCAATCACAGCCCTTAAATTATTACACACCAACCATTCCATTGACATTTTAGTCAGCTGTGAAGACAAAACTTTTTTTTACACAATTAAATGATAAAATTACTGTCAAAACAAAACTGTATTTTCACGTAAGTGATTTCCAAAACGACATTCTTACCACTCATTAAACTTGTAACTTTTTTTATTTTTTTACATTCTTTAACTGTCCCAGAATGAAAGTTGTATTATTGTCTACAACCAAACAGTCTTTGGAGTTGGCTAGGGGTCCAAAATCAGAGCCAAATGCTTTGACTTGTGTTCACAAAATCATCAAAATCAAAGTAACAAATGCTGTGCTAGGTTGTATAGAAATAAATAAATAAAGTGCTCGACATACAGCTTGATTTGTAATTATTCATCAACACCGCTAGCATGGTTACATTAGGCTTATCTTATATCACTTGATATACAGCATACTGAAGTGTTACATCGCTAAAAGTTGAACATCTAAATGTGATTTTTAAATGTAAAAAATATGTATTTCAACAAAAAGCACAAAAGAAAGGGAATTTACTTATGTACAAACAAGGCACAACTCAATGTTTGTTGGTCACTAGACTCATATCTTACCTATGCAAAAATACAATGGGACTGGCTTAGAGTAAAGCCTGACTGATGAACTCTGTATGCATGGACCAGCAGAATGCAGTCAGATATTCAAAACAGCAATGCTGCTGGATTGGGTGAAGTTAGAAAATCCGAGGCTGATTTGTGGTGATTATGTTTTTTGCATAGCAGAAATTGGGCTACAAATGTCAATCCACTACATGGCTACAGAGTTGCTCATACTACTCTACTGAAGAAGAGCTGGGCATACTACTCTACTGAAGAAGAGCTGGGCATACTACTCTACTGAAGAAGAGCTGGGCATACTACTCTAAAGAAGCTGCGATTACTTTGTGTGTGCTTATAATATTAGTGTTGAACGTTCTGTGTTTTCAGAAAAATGCATTCTGCAGTTGAATTCGGTACTGAAGCTTTGTACTGTTAGTGCCATTTGCAAATTAAAAAAATAATGTTTCTAATTATTTTGATGACTTACAAGGTGATGCAGCAACAACTCTGAAAGCACGACCACTGAGGTATACAAACAGTAACAGCCTGTGAAATGCACACAGACAGTCCACTCTGAACTGATATCTCCTTCTTTTCTTTTTTTTTTTAACTCTGTGTTATTTCCTTTCTGAGGTGTTCCTAGGGGCTCCGGGTCCACCGAGCCGTGTGACGTCTGACCGGACCCTCAGAGAACGTCTGAGTTACAGTAATAAGGGAGGCTGAGTGAGAAACTGTAAAGGGAAAACATACCGGAGCGGCGCCTTGCAGCAGGGCCGTCCACAGCTTCTACTTCAGCATGTCTAGAGGCCATCACGGTATTCTACATTTTAATCCCCGTAACCTGCAGCCCCCAAAGCCGCTAAACCACGCCCAGCTACACACGCTGTCCCTTCATCCATTCACATACAGTAGTAGACTTTCAGCAAGATGTGTGTGTGTGTGTGTGAGTGTGTGTGCGTGCGTGTGTGAGTGTGTGTGCTATGACCATTGGCAGGAGCAGTCAGTGGGCTCCTGTACGGAGTAGCTGACCCAGGTGGAGTTCCCGTTGCAGTACAGCGGCACCGAACGCCTCTGCAGGCCCATCTCGCGGCAGCACTTACAGAACCTGGCGTACGTGTTGATGTTGTAGTTGTAAATACTGGCCGACGGACACTTCCCGTCGCACGACACTATGTTGACCTGAGAGAGAACAAAGACGAATCATCGGCACGGCGTGTCAGCACACGGTCACAGGGAAAAATGCTACGCCAATTCTGACGTTCCGCGGCGTATATGCTATCGTGGTGACGAATCCCACTCGACATGGCGCGTCGCGATAGGAGACGTTACTGTGAAATGGTTACCGGTCTGTTACTGCGACAGTCGTTCTTCCGTATTGTCATCCTCACGGTCACCTTCTGACAGGCCTTCCCGTCTTCTTTACCTGGAAGGTTGACAAAACACAACGACAATACGCATGTATCAGCCGGGATGGTTTCTGAAGTAGCACAGAACAATACGGAACTTGCAGCTTGCATAGAGAAAGAAGCGTAAAAAACATGAACAAATAACATGAACGGAGAAAGACAACGGGAGATGAAATCGTAGCACTGGTCTGTTGTTCACGGTTAGCAGGCATCATGGACCTCATGCTGTCAGATTGTCAGTCATGCACAAGACATGTGTTAGCTAAGCCCAAGGCACTGCCCTGCAATGGATGACAGACCAGAGACGAAAAAACGTCTCTGTTCGCATTATTTTATAACTGTGAGAGGTCTTCCATGCTTGGACAATTCTCTGTGAGTGTCAAGAAATATCGTGGCTGTTATTTTCACGCATTCCTAGAAGTACAAGCCAATGGTTTCAAAACTGACATTGTGTGTATGTCGTATGTTGTGCCAAAAATACATGAGAAATGATGTCCCTGTTACACTGCATGAAGCTAATTTAGCATTTTAGAACTAGTGCCTAGTAACATGGATGTTTCAGATGTTGTAAGAGTGAAAGTCCCACTAATAAACCTCTAATAAAAGTAAGAATGAAAAGTTTGAAGTAACTGCCCAGTGTTTGCAGATTTCAATAGCGAAACAGCAAAGCAGATCAGCTAGTTTTTTCTCTTGAGTGTTGATTTACCAACTCAAAAACAGTAATGATGTAACCCTACTGAACATAGTTCAAAGAGGAGTGGTATAGAGGTGTTTTTCATTTCTATTAATTTTTTTCAACTTTCACCTCAAATAGTCAACATTAATTGTGTAGGAGAAAATGAACAACATTAACTTGTAAAACTGAGACTCTCACTGGGCAGTTACTTTAAAATGTCAACAGACACCCTTTCACTGGAATGCATCAACTACATGTAAGCTGGTGATGCTATTATTCAGGTAATATGGCATGCAGAGTGTAATCAGCAGACCGTAATTAGTTGGGGGGGGGGGGATTGACAACCACAAGCATAGGGTCAGAATCACACAATGTCGAAGAACACAAACTACGCCACACCACTCCAAAGACCAGACTACAGGATTACTTTCTACCATTCGAGACACAGGACATGCAGATGCCTAGAGGATTGCAGACTACTCGGCCACTACCAACAGTACATTGTTGGCGATCAACAATGCACTGCACCGACAGTGCAGAACGGGGAAAGATTTGGCTGCGTCGTGTGTGTGATCCTCTGAGGACAATTTGAGAGAGGTGGCGACAAAATGGTGGCGGAAAATGTACAGTCAACGAAACACTGTTGAGAGCGGGTTTTGTCCGTGTTTCCCCTCAGAAGAGGGAGTACATTGTTGGATATCAACAATGGTGCTGGCAAGCCTTGTTGTCTCACTGATCTGAATCCGTGACGGGTACCTCGTTCACAGTTTGTGTTAACTGTAGGAGTCAGGGGACTAACGGGGAAGGGGAACAGGGAATATCCGGTACCTGGTGGAATCGGTACATGATGGTCAGCTTGCAGGCGAACACAAAAGAAATGCAGAAAAATAAACCCAATCTCATCTGTCTTGTATACTTTTCAAGTGTTTGGTTAGAAGGACGTGGCATCCCAATGACTATGGCAAGTGTAACTGTGAGACGAAGTTATTAGTTCGTCTCACAGAAAATAAGTCAGTCCTTCTCATGGAAAATAAGCTAGTTCTTCTTGTGGACGTGTACTTTTTCTATTACCTTTCACATACAGTTCGGGGAGTCAAAATTGCATGTGGAGCATGTCTTTGTGTTTTAATAAACTGAAGCTCGAACATGCATTTGGAAACACGCATCGACCGACAGACAGACGAAGGGAAGATGCAGGTCGGTGTTAGGCAGCGTGAACACTGACACGGCCACATGGAAACTGTCAGCTTGACATGAAGGTACTCACACGTCTTACAGCATCCGTCCATGTAACTCACAACGGTCCCTCCAATCTAAGGGGAGCACAGCAGGCAATTCTCAGGGGTCAAGGGTCAACTAAAACAACAGCTGAAATGAATGGTAATGTTGCACAGACACACCCAGAGCTGCACCTGTTGTTAGATTGTGTATGAGTCGGGATACAGTGTGTGTGTGAGTACTGGGTGTCCCTATAAACAGGGACAAACATTTTCCCCAGAATCTGGTTAATACCCAGTCATGTTTCCTGACTTGTTGACAATTGAATCCCAACATTTTTGGAACGTGTTGCTGGCATCAAATTCGAATGTATTTTTTAGAAACAATAACATGTTGACTCTGTACTATTTTCTATTGTATATAGGCTTTAAATTATTTGCACAACATTGCATTCGGTTTCTATTTAAATTTTGCGCATGTCCCAACCTTTTTGGAGACGGGATTGTAAAAGAAATGTTACCACCAGTGTGTGCGTGCATGTTAACTGTCTGTGTGTGTGTGTGTGTGTGTGTGTTTGTTATCTATACCTTCATACAGTCTGTCTCGTTGAAGGGAGGGCAGCTGAAGGAGTATGAGACCAGGGTGGGTCCTGACAGGGTATCTGTACACTCATACTTTGTGCAGTTAGACACCCACGACTTCCCCGGCTGGAAAAACAAAACAGAAAAGTTCAAAACAACTCTGCAACACAAAGTTGCAACACAGCCACTGAATATATTAAGAAGGAAAAGAAGATGACGCTGAGAAAAATAGAAAAGAAGAAGACTGTGGACAACAAGAAAAGTAACAAGAAGGAGAAAACTGAGAAAAGGAGTGAGAATGGACCAGTGTTTCCTCCAGTACCTTGTAGAGGATTGCTGTGCCATTTTTGTTTTGGTAGAGACAGGAGATGTTCTTACAGACACCACAGCACGACGTCTGGTCTTTGGGAGGGATGTATATCTGATTCTATAACATACAGTCAGTACTGTAAATGTTACAATAACAACGATATTCATATAATTCATACAATGTCCATTTTTGAACCGGGCCCCTGTGGGAAATGAACCGATAACCCTTGTTGCCTCTACCAACTGAGTCAGATACTGTAGTAATAGTTACAGTGCTGTATAAGAAATATTGGTCTGGTACTATTTGAATTAGCAATATTAGCTGTAGGGATAGTAGTATCTGTTTTAGCTGGAGCAGAAGTTATGTGTTAGCAATATTAGCAGTTGGGCTTCTAGTTATGTGTTGGCAATATTAGCAGTATGTCTAGTAGTTATGCGTTAGCAGTAGGGCTAATAGTTCTCTGTTAGCAATATTAGCAGTATATCTAGTAGTTACGCGTTAGCAATATTAGCAGTATGTCTAGTAGTTATGTGTTAGCAATATTAGCAGTAGGGCTAACAGTTATGTGTTAGCAATATTAGCAGTAAGACTACTAGTTATGTGTTAGCAACATTGGAAGTAGGGCTAGTAGCATGGCCTTGGCGCCACTGCAGTATCTCCAGCAACTGGGGTACCCCGCTATCATCACCGGGGTTATAGTGGACTAACCGGCTGGCAGTGGGCAGAGCAGTTGCTGGTGGTGGTTCGCAGGCGGTGGAAACCTGTGGTCTGGTCCAGGCTCCGGGTGCACTGAGTGGTCAGACAAACACCGTCCTCACCATGCTCCACCAGGGTCTGTCCTGGATGCATCACACCTCGCTCACCGTACACACAAACTGCCTCACGCACTTTGGAAAGGGGTTAACACACACACAAACACATGCAAATACACAAGCATGAACATGCTGGAAGTCAAAGGTGCACTGGAAATGTGCAGAAGAAATCTTTCAAATGTTGTTCATATTGCTATTGATTGGACAAGTAGGTTACGGATGGGACAGGTAGGTTACGGATGGGACAGGTAGGTTACGGATGGGACAGGTAGGTTACGGATGGGACAGGTAGGTTACGGATGGGACAGGTAGGTTACGGATGGGACAGGTAGGTTACGGATGGGACAGGTAGGTTACGGATGGGACAGGTAGGTTACGGATGGGACAGGTAGGTTACGGATGGGACAGGTAGGTTACGGATGGGACAGGTAGGTTAGAAATGGGACAGGTAGGTTACGGATGGGACAGGTAGGTTACGGATGGGACAGGTAGGTTACGGATGGGACAGGTAGGATATGGATGGGACAGGTAGGTTACGGATGGGACAGGTAGGATATGGATGGGACAGGTAGGTTACGGATGGGACAGGTAGGTTACGGATGGGACAGGTAGGTTACGGATGGGACAGGTAGGATATGGATGGGACAGGTAGGTTACGGATGGGACAGGTAGGTTACGGATGGGACAGGTAGGTTACAGATGGGACAGGTAGGATATGGTGGCCTGTGTGTCCTGCTGTGTCCACTTACCACAACTGAATCTCTTACAGCCACACTGGTTCACTGGGTCTGCTAGGGAAGCCCTGTCCTCCTGCAGGGTTTCACCCTATAGGTGTGACAACATATCAGTTAATATGAATTAAAACATCTACAGTATATATAAAGGTTAAACTACTACATTATCATTTAGAGTTGTATGAAACAGTAACCTACCAATGAGCACTTTGGACTTGACATTTTGTCACATGCACACTCTGCAAAATAGGAAAACAAAATAATTGTCACGTTTGTAAATGAATACACTACACAGGTTTGTAAATGAATACACTACACAGGTTTGTAAATGTATACACTACACAGGTTTATAAATGAATACACTACACAGGTTTGTAAATGAATACACTACACAGGTTTGTAAATGAATACACTACACAGGTTTGTAAATGAATACACTACACAGGTTTGTAAATGAATACACTACACAGGTTTGTAAATGAATACACTACACAGGTTTGTAAATGAATACACTACACAGGTTTGTAAATGAATACACTACACAGGTTTGTAAAGGAATACACTACACAGGGTTGTAAAGGAATACCCTACATATGAGTTACAGCGTGTCTGTCACTCATTTCCTATTCTGTGATGGTGTAAGAAGTAAAAGTTGTGGTACTTTACCACATGTGTATTGAGGACAGCAGCGCTCCGGAGTGGACATGGATACAGCAGACATTCCCAAGGGACAGGTGATTTCAGCGCACCGATATGGCTCACAAACTACACACACACACACACACAATTCAGAGACACGCGCACTTCGCACACATGCTGGCAATAAGGTGGTGTGTGTTGCACTTACCACAGTGGTAGATGGGACAACAGCGGTCTGTACTGTTGAAGTCCACCGTCAACACCTCTCCATTCTGGCACTCAGGAACCACATCCGAACAAGCAGCACACACTGAAGAAAAACACACAGCTGGGGCTGAATGGGACTCGTGTTTTGTGGTTGTGTTTCGGTTGAGTTATGGTGACGTTGTGGTTGCGTTGGTAACAGTGTAGTTGTGTTGTAGCTCATGGTTGCTGGGTGAGTCATGGTCATGCTGCGGTGGTGGGTGAGTCACGGTGGTTGTGGGTGAGTCACGGTGGTTGTGGGTGAGTCACGGTGGTTGTGGGTGAGTCACGGTGGTTGTGGGTGAGTCACAGTGGTTGTGGGTGAGTCACGGTGGTTGATGAGTCATGGTTACGCTCGTAGTGGTTTACTCACTGCAGATATGTGCCAGACAACAGCTTCCATCAGCCCTGGTAGCAATCAAGGTCTGGTCGTCCCTACAAGCTGGGATGTCTAACTCACAGCGCTCTGGGTCACACTCTGTATACACACGCACACACACACATTATATACATTCAATCCATAGTTATAATATATATATTATATTTAAGTAATGTTTATATTTAACTTATTTAGTACATCAGTGTTCATATTGGCTCCCCAATTGGAGCAATAACCCTGGCAAGCCCCATGATCCTATTGAGTGTGAATTTTCTCTGTATAATATTCTGCATTGTAAATTTGTGGCAGGTAAATTACAGAGACAATGCAGAATAAGGACATCACACTGTATGATTGTGATATTGCCTCAGGGCTACCCCTGAGCCATCTATAAAATCAGCTAGGTTTTAGAATGGCCAGGTTTTTGCCCGCTGTGCTAGTTGATTAACTCTTGAATTGTGGGTGCTGTAATAAATCAAGAAGGCCTCATGCAATTCCCTATAAAAATTATCCAAGCAAACAAGCAAAACAGAGCAGCTAATAAATCCTTTTATGGATGGGCATTCAGGACAGTGCATCCACGGACTGGACTGTGTTCTGGTGTCAAATGAACATCCCGAGGACATCTTCCGAGGTTTTAGAAACATGGCCTGAATAAAACGGCACAACAAGCGGACGTTTGGCGTCCCCCGAGAGTGTTCATACAAGAAACTACTTTGGCAAAACGTGGTTAATGCACGGTTCCGATGCGGCCCGGCGATGGGAGCCTGGAGAGGCTTCAGCCAACTCACCGCAGGCGTAGTCGGGGCAACAAGAGTCCTCTCTGAAGTACGACACCAGTTTCTCCCCGTACTGACACTCCGGCGGGAAGACGTCACACAGGGTCTGGTTACATACTGGACGGACGGACGGACACGAGTTACAAAACCCTCTCAAAGGCGGCGCCGCCGCCGCGGACTACAATCAGACACCGTTGCCACGGTTTCCGCAAATCCCGCTTACCGCAGACTCTCCGAGGGCAGCAGGAGGCGTCGTCCGCCAGGCCAACGATGACCTCGCCCGCCCGGCGGCAGAGTGGCTGCGGCACGGCGGAACAGTTGTACTCCACGGGCACCACGCTGTCGTTGTCACAGCGGTACATACAGCAGCCGTCTTTTGAGGCCTTCCACACCTCACCGTGGGCGTGGGGCACGCCAGAACTGTCCGTGCAGGCTGTTGGGTGCACACACACACACACACGCGTCAGATTATGTTCCTGGCATAAGCGACATAAGCGGTTGCTTAGGGCCCCCCGCCCACTAGGTGCTGATAGCGGATGGGGCCCCAAAAAGGCTAGAGCCGGCCCTGGGGTCGTGCATGGGGTCCGTTCTGTAAGCACAGGAGGCTTGCCATCGGAGGACGTCTTGTCATAACGGCTGGAAGGGTGGGAACAGGATGGAATCGAATACATGGAAATGATGATCCGCGACATGTTTAAAAAAAAATTGTCCCAGTTATTCCATTCCAGCCGTTGCCAAGGGAACATCGTCCCAAACTGAAGTGCCACTAAGCCTCAGTTGACTTCTAGATAATGTAAATTATGTATTATTACATCCCAATATTCTGATATGAAGTAATAATTCTAATATAAAATAATAGTTATTAAAAAAACACATTTACCTCAGTCACCTCCAAGAGAAAGAGAAAAAGGTTGTAGTCTTCCCACTGATCTACATATTCATAATATCCATTCATTACAGATTATTAAAAAAAATGTTAGGAGATTCACAGTCAGCGACTGTGTAAATGTTAATACTTTCCAAATACCACAACATGCTCTCGGAAAACAAAAACGGACTGGGTGTCTCACCGCACTTCTCCTGGGGGACACAGAGGGCGGAATAGGGTCGGTGCAGCAGGGTCCCCTCAGGACAGACACAGCCCTCCGTCAGGCCGGAACACTGCACGTGGTTGTAGTCAAAGTCATGGTTGGAACATGACTGGGCTGTACAACCTGGGAGGCAGGCCTGGTAACGCAGCTCCTCCGGGCAGATAAAGGCTGGGACAGGACAGACAATGAAGGAGAGACGACACAGGAGAGAGGAGGGGAGAGGGAGGAAATAGGGCGGGGAGAGGAGAGGAGAGGAGGGGAGAGGGGACAGAAATCCAGGGAACAGATGTGATAGGAAAGAGGAGAGAGGATGAGGGAAAGAGGAGAGAGGATGAGGGACAGACGAGAGAAAGGTGAGGAGAGAGAAGGTAAGAGAAAAGGTAGAGGCAGAGGGAGGAAAGAGAAAAGAGAGGAGATGAGAGAGGGAGGAGAGAAGAGGAGGGAATAGAGAAACGAGACAAAATACTTTAACCCCACAGAGATGATCATAACCATGACACTACAGACTGCAATTATATTGAATAATATTTGTAAGTGAGGCAAAGAGCATTGAATTAAAACATCGGCCGATGGCTAGAACCTAGTTGTCCTTCCCACAAGGAAGTGGACCGGTACTATAACAGTACACAGCGGGAATATGTCCCAGAGTTCTGCGCCGGGTCTGCCACGGTCTCGTCGGGCAGCTAGCGCCTCACAAACAAACACAGGTCTTACGGCAGTAGTCCGGGCTCCTCCACTCGATGCAAACGTTGAACTTGTGACAGGACGCGACGTAGGCTGCAAGCGCTACACACGGGTTGTTGACATACTCCGCGTCACGCACCCACACCTCGCAGAAGGTACTGACAGGCACCTGCGGTACAATGTGGGAGGAATAAAACAAGGTTTTCAATTACTTTTCTCTGAGGTTTAAACATCTACAGAACGGGGTGTGTGTGTGTGTGTGTGTGTGTGTGTGTGTGTAGGGGGGAACCTACAAAAGCATGGCAGGGACTGAAGGAGGTGTTCTGGAGCATGTCCAGGCACCGGGAACAGTCGCTGGTGGTGCAGTTGACCTCGCGTCTCCGGCTCTGGCTGACGTAGCTGGTGGTGTTCGGGACCTGCCAGCTGTCGATGAACAGCGCCGGGTCCTCGCCTTCCCCGATCGTCGTCCCGTTGGACAGCATCAGGTCGTTAGCTGGGTTGCCATCGCAGTGGCCTGGATGTGGGGTGGGAGGATGCGGTGAAAGAGATGTGATCGGAGGAGGGCCGAAGAGGATGGACGCGACCGGTTGAAAGGAGCGGATGAAGTGAGATGATTATTGGAGGGAAGCCGGGTGTGGGCTGGATTTTGGCCATGCACAATATTTAAAGTAGCCCTATTAAATGCTCGCCTCAATCACCCTACTAACTCCTGGGGAACGACACGTGACAATGACACGCTAACCCTCAAATGTATGCATGTGTCCTCGTAAGCCACGTGCCAATGTCCTCGTAAACCGTAACTCGGGCACGTACCACAGAGGCCCATGGTGGGCAGTTTGTTGTCGTAGCTCTCCGTCTCGATGACCATCATGCCCGTGCTGTGGAACCACTGCAGGCTCAGTCCGGCCGGCGTTCGGATCAGATACATGTTGCCTGTGTCCAAGACCTCAAAGCCGAACTTCTTGAACCGCGGCTTGGCGTACCTTGAGTTCACATACAGCTGGGAGATATAAATCTCGTGATTATCCAACATTTTGGTGGGTACGTTAGTTGTAATCTCATTTGCTACAAATAATGTGTTACATCATCATATCTCTTTTTAGGTCTTTGGTGTGATACATTTTACTTCCTGTCCTTTGTTGAATATTATAAAAATGGAGAGGTAAGCTGAGTGAGATACAAACATAAAAGGCAGGTAGAGGAAGAAAATATAGAAAATATTTAGGTGTTAAAAGAAATGACGGAGGATCTAAAGATGACACAGAGGAGGAACTTAAAATGAGACGACGGAGGAGCTAAAGACGAGATGGAGGAGGGGAAGATGAGATGAAGGAGGAGCTAAAGAACAAACCAAGGAGGAGCTAAAGACGAGATGAAGGAAGAGCTAACAATGAGATGAAGGAGGAGCTAAAGAATAGATGGAGGAGATAAAACAATTGACGAGAAGACTGACCCTCCTCTGCAATCTGTTGATGATCACATGGTTGGTCTTGTGGGTGATGTTAAGAGCCACCAGGCACAGGTTGGTGAAATTCCACAGCAGCTTTGGATGGAAGTATTATCATGAATTAAAAAGAAACCTAGATAACAGAAGCTCTCCTAAAGCCGTACCACTGTCTGACCGTGATGGAGGGCAATACATTGTCCAGGGATATAAAACGTTGCATAGTCTCCAGTTTCCCGGCCTCACCGAGTCCGAGGCAGCAGGACATTCCTGGACCACGACACTGATGGTCTCGTTTGGGAGCTGGCTCACGATGTAAGAGGCAGCCTTATAGACAGCCACACTGTTGCCATCGAACGTGATCACGTTCAGGTCAGGAAACACGGAGCAGCGACCTGGCGATGACAGGACAACAGAAATCTGTATACTGGGAAATGCGTCTGTGTGCCTCTGTGTGTGTGTGTGTGTGTGTGTGTGTGTGTGTGCGTGCATGTATGCGTACGTGCGTGTGTGTGTGTGTGCATATTTTAATATAACTGGTGTGGACCGCAAATCCCCAGGGGCCTTTCCTCACAATCAATGGACGTGATTTGGATATGATGTGTCTAATATCGGTCTCTGGGATTCGTGCCACAAATGCCAAAATACTAGCATTTGGAGACAGTGCCGGAAGACTCAATCAAAGCGTGGAACCCCCATAGACTGCTGACAGGGTAAGAACACCAGTATTTTGTGTGCATGTGTGCTTGTATGTGTGTGGAGGTTTCTCTCACATGGGCAGTCCCACTGTGGGCAGCACTTGTCGCCGTTGACCAGGATGGCAAAGCCGAGCAGACCGCAGTTAGGAGGGGTGGCGTCATACGGACAGTTCTGGGACTTGTTGAACATAACCAGCTGGCCACTCACACAGATATTCTTGGTACACTCATCTACCATCTCTGAATAAGGAGGCTGACAGGAAAAACATCCGTCACTTACTGAAAACCATAAGGATTAAACATAACCATGAAAACGCTGTACAAAAACAATTTACAAGACTGTAGAGATTGGCTGAACTGACTAGAGAGAGACATAAATAGAGTATATCAGATATTTACAAGGATTATTCATTATTTTAAAGTTTCAAAGTTTTATTAGTCACATTCAAAAAGCACCTTTTCAAAAAGAGTTCACCCTAGACAAATAGGAAACTTCTAGTGTACTTACAGTACACATCCTAGTAGAGGACACGGCCATTGTGGTAGTAGCCTTAGCTGGGGGTTCTATACTCTCTGGTGTGGTATGTGGAGACACTGATGATGGCGATGGAGTCTTCTCTGGTGTGGTATGTGGAGACACTGATGATGGCGACGGAGTCTTCTCTGGTGTGGTATGTGGAGACACTGATGATGGCGACAGAGTCTTCTCTGGTGTGGTATATGGAGACACTGGTGACAGTGATGGAGTCTTCTCTGGTGTGGTATATGGAGACACTGGTGACAGTGATGGAGTCTTCTCTGGTGTGGTATATGGAGACACTGGTGACAGTGATGGAGTCTTCTCTGGTGTGGTATATGGAGACACTGGTGACAGTGATGGAGTCTTCTCTGGTGTGGTATATGGAGACACTGGTGACAGTGATGGAGTCTTCTCTGGTTTGGTATATGGAGACACTGGTGACAGTGATGGAGTCTTCTCTGGTGTGGTATATGGAGACACTGGTGACAGTGATGGAGTCTTCTCTGGTGTGGTATATGGAGACACTGGTGACAGTGATGGAGTCTTCTCTGGTGTGGTATATGGAGACACTGGTGACAGTGATGGAGTCTTCTCTGGTGTGGTATATGGAGACACTGGTGACAGTGATGGAGTCTTCTCTGGTGTGGTATATGGAGACACTGGTGATGGCGACGGAGTCCTCTCTGGTGTGGTATATGGAGACACTCTGTCCACTCCATCTGTCACTGCAGTAGAAGCTGGGGTGGCAGTAGTGGGCAAGGCAGGGACTGACGCGGTTGCAGGCACAGCTGGCGTAAACTCTGTGGTGACCTTTGGCTTGACACCTGGAGTTGCTCCGACCTCTGTAGAGGTCACCAGGCCGGGCACAGGGGTCCTAGTTGTGGTTGGCTCCTTGGCTGTGGGAGTCACTCTGGTGCTGGATGTTTCTATCCTTTCTACTGGAGTGGTGGACTTAGCTGGTTCCGCCACTGTGGTCTTGCCTGCGGGGACCGCAGTAGACAATGTTACCACGGTCAGGCTTGGGATGGGCACAGAGGAAGCTGCGGTTGTGGTTGTCTCGGACGTAGAGACGGTGCTGCTGACATCTGCTGGATATTCAGTGGTTCTGGCTGTGGTGACTGGCTTCATTGTGGCTCGAACGCTGGTGGTTGGGACCACCGTCGGCCTCATTGCTATGGTTACCCTGTCTGTGCTTGGCGGTATGCCGGTGGATCTCACAGTTGCAGTGGCTCTGGACGTTGTCGTGGGAACCCGTCCGGTTGTTGTCCTGTGGGTTGTGGTTTTTGGCCGGGTGGTCCTGGTGGTGGCGGGTGCTGTCGTGCTGGAGATCACCCTGGTGGTGACTCTCTCTGGGCGGGTGGTCCTGGTGGTGGCGGGTGCTGTCGTGCTGGAGACCACCCTGGTGGTGACTCGCTCTGGGCGGGTGGTCGTAGAGGTGAAGGGGGTGGTTGTTATTGGACCAGACCAGGAAGATGTTGGCTGTTGTGTAGTTGCAGTGGATACTTCCACCCTCCCTGTGTCCGGAGGCGTCCTGGTGGTCTCTGTTAGAGGTCGTATAGTCACAGGTCTGATGGTGGTGGTATCGACACCAGGTAGAGGTGGGACAGTTGTTGTGGAGACCATAGTAGTGAGAGGTTCTGGTGTCACTGGCCTCTCTGGTCTTTCGCTCCTGGAAGTTGAAATCACCACGGCTGAAGTGTCGGCCATGGTGGAGGTTTTGGCTGTGGTCATCATGGTATCTGAGGTACCCATGGTGATGACCGGCTGTGTAGATGTTGGAACTGGTTGAAGCAGACCTGTGACGGGAGTTGCGGAGATTACTTGGTGGGGAGACACTTCCAGTTTTGTGCTGACATCAGGTTTCACAGAGATCTCAGGTGTGGTTACCCTCTCTGTACTAGACGTAAAGACCGAGGAGGTGGAGGGGGATTCACGGTGCGGCGGACCCCAAAGTTCTGTGGTCTTCAATTGGGTCGGAGCCTGGGACGTCGCAGGTCGTGGTACAGTAGCAGTCCCTGTGAGTGACACCGGTGAAACAGGCCATATGGTCGGGACCATCACCCTGGTGGTTGTCGAGACTGAGGTAGAAGTAGGGAAGGTGGTCTGGGAGGTCGTTACAGGAACCTCTGGAGGTTTGGTGGTTGTGATGGATGGTTCAGGAGGGATTGGTTGTGTCGCGGAGGGACCGGCGGTAGTGGTTGCAGTCAGTCTCCAGTCTACACCTTCAGTCCTGGTTCTTTCTGTGGTTGCGACACTGGTAGGCCGGGATGTCTTCTCGGTGGACGCCAAAGATGTCGCTGGTGGACGAGGTGTCGTTGTTACCGTGTCCGTTAACTTCACAGGTGGGGCAACGGTCGTCGTTTCGGAGGTACTGGCCGTTGCCGAGGGTGCTGACGTTGCCATAGTGACTGAAATTGTTGTTTTCTTAGGTCTTCCCGTCCACTGCGAAGTGAGTTGCCTAGGTGTGGTTGATGTCGTTGTTGATGTTGGCAACTTGTCAACAACAGGGGTTGTCGGTGGCTCAGGAACATGTGTTACGGACGTCCTGACCTCCGTAGAGGTGTGTACCATCTTCTCTGTGCTAACCATGGAAATCAGTGGGTGTGTTGTCTCTGTGCGTAAGGACGCTGTTGTTTTGATTGTAGTGAAGGGGATGACAGGCGAGGTTGACTCTGTGATGTGTTTTGAAGTGGGTTCTGGTGGTTTTGTCACAGTTGAGGTGTGAAACGGGGTCGTCGGTGGCAGAGACGAAACTGTGGTAGCAACTGTAGTCGTGACACCGAGAGGGAGAGGCACAGTCGTTGTTCGCTGGGTTGTTTCAATGATGACAGGCTTGGTTCTTGACTCTGTGTGTAGTGAAAGGGTGGTTAGGGGAGTTGTGATTCTATCTGTAGTCTTGGCTGTGCCTCTGGATGTCTCTGTGACTGCAGTAGGCTGTGGACTACTGATGCTGAACAAAGGAGACACCGTGTCTGTTGGAAGTGTGGTGACCCTGATGGTCGTCTTGGTGGGAAAGACAGATAGCGTAGGCAGGGTGCTGGTCTGAGTAGGCCCTACAGTGGAGCTCACCCAGGGCCCCACTGTAGTGGACGAAGGGGGCCAGGTGGTGTTGGAGGTGGTGACAGGAAAGGGGACCTGGCTGGTCTTCTCTGTGCTGCGGCCCACAGGGCTTGGGACCGCGGTTGTCCTCTCCACGCGGCCTACCGTAGTGGAAGGAAAGACGGAGGACGTCTCCACCGCCGATACAGCCTCAACCACCTCCACATCAGGTCCTACAGCAGGGACGTGGGAGGGAGTCTCCGGGGTCGGCACGGCCGGAGAGGTAACAGGTGGAGCCGCTTCGGTCATGGTGGTCCGGGCGTCCAATTCAGACGGGGAGGTGGAGGTCGTCAGAAGGGGGGTGGCGGTGGCCGATGTGGGACGGCCCGCGTCCGTCGGGGTGGTGGTGACAAGGACCCCTGGGGGGCCGGGGGACGCAGTGGAGCGTGCCGTGACGAGGCCAGGGCTAGCCGGGCGGCTGCTGGCGGTCGTAGCGACAGCTGCGGCTGTTGACTCGGTGCTGCTGACGGTGGTAATGGGCCGCCCGGCAACTGGTGGCTTAATGCCTGGAGCACAGACAATAAAACAACTGTTAGATAAGCTCTGTTACTGGCCAGAGACGAGGGGTGAGAGGGGGGCGGGCAGGGAGGGAGGGAGAGTTAGTGAAAGATAAAAACAAAGAGGGACAGTAGGAAAGAAAGAGGGAGAAAGTGCCGGAGAGGGAAAGAGTGCGAGGGAAGGCGGGGCCAACTCATCCCTTGTGGCCGAAATTCCGCCACGCAGCTCATGGCTCATAGCAGTGGTGGATTAGAGTGTTGAGCGTGATTAAACAGATGTTAGCTTTGAGTATCTCAGCGCCTCAGAAATGTGATCGGTTACTGTGACCATCTCCTGTATTTGGAGATCAGGAGGGAACACGTGTAAGGGGTAAGTTTCATGCGACCTTCACGTGTATGAGTTGTTTGTTGACTCATTTTACAAAACCAGAAAGGAGAGCAAGGGGAAAAGACAAGAGGTATTGGATATGTGGCTCCAGATAAATTGGAAGACAACATGCAAGACTTACAGGACAGAAAAGAGAGTCAAGGGTCACCAAAATATTTTTCCCCAAGGCCCACACTTTTTTCACATTTAGAAAAATTAAATTACGGGACCTATGAAAATTAATTAGGTTCCGTTTCTTTTGAATGTAATAGTTCCGGTACTTAATTAGATACAGACCAGACAAAGGTATCCCCATGTATGCATCTTGGCAGATCAAAATGAGCAGTAGAGAGAAAAGTGGAAGGTTTTGCTACTCACAGTCTTCCGTGTGGACACATCTCTGTGTGACCTCATCCAACACCATGTGATCTGGACACAGAGGCTGACATCCCTCCACTCTACAGAGAAAACAAAGGGTGTATGAAAAACTATTGCAAGTGTGACAGAGTATTATCGGCGATTTCCCTTGTCACTCCATTTCCATTCTCATTGGTTGGCTTGTGTAGCTTGCTGGTGGGGTGGGGGGTGTGTATCAGTTATTTTGCTTACCCATACCATATTTCTATTGTGTTAATGGAAGGTTTTGGGAGGGGTAAAAGCCTTCTATCATTTAGTCTCTCGCCACCAGCCGGTAGCGGTCCAGCCTATATTAGACTGATGTCTGCACCCATGCCGAGGATTGAGGGTTTTGGGGAAACGGAGGATGCTACTCGCGTCGAGACTCGTCACATTGCCTGGTGTGACCGTCTCTCCAAACCCAGGGAATGGGGAGGTTTCTATTGATTTGACTGCGGGCACTGCACGTCAAATTGGCCACTCCGCCTGGGGAAGACATTGCCCCTTGTTTCGAGTCCAAGGTATGTGGCGGTGTTGTGAGGAAACACAATGCCGCTCTAATTCTGTGGACGTGTTTTGCCTTGGAGTTGAGGTCTGATGTCAAGGAGCCAATGGACTTTAGGGGTGATGGCTCTGAGAAATGCACAATCTATGAATGGGAGGAGATGAATTACATGCGGGAAAAAAAGGGTCATCTGTAGTGAGCCAGGCGGAGGAGGGCTTGAGTAGGCTAAAGGGCAGAGCCAGGGATGTTGTTAAAGTGGGCCTACGTAGGAACCACTCTGTTGGTTTGTCTGTCGGCCCGAGTACCGTTCCTGACATAATAAAGCAACATTTCAGTGACACTGTTATCTCAAACAGGACCCTAGCTGAATTTTATGCCATTTCACCTATGACCGGGGAGCAGCCATTTGACTACTGGCTCAGGCTGAACAGGGCTATGGACGTTACTTTGGACTGTTTGAAGAGACCGAATAAGAGTATTGAAGATCCTTCTCGTGAGCTCACAGTAATGTTCACCAGACATTGCCCAGACCCTGAGCTGTCAATAATATTCAAGTGTAAACCTTTACAGCAGTGGAGTGCCTCAGAAGTTCATGAGAGGCTGGATGAGCATTGGAGAGAGGAGATACTCACTCCCACCAAAGGTTGCCCAGCCATCCCAAAAATGAAGGCCAGAACGATGACCTGATCTTAGGCAGTAATCTACTGAAACACTTGATCGACCATCTCAAGATGACAGGGTGATGTCTGGGAGAAGATGTCCACACGTCAGAGTGACAATATTGAGGAGAGCAAGATGGTCAGCATGGTGGCTAATGTGGAGAGATGGAGATACAGAAGTACTGTGCCCTACAGGGCGGGAACAGTGAGACTGAAGAGTGCTGTGACTTTGGAGCCTGTGCAGGAACTTGTAGTCTGGGGAAGACTACGAGATACGCAGAACATCTCAGCTGGCAGTGCGGTCATCATTGATCCCAGAAGTTCAAGGTCATCACCAAGGTCAGATTTCTACAGTCCCAACCATTCTAGTTGGCTAAACAGAGAGTCTTGTGGTGTCTTAGATTACCCAGGGTTGACTGACATTGACACTGACACATGCAAACTGTCTCTGGGTTGTAAGGAGAAGCTCATCCAGCTCATAGTTGAGAACGAGGCCATCTTTTCCAGGCATAAGTTGGACGGTGGGAAAGCAACGCGTTTTCTACACGTTATCAAACTTACCAGACTTACCTTCCCCTAATCAATATGAGAAGCTCAACCAAGTTCTTAGGGCATGTAATCAGTGCCGATGGTGTTGCTGCAGATTCTGAGAAGGTGCAGACCATTACATGTGTGACTGAAACTGACCTTATGGAAGACATCACTGATGTCCCACCTCAGAAGAAACGAAGGTCCTTTCTTGGGACGGTAGTATACTACCTACACTTCATTGAGGGCTGGTCGACTATGGCTAAGCCTCTCTTTGTGCCCACGCGGGCAGTAAAGACGACACTCAGTGGTCAGGAAGTTGACAGCAGCTGATTGGATGATGTAGTGTAAACAGGCTTTACTCCAGTTGAAGCAGGCGCTGATGGACAAGGTGTTGTCGGCCCATCCCAACTCTGACAAACCTTTCTTGCAGTCTGTGACTTTCAAAATAAAACCTCCCATTTTGCTCAGGATGTATACCATGTTGTTTGTGTATGTATGTATTATGCACAACACATAAGAAAATCACGATCATGCTGTAACTCCCTCAGCCATAAAATACCAAGTTTGACTGCAACTGCTTTAGATGACATGGGGTACATATTGGCACAAACATGACATAGAAATATTTTAGGACCCTTTTTCTTCAAACCTTGGAGTGATTAAATCAAGTACGCCAAATAATGTTTAAAACTAGAACATCTGAGGAGATCCATGGAGAGGTTTTAGGAAACCCTGAGCTAAAGATTTACAGCAGATTTTGCCATTGTCTCTGTTAAAGTAGGTCACATTCCAAATGGAAGCCTATCCTCTATGTAGAACACTACCTTTGATCAGTGTCCCGGCCTAAAGCAGTATAGAACTTAGGGAATAGGGGGCTATTTTAGGACACACAGTGGTGTCACTTTGTGCAACCTTACTTTGGAATGGTGACACATGCCGTCCTTGAAGGGTCACTGCATGTTCTGAAGCAGGGACTGACGCACGACTCATACCTCCACTGGCATCGAGGACCTGTGGGGCTGTCCGACACAGAGCCTGAGGGAAAATACCAAACTTGATGTAAGGATGTTGCGTAACATTATTTGAATGGGTTGAAAATAAGCACTTGGTAAAGGTGAAGAAAGAGAGATTTGTTGTTGTTGACATTTTACTTCAAAGTAGTTACCCCAAAATAAGACGTGCCAGCAGTGTCCTTGTGTGTTTGTGAATGCCATCACCTTCTAGTGAAGCTAGTAGAAATTAGTTGAAAATAACACCTATACTACTACCATCATGCTTTACTGATCTCAGGAACGTCCATAGCACAATGGAGACTGTGTGCTTGTGTCTCTGAAACAAGATGTTGGTAAATGTGGAAAACATATTTTTTTCCACATTGTCAGTAAACTGTGCTTCAGCACAAAATGGTCACAATGAGAAAATGTAACCCCTGTGGCAAATTCTATAGCAGGGTCTCTGGTGGGTTCGAGGGGGCATCACTCCTTAGAGGCCATCATCTGGACTCTGCCAAACCCCTTCGGACCTCCTCTGGTCGGCTATGTTCGGCATCCACTGCTGTCAGCGAGAAACCCAATCTGCCTCTGCCCGTGTGGACTCTGCTATGCTGGTAAAACTTTTCCATTAACTAAAACAAATCGCTGACATATTTTTAGCCCCTGTAATTTCCCAGCCTGCATCGGTAGCAGCGGCAGGACAGCTCTGAGCGAGAGGTTAAGGCAGAGGGTGTTCAGAGCTCTATAGATCTCGTTTACTTTAATACTGCGACATCGACAGATCAGTTTATTCATCCGATGTGAAAGTTGGTTAATACGATAAAAGAACCACAACGGCCCAGTATTGGACCCACTTGTTCCCTGTTCCCCTTCCCGCAGTCGAATGTTTCAACCCTGGGCATTAGCCGCGGCGAAGCCCCTGTCTTGGTATGTGTGAACTAGGAGCTGGTCGGCCTTTGTTGGGAAAAGCCTCTGGTCTGGGGGGCCAGGCATGGCAGAGCCATAGCATGAGGCAACCCACCCCTCTACCAACACCCCACTAACACCACCCAACTCCCACTCCACCCCTCTAACACCACCCCACTAACACCACCCCACTCGCACTCCGCCCCTCTAACACCACCCCACTAACACCACCCCACTCCCCCTCCGCCCCTCTAACACCACCCCACTAACACCACCCCACACCCCCTCCACCCCTCTAACACTACCCCCCTCCCCCTCCACCCCTCTAACACCACCCCACTCCCCCTCCACCCCTCTAACACCACCCCACTCCCCCTCCACCCCTCTAACACCACCCCACTCCCCCTCCACCCCTCTAACACCACCCCCCTCCCCCTCCACCCCTCTAACACCACCCCCCTCCCCCTCCCCCTCCACCCCTCTAACACCACCCCCCTCCCCCTCCACCCCTCTAACACCACCCCCCTCCCCCTCCACCCCTCTAACACCACCCCCCTCCCCACTCTACATCTCAACATGTCTGTGATTAAAGGCACACATCAGCCATTCGCCACTCGCCAATGACAAAAGCTGTCGTTTCTCCCCGAGGTGGGAGTGTGCCGGGCAACAGCTGCAGGGCCTTGCCGTTTGGGGTGCCGTGCCTGCGCCACCAAGCCCCCACTAAGGGGCCGTGGTTAGGAGGTCTGGGGGGTTGGCAGGGCAGAGGCCCTTTAAGACCAGGGGGTTAGTAGCCCAAACTCCAAAGCGAGAGTTTTTTGTCTCTGGTCCTCAGCTGTCACCCAGTCTTGACACAGGCAGCACATAATGGGATGCAGCTGGTAGCTGGAGCACAACGTGACTCATCTTCACCAAGAGCTTCTGACGTTCAGAACGGCCATTTTGAAAATTCTCTCATCAAAATAAAGGCTTCGTTGTTAGCATGAATAACTGTCAATGCCAAACATGTCAAACCTTCTCTTGTCACGCAGCCTCCCCAGGCCTCTGGTCCCTCCTACTCACCGGTCAGTTTGAAGAGTGTCGCTTTGCGGAATCCGTCGGTGTGTTTGTACTTCATGAGGTGGATCCAGGATGACGTGAAGTGGAGGAAGAAGCGTGGCCTGGTGAAAGCCTCCAGGGAGACGTAACCCTGGATCCAAGTGTCCCGGTGCAGGACGAACGTAGCCGCGTCCCAGAATGCTTCACTCTCGTCCCACTTGCTCAGCCTAACATGGCCACTGCGATTCGCCACCAGGAAGTAGTTAGGTCTTTTTGAAGCCTCGAATGACACCAGCGATGTGTCTGGAGGAAATGCATGCTGATTATTGAACTGTATTACTTTTTAAAGGGTTGATCAAAGTTGAATGATGCAAAATGCGAAAGCATTATTTTACATGCATGTGACCCAGGTCTGTTTGGTGTGTGATTGGTCGGGTAACTATGGGCTATCCACTATAGGTTGTTGACACTTTAGGTGACATTTCTAGCCGCAGGCTTGCTATTGCTAACTTGCCCTCGCTGATCATTCGCTCTGTCTGCCTTACTGGTACCATGGTACAGTGTAGAGGAAACAGAGTAGCTACCATGGTACAGTGTAGAGGAAACAGAGTAGCTAGGATGGTACAGTGTGGAGGAAACAGAATAATGACTGATTGCGTAGTCGCTGGTGATGGTAAATCGTTGGGCTAATCCCAGCTAAAGATGCTTCTCTCGTCCCCAACACTTGGCAACTCCACTTATTCAACAAATTTAGCAGACATTCTGGACAAAATCAGCTGTGGCACTTTGTTTTAACATGGTTTCTTTGTCCTGACGTCGGCATCCTGACTGTCCCCACATTTTGCACATTTTAGATTTAGACATTTAAAAGACGCGTGATCTGGCTGGGGATCAGATCTGATTGGCGTAAATAGATCAGGACCAAGGATGTGTTTAGGAGTATAAACTAGGCTAGAGACGGCGTATGCAGAATGCAGTGCAGGTGACATGGAGACCTCCTCTCACCATGTGGACGTGCTCTGCTCAGTCCAGGGGTCATCATGAAGAGGGACATGATCCCGGCTTTGGTCGGTTCTCCTTTGTTGGCGAACACTGTTCCACTGGACCGGTTGGCCGCTAGGACAGCGCTTTTCTCCCGGTATGTCACCAGCCTGTAGGGGCCTTTACCCAGCACTTGAGGAGGAGGATGAGGAGGAGAGGAAGAACAAGACGTTGTTGCGGGGAATCCTTTACTGTACTGACTGGTGTCCAGAATGGCCAGCTGATCGGTGCACAGACAGCGCCCTCTTGTGGTTCACTCATAACTGTACAGTAGTAAGTACTGAATATTGTCCATTACATTCTTAAGTATATTCAAAGGTAAATTACGTTGGTCGAGGGCAAAAATAAATGAATTATCAGATTTTATGACAAATGAGAAATAGGTGAAGATTACGTGTGTACCTTTGTTGTAGTATTCACAATCGTAGGCTGCAAAAACAAAACACAAAAGAGTAAGTAGTCAGTAAACTCGCCAAGAGAAAAGTATTGCATTGCGGTTTTATATTTCCCATCAAGGGCCTTGCTCACTGCCTTGCTCACTGCCTTGCTCACTGCCTTGCTCACTGCCTTGCTCACTGCCTTGCTCACTGCCTTGCTCAATGCCTTGCTCACTGCCTTGCTCAATGCCTTGCTCAATGCCTCTCTCAGACATACAACGACAGACGATTCACCTGAACCAGCGACGTTCAGTTATTGGCCCGTTGCTCTTCCCATAGGCTGTAAAGAACATAGGTGAACTCCCACGACACCCTCCCAGTTTCCCTGGACTTACGGCAGGTTGACGGGGAGCGCCAGTCCACGGCGACCCCCTGGTGGCAGCATCGGTGGGCATAGGCCGCCACGCTGGTGCAGAAGCACTCGCAGTCTCCGCCGCGACTACAGCCACACGTATCGGCCAGGCAGTTGGTGTAGAACCACGTCACGTCCACCTGGAAGGAGGGCAGAGAGAGAAGCCGGGGGGCGATCGGTCGTGAGTTTCAGCGTCTGAGTTTGCCGCCGTGTGTTTGGCCCCCTCCCTCAGTCTGACCAGTCTCAGGCCCTGCTTTTGTAGTGTTGCATTAGAGCGTGTGATGGGGGATTACCGACAGACTAAAATATACACTGAAATACACGTTGGCATCCAATGACTCCTGAATCCTGGGAGGACTCGAACCCATGGCTAACGCCTCAGAACTACCTGGCTTGACAACCCCTAGCGGTCCCCGCCCAAAGACCTCTCTGTTGTGTTGCAGTTCCTGCCTGATGATTCCAGCCATCACACGTGACTGCTGTAACTAGGCCGCCGATACAGCCAACCTGGTCTTCCCTTGTCCTTGTCCAGCTGATCAGCTTTACGGCTGATCTGGATCCTGCCTAAAGACTCTGGACACAGGCCGTCTGTACTTTTTGACCCACGGTTCACTGTTCAGTCCCTCACGCGCACACAACATAGCCTCAGCCGTCTCTTCCATTGGCTGAGCAGCTGGTTGTCATTCCCAAAACTCACCACCGGGTGGCAGACTTGGAAGACCTCACTGAGCAGGACTCCACACTGCCTCTTAGCAAACGGCTCTCTCAGGGGGTTTAGGGTGCAGGGGTGTCTGGTATCGGGGCTGTTCACACACTGAAAACATACACAACTGCTGTAAGTAGGCTGCCAACACACTTGTGGATGCACACACACACTTTGACTGTTAAAACGTGTACTGTATATTGCGCACACACACACACAGACAGACATAGACACACATACAGACACTGTTCTTATCTTAAACACAAAACAAGAAAACGCCACTACACCTCTGCAGCTGTCCAGCTGTTTCCGAACTCCTGGGGAGTAGCAGAGTCGATGTTCTCAGGGGTCCTCATCTCATTGACCGTCCGCTGGTCAAAGTTCCCACAGAGACCACTCAGCTTGCCCTGAACACACGGAATTCCCATTAACACCATGGACACCCCAGCGGTCAATTACAGACACTGTGTGAAGTCAGTGGTGAGTGTTACACAGGGGACCCCCCCCTAGGCAATTAAAACCGAATGAATATAGGTTCAACTATGTACAGTGGGAATAAAGCTAGTGCACTGGATTAAATCCAACACACCCGACGCAACTAATCAGAGGCTTGATGACTGGTTGAATCAGTTGTGATGGAGATCAAAGAGGACTGGGTGGTGAAATATCAGGAGGAAACAGCCAGGTCTCTGTAGTTCACGGTATTTGTGTGACTCTAGCGATGCGAACAACCAGGGACGGAGTACATTCCATCTGAATTACAGTCAGTAATTTAATTAAATGCCATAATTGCCCTGTAACTAATGAAGTAACGGATGTACAGATATTAGCTACATGTTATTATGGTTGTTGAATCAGTTATTATTCAGCAACTGGAACAAGGACTGTGAAATGACTCATTTGGCAGCGGAATTCTTTTCCATAAACGTGATTATATTATCAGTGATGAATACCAAAATGTGACCTACATATGACGTAAAAACTCTGGATAGCAACTGTACATCTAAGGCTTTCTGCTGCTGCGTTAAGGAATGTCGTGTTTTCTTAAATAAAATTTGTGGCAAAATGGAGACTGTCAAAATCAAAACAATCTGCTTTGAACTGACTTTATGAGCAAAAATATCCTATTACCACTTTGTTGCTAATTGTGCCACCAGAATAAATGTTTTGAAATAATATCAAATGGATTAGTTGGATTCAAGGGACAAGTTGCTTTTCAATGCTTCTTAATGTGGAAGCACAGTTGACTGAACGGAAATCAGTCTCCAAACCCTGCTAACAGCCCCACTCCCTGACCTGCCAGCGTGCTCCAGCCTGAATATGGACAGTGGTCTTGTGGTCCCAGAGTACGGTCAGGTCCTCCTCTGGAACATGGACCACAGTGAAGTACCCGGCGCTCCATATGAAAACCTCCTGCTTCCGGTCCATCACACTGGATGGGTTCTAAACACAAGGGAAAAATGGAATTAATGGACAGGACTTAGATAAGGTTTATAAACAGGTCAAATTAGCAGGGGGGGGGGGTAGTTGCCCCTGCTGTCTTTTTAAACCAAATTTGAATGGATTTATACCAAGCCCATCAACAGGAGTCCAGTGACCAGCATTCACCAGACCACCCCCAACAAACCAACTGGTAATGTTCAGTATCAAGAGCATGCACTCACCGGTTTTCCGCTGTCATCGTCAAAAGCAATGAAAGATCTGCCGATGTTGATGAGCAGAGATTTCCTGCAGATGACACCGCTGTCGTAACAGTCTACGTTCTCTGCCATCACGCTCATCATCAGATCACCACTGCTCTGTAAGCGAGGTGGAAAAATAAATGTGAACTAAGCTAAGCCAAGACCGAACTGAACAACTGAAATGCATGAAAGGGCAACCATAACGCTCACCCTATAACAGTGTATTAATTAACACTTTCATCTCTGCTCTAGATTTTTGTAACAAATTCATGAACTGAATTGAAGTTCATTACATCCATTCATTAAACTCGAACTTGAATCCCGGTAATGCGACTCTTATACCTTAACCAAGTAGACTTTACACGCGCCAACGTAGTCAAAAAGCAGACCATCGAATGTCCTGTAGTGGCGATCTCCATAGGTGGTACACATGGACGGACACGGACGGAACACGCACTGGAATGTACCATGTTGGCAGACACTGAAAGAGACGGGCACGGCGTCAACCAGCACGAATTAGTACCAACCAGTAGGCTAACTGCAACCACTCAATGCAAGCACTTTCATCCATAACAAATGGCTGCCTTTTTGTTTGGGAGGCCAGCGATTATCGTTCGCCGAAAAGTGGGGATCTTGTCAGCTGCCAAATGTTGAATCACCACCTATCATAGGGCTATCACCCGGATCCTTATCTTCCTCTTTCCGTCACTAACTGTCAGAATTTAAAAAAAATTGATGGAGGGTTGAAAGAAGGATAGGAAAGACAGATCACTGTGAGAACGTTTCACTGGCCGGTGAGAGAGTCGCCCCAATGAAAGACCTTTACACAAGGAAGGGTTCTGTAATCTGGAGGCTGTGAGGTGATTTTCTCTGACAGATAAAGGAGGGTTATTTATATCAGATGAATAGTCTCACTGTGGGTCCAATCTGTAGAGGTCTCATCGCTCCAAGCACAGGGATTTGTCTTCAATCCGGGCGCACATTGTTAGCTGTTGCGAAGTGCTGAGTGAGCACATTTTTCTCTGACCTGGACACTCTAAAAGTCAAAGCTGTCTGAATGAGAGATCTTATAAGGAGTTTAATGTAGACGAGTGGTGTTTCTCTGTGCAATTCTTCTGCACAAGAATTTATCTAAGATATGTGTGTCTTGTACTGAAACTGTAGATTATTATGTTATACTTTCTGAGTTTAGTTCCATAGAGGTGCGGTTTGGTTAGATTTGTTTTTTATCTCCTGAAAGAATAAAGTACATTTGTTCTAATCTTACCAGTGATGACAGGGGGATGTAACTTTGTCTCCTGGATAGTATTCTTTTCCTTTCCAGAGGCAGGGGCACGCATCCGGTTCAAAACACTCATCGCCATGTTTCAGCAGTCTAGGAATCCAACACACACACACAGAAACTTAAAATTGTCAGTTGAATTCACTTAGTAAGAACTGACGCTGTTGAATTAGCATTTTCACACATATGCATAGAGATAGAGATATCAGGTATATACGAAGTCCACCTGGAACCCAGATCTTTGGCCTGCTCTGTGCCAAGTGGCCTGATCAACAGGGGGGGCCTGTCTAGGTTCAGTGACTACAACTACAGCCAGGATATGAGAGGGTTTCAGGGATGGGCAACTCTGGATGAAAAGGGGCAACACTCGCTACATGAGAAAACCAGACGATTAGGATTCTCAGAGATAGAGAGAAGCAGTCTTTGTCCGGGCCGTTCCATCGGGTTTCCACACCGTTCGAGCGACGGAGACGATAAGAATCTTGTAATATCACGGCGGCGTGGCAGTTATATCTACTGGCGAGAGACAGGAGAGGCTTGGGGCCAGCAGACAAAGAAACGACACATTGAATGCTCTGGCTACAAACCTCGAGGTTCATCTGTGTAAAGCTACACTGCAGATAAAGTGGTGTTAACAGCTTTCTTTATCTGTCCGCCAAGCCACTGGATCGATTACCCTGATCAAAGCTCCCGTAATCATCTATTCTCTGGTACGGTCTCGCTGTTCCATGGTACAATAGATATGAATAAATATTACTGAACAGAGGTGATGGTCATTCTGTAAATTAAAATATTTTACTAAGAAGTCCATGAAACATGAACTCAATGTCAATGTATTATTTTTCCAACCAATTTAAAAACTTTTTTTTTTTTTTAAACTGTTTAGTATGATTGAACGAACTCTTCAAATGTCAACATTTAAACAGTACAATTTACTAAATTATAATACAGCATTTGAACAAGACAATTAATAATAACAATCGTAAAATGTGCACAAACCTCTTTAACACATTCGCACTTGAAGCCCTGGGGAAACATATCAATTCTCCAAATTCCTGATTAAACTGCATAAATGGAGAGATCAGGTCAATGAGTCCTGAAGTTGGCGTTTGGGCGCCATCTCATTATTATTCCATCTGGAAGTGCACTGCTCCACCCAACGCAGGAGCTTGCCCACGCCACCCGATCGAGGGCCCCAAAAGCCTTGAAACGACTGGCACGAGAGTTCACCTTGCCCAGAGTCTTTACTCTTTCGATCTTTTGTTTAGGAGTATCTTATTTCCGCAAAGGAATGCCCCAATACGAAGGTGAGGAGATCTTTGGCAGTATTGGCATGTTCTGGATGTGGGAGACGGAGCCAAGCAGTGCCAGAAGGGAATTCTGCAGTGTTAATTACAGCAGTGGATCGTTTTCCCAGGATTTGTTATGACCAGATATTTAGTATGGATGGCATACAACTATATGTGTAATGCCATCACAATTTTACATACATTATAAACTGGGTGGTTTGAACACAGATTGTCTAAAAGCCATATAAAGCGTGTGAGACATTAAAAGCTGGGTATGGGCTCTAAATGCAGTTAAAAGTGATAACAGAAATAAGGCATGTATATGTCATGTATTTGTTATATACCACACCCCCTGGTGTCCCCCAGCCATAATGTATTGTTTATACACCACCATCAAAAGTGTATACAATCTTCCTGAAAACACAGCTTTCATTGATGAGAAGGCTAACATCAAGACAAATCATGTCATGTCTGTTTACAAACTTGAAATATAATTAAGTTTTAATGAGTGAATACTTATTTCACTCATCAATTTATAACATTTTTGACATACGTTTTTCTGAATTTTGTTGTTGTTATTCTGTCTCTCACTGTTCAAATAAACCTACAGTACCATTAAGATTACAGAATGAGCATTTCTTTGTCATTGGGCAAACATACAAAATCAGCAGGGGATCAAACAATTTTTTCCCTCACTGTATGTACCAAAGGTATATATATAAAAAAAAGAAAACAATGATCTCTCTTAAAAATTGGAATAAATAAAAAAGTACCAATGCCCTGGTTGCATATGTGTGCACAACCTTAATAATAGGCTTTGTAATTGTTCATATTCCACCAATTACATTCAAAATAATATACAAATTAATTTGCTTACACCAGACAACAATTAAAGGGATTCTGATTAGATCCTACAAAAACATGCTGTTTCAATAGGACTTCCTTGAATATTTCTTGGTTGCATAGTACAGAGATAACCAGGTCCACAAGGGCGTAACAAAAGATCTGTACAATCTTATTGACATTTCTGGATCATGAGAGGGATAAAAAACTATCTGAAAGCATTAAATATATCATGAAAGACTGTGAAGACCATCGTTAAAGCTAACACGACTGAAGCATGGTGGCGACAGCATCATGCTCTGGGGCTGCTTCTCTTCATCTGTAAACTCTGGTAAGGACAAAGAGGACAATGAATCAAGATATTTTGGTACAGACCTGCTACCTTCTTCCAGACAGCTGTAGTTAAAGAAAAATTTCACATTTCAACACAACATCAATCTGAAGCAAACAGCCAAATCAACCAAATAATGGCTTGCAAAAAGGATGATCCATTGTACTGGAATGGCACCGCCCAAACCTCTGTCCAATAGAAAACCGGAGCTTAAAATTTTCTACAAAGAGTGGGATGCTATTGCTAAATGTAGGTGCGCTATATTGATGGAGCCCTATCCAAATAGACTCACTGCACTAATCCTAGCAAAAGGTGCATACACTACGCATTAACTGTAGCGCATGAACAATTATGTAAACAATGCATTGACAGAGGAGGTATCCATTTGTTTTTCACTTAAAATAGTTGGTTACAAGATCCAACTGAAGCTGCATTTTCAATAAGGGAGTGTAAAACTTTGATTTTCTATGTACATACATGAGGAATCAGTGTTTGCTGAAAACCCACAATGAGAGCATATCTCTCCCTTCCTTTGTAATGGTGATAATGAAAATGTGTTGATGGTCTTATTCAAGTGAGGCATAAATAATTTTCTAAGGGGCTTTTACAGACACCTGATCTATCTACAAACCACCTGTTTGTGTCAAAAATCATAGTGAACATTTATTTCTAGAATGAAGAGAGAGGAGAGTGGGATTAAGGCATTGGACAGAATTACACATAAACATAACAGGCTGGCCTGGGAACGCCTCCCCCGGAAGAGCTAGAGGAAGTGTCTGGGGAGAGGGAAGTCTGGGCATCCCTGCTTAGACTGCTGCCCCCGCGACCCGGCCCCGGATAAGCGGAAGAAGATGGATGGATGGATAACAAGCAGAATGTCTCAGCTCACATAACAGATTCATTCCCAACAATGTCTACAGAAACAGATTTATGCCCAACTATCTCTACAGAAACAGATTTATGCCCAACAATCTCTACAGATACAGATTAATGCCCAACAATCTCTACAGAAATAGATTTATGCCCAACAATTTCTACAGAAACAGATTTATGCCCAACAATCTCTACAGAAACAGTAAATGCCCAACTATCTTAACAGAAACAGATTAATGCCCAACAATTTCTACAGAAAAAGAGGTGAAGACAGAAGAAAATAATGAGATAATACATTTTGAACATGCTCTTATCAGAAGGAAGATCATATGAATGGATTGAGGTTTTACAATTGTCTTACTACAAATCAGAGAGAAAGATAAAGATGAGACTGAAATAAAATAAATAAAATATGAACTGAGTTTGCAATATTTAGCTTATTCTGAATATGGTTTAATAAAACACCTTTACTGCTATAATGCAGCAATCACTTTATGATTATCCAATACAGAAACAAATATATTACAGGCTGGCTGTACAGTCCTGAATGCACCTTCTGACTTTCATCAACATTAATTGTGTTCAAGCTAGTAATGAATGAATGGTCCACATCTTAGTTTGTAAACACAGTGTGCCATTGTGACAACACAATGGGGTTTAGCTGTCAGCACATGAACTAATGATTTCCCAGTATATATTTTTTTGAAGTCTTAGCTAGTACTGAGAAATCACTGTAGCTGACAAGTAGTGGAAATGGGGCAATGACCGCAGGGTTCAGCTGAAACAGTCAACACCAAGCTATATATAAGTTTGTATTTAACCTGCAGACATGGGTGCCACTGCTGTAGTAAGGCTGTCCCCCATAAACTCCCAATGGCATGTCAAACGTTTGGACATAGACTGATTAGACAGATAGACAAACCCCTAACTCCTAACCATAACCACAGCCTCCAACCTTTAAACGAGACTTTCCTGTACCAGGCAGATATTAAACACCAAGGACAGGCCACTGTCTGCTTGGCGGGATGCTGAGGTCATGTTCGACTAAATTGTTTTTTTATAGGTTGAGAGGTCTGTGTCACTGGAATCCATGAATCACACCTACAGAGTGCCAAGACTCCTCTTTCCATTGGTTACCTTGTCCCAGACACACGTCCCTCCCTCCAGTCCCCAATTTCCAGTTTCTTCCTCTCTCACTGATCCATCTTGGATATCAGGTCTTGATAATCTTCCCTTTAACAATGTATCTTTTTCAAGCAGAAAGAATGACTGACAAACCAAACTTGATTTGTTAAAACCTTGGAATCCTTCAACCTTTAAAAAATGACAGGTTTTGTATCTGTACAATCTCAAAAAAATTAAATAAAGTACTTATTACACTAGAGCATTACCCTTTTAAGTTCAGGGTAAAAACCTTTTTGAATATTTTGAGATCCACAAACTCTGTGGAAAGGGTTCTACTTAGAACCACCTGGAAACAACTTTATGGTTCTAGATGGCACCTTTTATGTCAGATCCTATGGACTGTAGAACTCTATAGGCTACTTCTAGTGCACACTGAACCCAAATACTGGTGGTTTGAAGTGCCGGATATCTAGTTTTCTAGGTCATGGTAAAGTATCTAGATATCTCCTTTTCCGATCTAAGAGACGAGAACACTTCAGAGGATAAGGATCATCAACTACAGGATTTTCCCAGGGGTGTGCCTGATCACATGCTGAATAAAAAAACAGAGTGATAGATGGTACATTGCTGGACCTTTGTGCAACATATCAAGATTTCAAATGTGACCAGTCTAAATCTACACAGAAGTGAGATAAGCTTGGTTTAGCATGCATAATGTGTTTATCAATGAGACCCTTAATGTTCTCATCAGAGTGACTCTTAAAAGTATTTGGTTTCATTTAATAATACAGCCACTTAACCTTTGTAGGGTATTAGCAGGATCGGGTGACATCATTCTGCTCTATATTCAGTGTTTTATCTGGATCAGATGGCTTTAATCTGCCATATGTCTGGCTGTCTCTGCTCATCGGCTGGGGGCGTAATGAGATAGGAATCCCGTGGTTACGAATAGCTGTCCAACATCATACGAAGAGCAGCCACTCCTAGGTAAGGTGACGACTATCTACTTCATTAGGATCATTTGTGAAATCAGTATCAGCCAGTGATGAAAGATTACTAAGCAAATCCAGGCACACAGTCCAGGGAAGGCCAGTCTAAAGAATAGTAGCATGTGGGTTGAATTCGACCCTATAATCAGTGTTGATGTCTTGTATCAACAGCATGAACTGAGACTTTCTTGTCTGAACCAGAAATAAACGCGTTCATAGTTGTACTCAGTTACAGAGTTATTCCAGTATAGCTCTGAAAACGACTATGGGTAACTGCCACCGTTCAGCTTCAGCATTCAGTATAGGCACCCAGGACATATAGGCACCCAGGACAACAGCCGAAAAACTGGACAAAAATGGTTAATATGATTCATCGTAACCAGATAACAACCACCTCTGTGAGAGGTAGCTGGAAAAACTGTAGGTGGGGAGGAGTATCGCTACGCCTCCTTCTGCCATTACTCAGAGGTCATCCCGTCAGAGTCTTAGAGGTCATCCCGTCAGAGTCTTAGCCAGCCCACGGAGCAGTTGAACTCAGACTCAAACACCCACAGAAGCACATACACTCAGTGACTGCCACAGATCACTGGCTCCTGAATATTTGGTCGATGATTTCCCGACGACCCACAGACTGACAAACCTGTTAGCCACACTGAGATTCTGCAGGAAAATCCCAGCTGGCTTGTGTGGACCACCACAGCTCTTGTATGGTTATGTATCTAGGCATTTTACATCATCAACCTTTACCTTATCGACTTTTACATCATCAACCTTTACATTATCGACTTTTACATCATCAACCTTTACATTATCGACTTTTACATCATCAACCTTTACATTATTGACTTTTACATCATCAACCTTTACCTTATCGACTTTTACATCATCAACCTTTACATTATTGACTTTTACATCATCAACCTTTACCTTATCGACTTTTACATCATCAACCTTTACATTATTGACTTCTACATCATCAACCTTTACATTATTGACTTCTACATCATCAACCTTTACATTACCGACCTTTATATAATTGACTTCTACTTCTTCGACCTTTGCATTATGAACTTTTGAAGTGTCAGCCTTTAATCATCAACTGCTACATTTTCCCTTACAATCCGACCTATTCCACATTGGCTTGCTCCAGGATCTGAAAGATAATACTACGTTTGTCCAACTTGATGTCAGGTGGCTCCTCACCCGACAAGAAGTAAATTATCCAAAAAAAAATTAACAAACCATGATTACATTTTTTAGACAATCTTTACAAACATCCACAAACTTTAACCACTGCCAAATGAAAATCAATAATTAGGGCATTTGAGCATGTTCAAAAAGAATATTTAAAACCCGTGTTCGGTTCGATGCTACTGGATGTTTGATTTTTGGAGAAAGAAAAGTTATGCTGACACTTCCTGATAGCTGCCTAGCCAGTGGTGGCTGCTGCCAGTGAAAGTCCATAACGGCCCGACCGAGGAGAACTGAATGATGGATTACAGTACACGCTGTCGTGTGGGGGGGGGACGTTCGAAAGTACTCACCCATGGGGGCACACACATCCAGGGACGCAGGGCTCGTGAGCTGAACAGGTGAGGTTGAGCAGGTGGGACTCGCAGGTGTGTTCACAGCCCAGTCCCCCTCCCGGACTGAGGCCCTCCACACAGTCGACGTACGTCTGGCCCAGGGGACACTGCTTGTCTGGAGGGGGACACGGTGCAAATGCGTACCATTGGCCGGAGGACGTCGACCGGTTTGTATTTCAGATTGTCGTGCATGCGTCGCACAACCGATAAGGGTCACAACATCTCTCGTAGAAGGACGGAATATAACAACGTTTCCGTCAAAAGTTAATGTCAAGCTTCAAAAAAGAGAAATAAAGGCCACGTAGTGCTTGTGGCGTGCGGTCTCTCACAAACCATGTGGTTTTGAATCCTGAATGCTGATTGGCTGATAGTTGTGGTATGCGATGCGTTGTGCTTACCGGTTCTTGACCGTGGTATATTGGCCATATACCATACGCCTTTGTGTCATATAGCTTAATTATAAGTTGAGGGTGTACAGATGTTGTAAATTAATTTGAGCACAGCAACAAACAACAGTCAAGCAGTAACAAGCAATCTAAATAATATTCAAGATTATAATTAATAATAGGGGTTGATACATTTCTTTGTTAGGGCAACTTAAGTCAGACATTTTAGAGGATATTGCAAACATTACAAGCATTTCTTAGACCTAGAATACATATTTGCATATCCTGTTGTGCAAGAAAATCCCTACAGAAACAGGATGATCATATTATAGACACATCTGCAACATGATTCAACAACATTCAGGTAATTCTCCCTGAGGTAACTTACCGACAGCAGAGCTTAGAGAGACAAGCTTTCCATCTTGGCAAAGCCTAAAATGAAAGAGAGAGGCATACGCCTTGTCTTTTCAACACAGAACAAAAAGATATGTTTCTTCAGTCCCGAGAAACGTTCATTGGCGGTTTATTGGATTTAGATGAGGAGGCGGTTCTTACTGTACACCTGACGACGTCATGATCACATCTCCCGGAGCGTAGTCCGCTCCCAGGAAACTACAGGGACACGAGTGCCTGTCGACAGACACACACACACGTTTACAGACACAGGAAACACGTGCACACACACACACGTTTACAGACACAGGAAACACGTGCACACACACACACGTTCACAGACACAGGAAACACGTGCACACACACACACGTTTACAGACACAGGAAACAAGTACACACACACACACACACACACGTTTACAGACACAGGAAACACGTGCACACACACGTTTACAGACACAGGAAACAAGTACACACACACACACACACACACACGTTTACAGACACAGGAAACACGTGCACACACACGTTTACAGACACAGGAAACAAGTACACACACACACGTTTACAGACACAGGAAACAAGTACACACACACACACACACACGTTTACAGACACAGGAAACACGTGCACACACACACGTTTACAGACACAGGAAACACGTGCACACACATGGACAAGTATGCACAAACACGCATAAACACACAAATACACACACACACACACGCACACATACAGAAAAATGAACCAAAACATGGTTGTAAAATAAAAACGGTTTGTTGCTAACAAGCTGTCAAGTGCAGCACTTTATTTACACCATTTCCATGACATTCCTTCTGAAGAGGCCGGCAAGACAAAGAGAATCTTCAGACAAATAATAACACCAATCTCTACCCTTATCTAAAATGGCCACAGAGTCAAGTGGGTGGACCGGCCAGGCCTTGTTTAGCAAAGGAGCTGAGAGCCTTTGTAACATACAGGCCACAGCAACACACCAGGGTCTGTAGAGCAGACCGTTTCTCACTGGTTATCAGGTATCCGTGCCGTCCTCAGCCTGAGTGGGGAATGAATGGGGGGGTTTCTCCGTAAATTCCTCGATGTAACTCTAGCGGCGGGTAAGTAACAGCGTAGCGCATCGGTAGGATGTAAAAACCTGAGGACATTTGAGGAGAATTAAGCCTCGTGTCCGTCTCACTGAGGTGACCAGCGGGTCCAGGTCAATGGTAGTGCACTGTATGAGGAATAGGGTGCCATTGGGGACGTCGCCGGAGAGTGCTGACAGGAGAACCCAACTGCCAATGCATCACTTTGTGGAGGATTTGTTTTGGTTTGCTCTTTTACTTGCTCAGGTATCCACTATCCACTTGCAGTTGTGATAAAACACATCCTTTATTCACAGCAAGTCTCAATCAGCCTTCTCTACAAGTGACCGCTAACCAACGTGAACATAACAGGTGACCAGGTTTTAGTTCTCTGGGGCCATCGTTTGCCCTTCATTAGTAAAACGCTGATTCTCCACTGGCGCCAGTCTTACCTGGACACGCAGGTGTGTGTGCGGGTGCTGTAGAAGGTTCCAGGTGGACACACGCAACCCTCCTCACACTCCTCCCCACAGTGCTGCTGTGTGGACAGGGCGGAGCACCGACGTTGGCATGACGACACGCACGTCCCATATTCCATGGTCTCTGGGCACGTGACGGCTGTGGGATGGGGGGGGGTGGATCAGGGGGGAGGAAGACAGATCAGGGGGGAGGAAGGCAGATCAGGGGGTAGGAAGGCAGATCAGGGGGGAGGAAGGCAGATCAGGGGGGAGGAAGGCAGATCAGGGGGAGGAAGACAGATCAGGGGGAAGAAGGCAGATCGGGGGGAGGAAGGCAGATCAGGGGGGAGGAAGGCAGATCAGGGGGAGGAAGGCAGATCAGGGGGGAGGAAGGCAGATCAGGGGGAGGAAGGCAGATCAGGGGGGAGGAAGGCAGATCAGGGGGAGGAAGACAGATCAGGGGGAAGAAGGCAGATCGGGGGGAGGAAGGCAGATCAGGGGGGAGGAAGGCAGATCAGGGGGAGGAAGGCAGATCAGGGGGGAGGAAGGCAGATCAGGGGGAGGAAGGCAGATCAGGGGGGAGGAAGGCAGATCAGGGGGAGGAAGACAGATCAGGGGGAAGAAGGCAGATCGGGGGGAGGAAGGCAGATCAGGGGGGAGGAAGGCAGATCAGGGGGAGGAAGGCAGATCAGGGGGGAGGAAGGCAGATCAGGGGGAGGAAGGCAGATCAGGGGGGAGGAAGGCAGATCAGGGGGAGGAAGGCAGATCGGGGGGAGGAAGGCAGATCAGGGGGGAGGAAGGCAGATCAGGGGGAGGAAGGCAGATCAGGGGGAGGAAGACAGATCAGGGGGAAGAAGGCAGATCGGGGGGAGGAAGGCAGATCAGGGGGGAGGAAGGCAGATCAGGGGGAGGAAGGCAGATCAGGGGGGAGGAAGGCAGATCAGGGGGAGGAAGGCAGATCAGGGGGGAGGAAGGCAGATCAGGGGGAGGAAGGCAGATCGGGGGGAGGAAGGCAGATCAGGGGGGAGGAAGGCAGATCAGGGGGAGGAAGGCAGATCAGGGGGGAGGAAGGCAGATCAGGGGGGAGGAAGGCAGATCAAAATAGATCAAAACAAATCAAAGAGCATCGTCGATGGGAACAGTAGACCCTCACAACAGAACGATGGGAACAGTAGACCCTCACAACAGAACGAAGGGAACAGTAGACCCTCACAACAGAACGAAGGGAACAGTAGACCCTCACAACAGAACGAAGGGAACAGTAGACCCTCACAACAGAACGATGGGAACAGTAGACCCCCACAACAGAACGAAGGGAACAGTAGACCCTCACAACAGAACGATGGGAACAGTAGACCCTCACAACAGAACGATGGGAACAGTAGACCCTCACAACAGAACGATGGGAACAGTAGACCCTCACAACAGAACGATGGGATCAGTAGACCCTCACAACAGAACGATGGGATCAGTAGACCCTCACAACAGAACGATGGGATCAGTAGACCCTCACAACAGAACGAGTGCAGGACAGACTACTAAGGACAGTCTGGACAACACCTGTGAAACACAAAATGCTTACAGCACAGTCCTTTGTCCCACCAACAGAAGCCCACTGCGCTATTCGGCACAACTCTCACCGCAGTCGGGAACGCTGGCCCGGAACTGGATGATGACGGAGTATCTCCTGCAGTGCCGGGCGTAGTGGGCCAGGGAGGAGCAGAGGCACGGCTGGCCACACTTACAGGTGTCGGACAAACACTGCTGGTGGAACGGCACCGGACTCAGGTACCCGTGACAGGATGAGAACAACTCCTGGTTCAGAATGTCACACATCTCAGAGGCATAGGACGCTGTGAGGTGGTGGTGGTGGGGGGGGGGCAGGATAAAGGGCAAAATGAGGGTGTGAGGGATCCAGAACACACAGGTGGAATATTGTTTTTTAACGTGCTGGATCAAGCGTCTTTCTATGTGCCTCTGACGAATACGGCTTTGACAGTGAGGAAGGAGAAAGACTTCAGCACCTGACAGGGACTGAGGGCAAATATACCTGCTTGCTGGTGCGTGTCACACGGGTCCATTTGGGGGACACTGTGGCTGGGAACACAGGCAGATGACACCTTCCAGGCGTTTCCAAAGAGGTGGGGGGTGCTCTCGATCATGCCGGAGGGAGACCTGTGGGCAAGAGCATGTCAACACACACATCTGACTTCCCCAGTTCCATTAGAGCTTCAAACACGTCCGGACAAACACGTCCATTTCACCTGGGCTCTTGTCTGTTACCAGTAAGAGGCAGTTTGAGGGAGGTAACCTTTCATCAGACCAAGACTGGCCTGGCAGGTCAGAGTCTATTCGCAAAGAGGAGAGAGAGGCAAAGGAGAGAATAGGATAGGATAGGAAACTGTATGGTTCGTCTCTCTCCTCCCTGCCTGGCTGGTCAGTGTCCATTACAGGGAGGAGAAGAGCTGTTCCCTCCTGCCCCTCTCTTCCTCCTCGTCTGAAATGGGAGTATCCACTCTCCTCTCTTTACTCTCCGGGAGTGCCACAGGGAGGACCGTGCCAGCGATAGGGAGCAACAAAGAGCCAGAGATCCGCCCAGAGGGGCTGAGTGGTCAGAGGTCAGACAGACACACTTACAGGAAGTCAAAGAGACTGAGGAGAGAGACAGAGAGTTGGAGGGAGAGAGCGGTGAAATAGAGAGAAAAAAAGAGAGAAAAAAAATCCAAATGAAAGATCAAGACACAGGGAAGGAGGAAGAAGAAGTACGGGATTCGGGTCAGTCTGAAAACCTCACTTGTTGCAAGGAACAAGATTTTGACAGTCATGAAAGCATCGTATCGGAAACAGACGCAGAAACTCTTACAGGAAGTCGTCTTGGATGTTCCCATTGAAGGTTCCACAGAGACCCACAGTGTTGCCTTTCCAAAGCTCATCGACCTGCAAGTAGAGAGGCACACGTCAACCACCATAACCCCCCCTAACTGAAGAGCCTTGCTCAAGGACACGACAGTGGGATGTCTGTTGCTCACCTGCAGGTAAAGGCGGAACTCCCTCCAGCTGTACTGCAGATGGAGACCCGGAGCGGTGCGTACCTGCAGGAACATGGATGACAGCTCCTGGATGTGGAACACCTCTGGCAGAAAAGGATGTGGAAGGATGAGTTGGAAAGGATGTAGTCGGTGTGATACATTAGCTTGGTTTCAGTGCAGTGTTTCCCCTAGAGCTCATCACAGCAGCAGCGGTATGGACAGCATGGTTAGTTTCTCAATGTAATAAAACAGAGTGCAGGAGTCCTCGGCTATCTATTACAGTACATTATGAACTAGGTGGCTTGAATACTGAATGCTGATTGGTTGAAAGCTGTGGCGTATTAGTAAAGTATATAAACTTTTTCTTTATGTTGTTGAAACCTAAACAACAGATCATTGGCAGGACAATAGGACATGGTTCATTTTGATGGTGCAAATGTTCTAGCATCGGTTATCCTGCATTTCGAAATGTGTTTTTCAACTATTTAAAGTTTAATTAACCTGCCAGCCGCAGAATGTAGTGAAATGTGCTCCCAGCTGTGGGAACAAAATCCAGGGTAAATAAATGTTGTAGTGCATTATAATACAGCGTTTACCAGTTCTTGATCCAGTCTGTATATTGCTGAGTTCTCTCATCAAGGGAGAGCACCTGTCATTCAACACATCTGAATACACCTCACCTAACTCAACCACTCCAGACACGTAGCTCTGAGAGAACACTGACCTGGTCGGACAATGAGGCACAATATTAAATGTGTGGTTGAAAAGGAACTCCATGACACCCACCACACTGTCTTCCTCTGTCCCTTTCACACTCTTATTCTGTCTCTCTCATTCTGTCTCCCCCTCCTTCCCTTTCTCCTTCTCTCTCTCTCTATCTGTGTCTCATTCTGTCTCCCCCCTCCTTTCCTTTCTCCTTCTCTCTCTATCTGTGTCTCATTCTGTCTCCCCCCTCCTTCCCTTTTTCCTTCTCTCTCTATCTGTGTCTCATTCTGTCTCCCCCTCCTTTCCTTTCTCCTTCTCTCTCTATCTGTGTCTCATTCTGTCTCCCCCTTTCCCTTTCTCCTTCTCTCTCTATCTGTGTCTCATTCTGTCTCCCCCCTCCTTCCCTTTCTCCTTCTCTCTCTATCTGTGTCTCATTCTGTCTCCCCCCTTCCCTTTCTCCTTCTCTCTCTATCTATGTCTCATTCTGTCTCTCTCCCCCCTTCCCTTTCTCCTTCTCTCTCTATCTGTGTCTCATTCTGTCTCTCTCCCCCTTCCCTTTCTCCTTCTCTCTCTATCTGTGTCTCATTCTGTCTCCCCCCTTCCCTTTCTCCTTCTCTCTCTATCTGTGTCTCATTCTGTCTCCCCCCTTCCCTTTCTCCTTCTCTCTCTATCTGTGTCTCATTCTGTCTCTCTCCCCCCTTCCCTTTCTCCTTCTCTCTCTATCTGTGTCTCATTCTGTCTCCCCCCTCCTTTCCTTTCTCCTTCTCTCTCTATCTGTGTCTCATTCTGTCTCTCTGTCCCCTCCCTATGTTTTCCACTCCCTCTTTCTCTCTCATTCTGTCTCTATCTCTTTCACTCGTTTGCCACTGTTCTTTCTCCAACCTCAATGGGCTATACAGTATTGCTCCATCCGTCTGGTAACGGGATAGCAGAGCGATAGGATTAATATGTGTTCAATAGCATGTTATTGTGTGGTGACTGAGTTACCGTCTGAATAGGGCAGCGAGATGCGGTACTGTCCTGCCATGAAGACTTCTCCTAGGTGGCTCATCGTGATCTCTGTGCGTGGGTCCTCGTCTATGACCAGGCTCACTGATTGGATGCAAGCCCCGTCTAAATTCTGCAATTGAGACAAGATGGTTGGATAAAGAGACCTCACAATTCTCCATAATAGAAGCCATTCAGACACAGTTGGATAGTTTGAAGGGATGAATGGAGAGATGGCAGAAGGAGAAGGAGGAGGGCAAAAGATGCTGCTGAAACACAAAACTGCTGTTTGAAAAGGAGAACTGACTGCTTTGTTGAAAACGTGACTGTTAAATGTGACATCACCCGCGAATGATGTGCATGCACTTTAAAGGTCTCTGCTCTGAGGTGGGTTTGGGAATTTTTCTGGAAGGCTGGGGAGTCTTTTAAGACCTCTGGCTGCCCGCACCAGGGCCTGGGACGTAAGTGATCCACTCCGGATGAATCGCCTCTTTTATTCCCAGCAAAGCCCATGACTGGGCAGCCGACAGCCCCTTTTACCTGCCGCTACGCCCAAGCTGTTGTCTCTCTCACATTGTTTTTTTTCTTTCTCTGCTTCACTGTGCCATCTCTCTCTCCCTCTCCCTCTCCCACTCCCTCTCCCTCTCCCTCTCTCTCTCTCTCTCTGTCTCGTCAGTTTTGTCACTCGCGGCCCGTGTAGGGTAATCCAAGTGAGTTGCCAGTTTCAGACACTGGAGTGGTGGTTAGAAATGGGGCACATTATAGGGAATAGGGTGGCAATTGGGACCCAGCCCTAGTAAAGAGGGGCCCCATTAGCCCCTAGAAAGCCGGCGTGTGAGATCCAGGGGCCCCATTGGCCAATAGAAACACCTGCATGACCTCTTATCCTGGGGCCCTGCTTGCTTGCTGCCACACTGAGTTAAGGACGTCAGCAGCCAATGGCTGCTGGGAAATTGGAGGCTTTGAGGAAGAGAAGTTCTCAGTCTTTTGTAGCTTTTCATGTTGTACCTGTCAGAGATATTGGACGGTTTGATCAGGACACAAATGTAACTCTAATGGCCTTTGATCTTCCTCCCCCTCCCAGACATCAGGTTTCAGGAGCAGAAATGTCATCAGAAAGAGAGAGCAACAAAGAGAGAGAGAAAAATGGAGAGAAACCCTTTGTTCTAAATAATGATGTGAATGTGATGAACAGCATCACATTTGCCATTCTATGTTCAAAACAGGTTGGGCTGGACAGGTTTTTCCTCTGAAAAGGGTCATATAAATTGTTTCAAATTTAAAAACAGACAGATATCGAATCTAAACCTGATATGAATTATGGGGTTAAATACCTTCACAGAGGCACAAAATTGCAAAATTTCATACTAGTTGCATCTTTTTTTCAAAATATATATTTTAAGGCACTTGTTATACTTTATTACACCTGAATGTGGGGATAGTTAGAGGGAGAGTAATGGACCAGAATCATATCCATGCTGCAGCAGTACATGGACAAAGCTGGACCACCTAAGGCCATACTTTGTGTCAACATAATACAGGATACTGGTGCATCACTATTCCCTGTGGTGTTCATTCTAATGTTACAATTATCTATAATGAACTTACGGGTCCACACGGAGCATTCTGGATGGTTACAGTGAACTTCCCGGAGTTGTGACTCTTTGCCAGGACATACTGACAGGATGCTGGGAAGGTAAACATCCTGCCATCAAACGAGTGGAAGTACATGTCACCGGTCACAGAGCACTCTCCTGTGATGAGAAAGGGAGATATAGAGAGAGAGAGAGAGAGGAACAGAGCAAGTGAGTGATGAAGAGGCAAAAACAATTCATCCAAGGGGATTTACTAGACACAAATGTAGTGTCATATTTGGTTTATGTACCGTGATAGCCAGTATAACATTGATGAATAATACAGAGCGAGAGTGTATGATATTAATCCTCAGAGCTAAACGGGTTTGTCAAATTGTCCAGGACAAGGTAAAGTCGAACCTGGGCAGCTGTATTCTGTGCAGTTCCACACTCCCCCCTTACACGTGCTGAAAGGGAGAGAAAGGCGAGACGTGGTCACAGGTGCACCATGGGTATATGAAAGACTAGCCCTAATCCACAAGGATCTCTGGGAAATAAATGTCAGTCATCATGGCCCTATGACTCCATCCCGGTTGGATCTGAGATGCTAGAGATTGAGAGGAAATTGAGTAGACGGACATTTAACAGATCTCCTCCAGCCTATATTTTACAATACAATAGTCTACTTAAACAAGTGGCTTTTTCTGGGATGAGTGGAACACACACCGGCATGACCGCGGCACGCACGCACGCACGCACGCAACTATCAAATACATCAAACGCTGCATGTGCTCTTAACAGGTTATTCTGTATATAAGAATTTTTACATGATCAGAGATGGTTGAGTATATTTTATACAGTACAGTTAGATATGTAATATTATATACAGTATGTTAAATAATACTTCTAAAAGAGTTATGATACTATTATCTTGTTTCACTTGCAACGTCAATTCTATACATGATGTATTAGGCTGTATGTACTCCAATTTTAACAACGGGTTTGAAATATTGCAATTTATATCTCTGCTACTGATATTGAGTTGGGTTTTCAGGGTGGCTGAGTAGCTAACAGCATGCAAAGCACGATACGTCAAGACGAAACCAACAGGAAGTCCACCCGAAAACAAAGATGGTGATTGGGTCTAAGAAGGTAGATGATGGAATGATGTCCTACCAGTTGTTGCACTCCTCCTGAACGCTCTGTCCAGAGGGGTAGATCATGCCATGGTATTCACAGGGACATTCTGAGGCCTTCACACATTTGCCCTCCTCATAGATCAGCTCTAGGACCAAGACATGTTGGCTACGTTTAACTCACAACTTTTTTAACATTAAATTGTCTTTTGAAAAATCAGATTTTTTCCCTCTGGAAAAGACCTAACGCGATTGGCCAAAAGACTCCAAGCAGGGGAAGAGCTATCACAATTATACAACGTTTTAGACTGTAAGTACTACTGGTTATTTTTTATATGCATCAAAATCACAAGGTTCTAACACAGTATTTGCAATGTATTTAAAACACGCAAAAACTAATTTCGCTACTTCCAAATCCCTTTACAAACCTGGGAGTTCTTAAACATGCACTGCATAGTCAAAGACAACCTGAAAAAATACACAAAGGAGAGAGTTTTTCCTGAAAGAGCAGTGGGTCAGATTCAGACCCAAGCTGAAGTGGAAAGCAGCGGCTTGGACCCCAGGACCACCCGGAGCTTGGACCCCAGGACCACCAAGGGAATTGACCCCAGGACCACCCAGGGCTTGGACCCCATGGCCACCCAGGGCTTGGACCCCAGGACCACCCGGGGAATGGACCCCATGACCACCCAGGGAATGGACCCCAGGACCTACCGGGGCCACAGCGATAACAGGACAGGGGAGTGGTCTCACCATCAGGGCAGTAGCAACCGTCCAGACACTGCAGCTTGCTGTCTATACACATCCGGTCCATGTTACAGGTTGCAGGGCAGCAGGTGATACACTCCTTGTACTGCAGCTCCGCGGGACACACTAACGCTGAATAACACCAGGAAATGACATCACACAGATCAGATGTTGCAGGATAGAGTACTACTGAAGAACAACAGGTGTGAACCCATCAGATGTTACAGGACACAGTACATCTGAGTAACACCTGTAGGATCACAGTAGGATTGTTCAGACTGTAGGATAATGTTAAGATCAATAGGAGTGTATGATAATGGTGGGATAATGTAAGGATCATTAAGACTAGGATAATAGTAAGGTAATGTAAGGATCACTGAGACTGTTGGATAATAGTAGGATAATGTAAGGATCATTGAGGCTGTATGATAATAGTAGGATAATGTAAGGATCATTGAGACTAGGATAATAGTAAGGTAATGTAAGGATCACTGAGACTGTTGGATAATAGTAGGATAATGTAAGGATCATTGAGGCTGTAGGATAATAGTAGGATAATGTAAGGATCATTGAGACTAGGATAATAGTAAGGTAATGTAAGGATCACTGAGACTGTTGGATAATAGTAGGATAATGTAAGGATCATTGAGGCTATAGGATAATAGTAGGATAATGTAAGGATCATTGAGACTAGGATAATAGTAGGATAATGTAAGGATCATTGAGGCTGTAGGATAATAGTAGGATAATGTAAGGATCACTGAGACTGCAGGACAGTGGAAGGATCAATGTGTATAGGATAGAGGTAGTAGAATGGTAGGATCATTGAGAGTGCATGATAATCGTAGGACAATGGAAGGACAGTTGAGACCACAAGAGCACAAGGATCACTGGTGATAGGATTATTGTAGGATTATGGTCAGTATCATTGAGAGAGTAGGATAATAAAAGGATAATGGTAGGATGGTTGGATCAACGGTAGGATCATTAGGGTACCTACCACACTGTGGTATGTGTGTCCTCCAGTCCAATAGTGGGTGGTCAGCGTGGGCACAGGCCCGAGCGTACTCTGTCAACACCTGGCATACCTCATCACTGCTGGGACCCGACCTTTATTAAGGGCAGGAGGGGCAGAAAAGAACTCTTTCACCAAAGGGAGAGCAGAGGTGGGTGGGCAGAATGTTGCTGTGCAATCTAGAAGTTGAATCCAGAATGCAGGAAGCACTTGCTGCCAGGTTGAAGACAACAAAGGTCAAGACAACGCAGCGATATCACACGGAGGAACTTGAAGATAAATCATTCTCATGGGACCAGCAAAGGTGCATCCCATTTCAAATTGTGTCATACTGTAAAAGAACATAGAAACATTGTTTCTCATAGGATTTTTTATTTCCCCACTGGTCTAATTTCGTGCAAGGCCTTTTGGACCACGGTAGTTAATTGGTGTAGTTGTGCTTACAGACAGAGGTCGTTGGAGCAGCTGGCCATGTAACTCAGAGGACTGACAAACTCATGGCAGGCTGTAAATGGTTGTTCCAGCAGCATGGCACACACCTCCTTCACCTTCTGGGGAAACAAAACAGTAGTCTCATAAAAAAATCATATATATATATATATATTTTAAATAGCAAACAAATAATAAAAAGAGAAGATTGAGAATGTCATGTTCCATTCCAGTGCAAATTAGGGACCAAGGAATAGACATCGCTGCCGGGATCAACAGACCATAGGGCAATGGTATTCACTTCCAAACATTGGTATTCATTTGTATTCACTTCCAAACATTGGTATTCATTTGTATTCACTTTCAAACATTGGTACTCAATGGTATTCAATTCCAAACATTGGTATTCATTGGTATTCACTTCCAAACATTGGTACTCAATGGTATTCACTTCCAAACATTAGTATTCATTGGTATTCACTTCCAAACATTGGTATTCATTTGTATTCACTTTCAAACATTGGTACTCAATGGTATTCACTTCCAAACATTGGTATTCATTTGTATTCACTTCCAAACATTGGTACTCAATGTTATTCACTTCCAAACATTGGTAATCATTTGTATTCACTTCCAAACATTGGTACTCATTGGTATTCACTTCCAAAACATTGGTACTCATTGGTATTCACTTCCAAACATTGGCATTCATTTGTATTCACTTCCAAACATTGGTACTCATTGGTATTCGCTTCCAAAACATTGGTATTCACTTCCAAACATTGGTACTCATTGGTATTCACTTCCAAACATTAGTACTCATTGGTATTCACTTCCAAAACATTGGTATTCATGGTTGTTCACTTCCAAAACATTGGTATTCATTGGCATTCACTTCTAAAACATTTCTGGTTTTCATCCTATCCTGCTAATCATGAACCCAAATTTGAGGCACCAGATCAATAAACAATGAGACACCGTTCAATAAACTAGCAGGAGTGTTTGGGGTCAGGAGTGTTTGGGGTCAGGAGTGTTTGGGGTCACCAGAACCCATATTTAATTCCACTGCCGTAGGGATAGTGTCAGGGTTAGGATTAGGGTTAGGGTCAGGTTTAGGGTCAGGGTTCAAGTGGCTCACCAGTAAAATGTGTGGGTCTCGCGAGGAGCAGGGTGAGGGGTACATGGAGAGCACCATGGGACATCTGGAGTGGTGGGGCTCCTCCTCCACCCAGCTGTTCCCAAACACAGCCAGGTCCTCCGTCACCACACCTGCAGTAGGAAACAGACCATCAGCCCAACTACAATAGGACAGCTTACTACAATACAACAGCTTACTACAATAGAACAGCTTACTACAATAGAACAGCTTACTACAATACAACAGCTTACTACAATACAACAGCTTACTACAATACAACAGCTTACTACAATAGAACAGCTTACTACAATACAACAGCTTACTACAATAGAACAGCTTACTACAATAGAACAGCTTACTACAATACAACAGCTTACTACAATAGAACAGCTTACTACAATACAACAGCTTACTACAATAGAACAGCTTACTACAATACAACAGCTTACTACAATAGAACAGCTTACTACAATACAACAGCTTACTACAATACAACAGCTTACTACAATAGAACAGCTTACTACAATAGAACAGCTTACTACAATACAACAGCTTACTACAATACAACAGCTTACTACAATAGAACAGCTTACTACAATACAACAGCTTACTACAATACAACAGCTTACTACAATACAACAGCTTACTACAATAGAACAGCTTACTACAATAGAACAGCTTACTACAATAGAACAGCTTACTACAATAGAACAGCTTACTACAATAGAACAGCTTACTACAATACAACAGCTTACTACAATACAACAGCTTACTACAATAGAACAGCTTACTACAATAGAACAGCTACTACAATAGAACAGCTTACTACAATACAACAGCTTACTACAATAGAACAGCTTACTACAATACAACAGCTTACTACAATACAACAGCTTACTACAATACAACAGCTTACTACAATAGAACAGCTTACTACAATAGAACAGCTTACTACAATAGAACAGCTTACTACAATACAACAGCTTACTACAATAGAACAGCTTACTACAATACAACAGCTTACTACAATAGAACAGCTTACTACAATACAACAGCTTACTACAATACAACAGCTTACTACAATAGAACAGCTTACTACAATACAACAGCTTACTACAATACAACAGCTTACTACAATAGAACAGCTTACTACAATAGAACAGCTTACTACAATACAACAGCTTACTACAATACAACAGCTTACTACAATAGAACAGCTTACTACAATAGAACAGCTTACTACAATACAACAGCTTACTACAATACAACAGCTTACTACAATAGAACAGCTTACTACAATACAACAGCTTAGCGCCACTGGCAGGTTTCTGATCCGGCCCTGCTCTAACACTCCATTCTATATTACACTCGTTATCAGGATCATTATTCGCTGAATCAGGGTGCATTTGTGAAGAGTTGAATCAAGAGTTCAATCAAGAGTTCAATCAAGAGTTGAATCAGAGTTGGATCAAATGCCTACATAGACATCACAGCTTTACAGATGGAGCCACCATTAGAACCGACGGTAGTGCCTTGCATGCCCATCATCCCTTGTCTTCCCGTACCGTAGCTGGTCTTCAGGTCGTCCTGTAAGTCTGCGTTGAAGTTGCCACACAGACCGCATGCGCGGCCCACCCACTCCGGGCTGAGCTTGACGTAGACCGAGCCACTGTGTCCGTCCCAGGCCAGGGTGAAGCCGTGCTGCTGGGTCACCAGGACATAGCCCGAGATCCGCTCGAGCTCCACGTCGTGGATGTGGTGAGGCAGCTGAACGCTGCGCAGAGGAGAAAGGGAGAAGAGGACGGGCGGAGTGGAGAGAAGGAGAGGATGACGAAACGCACGGCGGGATGGGATAATTAGTTGAAGTAGACAAGACGTTGAACACCCTAAAGCACACCAGAACCCCTGTGGAACCAGAAGAGTTGGAGAACCCAATGCTACAGGCCCGGCACCAGGATCACATGACTGAGGGTGCATTTTGTATAAATGAGGGGGCTTGTCTAATCACTGCGCAACCCACCCCCCCAGACGAAATTTTTTGAAACGTATGTATAAGCATATAAAGAGGACCGAAACGCGTTGTTCGTAACGTACTGACTTTGGCGATCGGACCGAGTTGTGTTCATATACGATTGACTGTGTATATTGGGACACAAAACTGAGGGGGCGCGACTTTCAACCTGAGGGGGCAATGCCCCCCCCACCCCATGGATCCAGGCCTGCAATGCTACGTAGAGACAATAAGGAGCAGGTTTTCCATTAAACAGGCCTATAATCAATTAATCACGCAATCAATACATCAAGTGTTCAACACATTTATCAGTCAACACACAATTCAACACACCAATCAATACATCAAAAAATCAATACATCAACCAATCACCACATCAACCATCAATCAGTCAATTAATCAAATCCTCAGTTACCTCTGTCCCTTGAAGGTCACCTTGGACCTGTGCAACCTGATTTCTCCCTCCCAGGGCAGGAAGAGACTGACTGAGCGTGTGCAGGAGTAGGGAGAGGAGCGGCACTCTGGGTCATTGTGAACCTGCATGTCCACAGGAAAAATACTATAACACCCCATATCTGTTGTTTTGGGGTTTACATTTTTATTTTCTATTGAACAGAGAACGTTTCAGAAACAGACAGCACTTCTCATAAACTGGACTTATTTGCAAAAAACTAATTTTCTACATCAGACAAATAATGAAACTTTCTTGCTAAACCCCTCCAGGACCACTAAGCACAAGATGGACCAGCCCATCTAGTGTTTGCCAGAATTGCCCTACTGCCAGTCTGTCCTGGAATAACAAAGTAACAGTGCATGGCTAAAGATCTGAAGGAAAAACCCAATTCAGTAGCATCTCTTTGATGCAGGTGTCACATGAAATTCTCACTTAAAATTGCTACTAGACGCAATAAACTTCTAACATTTCTTGTTTTCCCATGGAACAGATTCCCCAGCTTGTTTCTGAAACAACATTGTGAGTGAGTGAGAAGCATTGTGGGTAATTGCAGTACTCTAATGGTAATTGCCATAAATGAGTCCAGTAATGAGACGGCTTTCAGTTAATCTTCAGAGCTGTTACCCTTAGGGCAGTACTGTACTCTTCTAAAGCCAGTTCTCAGAACAGACCACAGACTAGCATAAACAGCAGGTCTCAGGAAAGAAAAATACTGGCTTTTTGTTTATATAGTTCCTGAGGTGGGAAAGTAAAATAAAATTATTATAGTAATCATTTCAGTAAATTAGACTGAACAATGTTTTACTTCATCACATAATTGTCTAACCACAATTAACGGGAACTGGATGCTGGGTAAGAAGAAGATATCCAATCCGTAATATTATGTGTCCCAGTCAGCTTGATTGACAATGGCAGCCTGATCAATAACGGCAGCTTCCAATGAAATCAATCGATTAGCATGTGTCACAAAGTGCTTTTACAGACACCCAGCCTGGGTGACCCCAAACAGCAGGCACCAACAAGAGCTGACGAATGGTGGCTGGAAAAACACTGTGGGACAGTTGAAACCAGGGAAGAATGGGACTCTATACCCCAGCATCCTCTGACCAGGGCTTACCTGCACGATAACGCTGCCCTGGGCATTGTCCTCACAGTCCCTCAGCAGAGTATAGGTGCATTTACCAGGGAAGTGATAGTACAGCCCGTCAAACGTCTCATAATTATACTGGCCCCATGACCGACACGTCATCTCTCGTTCCAGACCTAGGTTGGGAACTAGACAGACAGGCAGATGGTGCAGACAGCCGGACAGACAGACCGAGAGACAGACGGGCAGTCAGACCGAGAGACAGACCAAGAGACAGACGGGCAGACAGACCGAGACGGACGGACAGAAAGACAGAGAGACAGACAGGCAGATGGGCGGACAGACAGACGGACAGACAGACAGACCGAGAGACAGACAGGCAGATGGACGGACAAACAGACAGACAGACAGACCGAGAGACAGACACGCAGACGGACAGACAGACGGACAGACCAAGAGACAGACAGACAGGCAGACAGACAGAGAGACAGATGGACAGATGGACAGAGCGAGAGACAGAATAAGGCATTTTATTTCTACTTTTCTCTGATCTTCCATGTGGAAAGTAAAATGGAGGCATGTCACTGGCACCAGACACATAATGTATGTAATGGGTTTTTACCTGTTTGGCAGTGTGTTCCTGTTGCCTGGTATAAACTGCAGTCACATGACTGCGTATGAACACAGTGACCTCCGTTCAGACATGGAGACACACAGGGACCTGTGAGATAGTAACATACGCTCATACACCTGTGACCTACAGGGTCATACACACACCTGTACAGTACATGTACCATATTCACCAGTTCACTACTGATATACAGCTCACCTGTATGAAACACCTGTATGATTCACCTGTATGATTGACCTGCATAGCCAACCTATATGATACACCTGTATGAAACACCTGTATGATTCACCTGTATGATACACCTGCATAGCCAACCTATATGATACACCTATATGATACACCTGTATGAAACACCTGTATGATTCACCTGTATGATTGACCTGCATAGCCAACCTATATGATACACCTATATGATTCACCTGCACAGCCAACCTATATGATACACCTGTATGAAACACCTGTATGATTCACCTGTATGATTGACCTGCATAGCCAACCTATATGATACACCTATATGATTCACCTGCACAGCCAACCTATATGATACACCTGTATGATACACCTGCACAGCCAACCTATATGATACACCTGTATGATACACCTGCATAGCCAACCTATATGATACACCTGTATGATACACCTGCATGATACACCTGCATAGCTAACCTATATGATACACCTATATGATACACCTGTATGATACACCTGCATAGCCCACCTATATGATACACCTGCATGATATACCTGTATGATACACCTGCATAGCCAACCTATATGATACACCTGTGTGATACACCTGCATAGCCCACCTATATGATACACCTGTATGATACAACTGCATAGACCATCTATATGATACACTTGTATGATGCACCTGCATAGCCCATCTATATGATACACCTGTGTGATACACCTGTATAGCCAACCTATATGATACACCTGCATGATACACCTGTATGATACACCTGCATAGCCAACCTATATGATACACCTTTATAGCCTACATATATGATACACACATATGATACACCTGTATGTTACACCTGCATAGCCAACCTATATGATACACCTGTATGATACACCTGCATAGCCCATCTATATGATACACCTGCATAGCCCATCTATATGATACACTTGTATGATACACCTGTATGATACACCTGCATAGCCCACCTATATGATACACCTATATGATACACCTGTATGATACACCTGTATGATACACCTGCATAGCCAACCTATATGATACACCTGTATGATACACCTGCATAGCCCACCTATATGATACACCTGCATGATACACCTGTATGATTCACCTGTATGATTCACCTGCATATCCAACCTATATGATACACCTATATGATTCACCTTCATAGCCAACCTATATGATACACCTGTGTGATACACTTTACTCTACATGTACACAAGGGTACTGAAGATGATAAAGTGTTATTGAATTCTCTATTGAAACCGCTTCCACCTAACCATGTGTCACTATTGGCCATAAGGCAGCATGTGACCGGGGAAGTCTGTTCCACCCCACCTCTGCCTTCCCTGCCTCCCCTTATCCCTTTTGCACCTCCCTTTTGCCTCCGTCTCCTCATTCATCTAGCCTGACCTTTATGTCAGCGTTACGCCCAGGTGGGCCTAAGCTCCAGAACAGTTCCAGCCGTCGCACACTGAGACCAGCTGAGCAGCTAGCGCTCTGCCTCCTTATCTGGCCCAGACAACATGTGGTCAGTGGTCTGAGGAGTCGGGCAGGGCGGGGCGGGGGGGGGGGGCTCTGAACCAGTTAGCCCAGACATTCTATAGACATACACCTGACATTAGAGACCAGCTGAACTGAGCAAGGCTTCAGTGGATTTGAGTGTCTCCGTCTCACACTGGCTGTTGTAGAGAGGAGAGTCAAGCAGGACCAGGGGGTCAGTTGTTCTCAGAACAGATGGAAGTTCTGGGAGCGGAATGACAACTCTGAACATTCAGACAAACAAACACCCTTATGGGATATTATAAACTCGGTTTTCTATCTTTCCCAACTGTCTCTTTCCATGCCTGTAGAAGAAAACCCAGAGAGATCATCTCTTCTGTGTCCAAGCTTTCTGTTACAGTACCTGTGGCCTTGAGATTGTCTATGGTCGACCTCAGTGCTGCCTTGGAGCCTGAAGACGAGACCACCAAAGTCGTGTTGAAGTAGTGCAACTCAACAACAGAGGAGGAGTTGACAGATGTCAGGTTGACGGACGAAGAGTTGGAGGAAGTTGAGCGAACTGAGGCGATGCTGGTTGACTCGCTGGCTGACAACTCATTGGTTGCTAATGCATCTGTCATTCTATGAAATTCCTTTAAGGAAATGGAGAAAGAAAAATACATGTCAATGCAATGTAATTCACTGTAACGGGCACTCAGAATGTCATACACATGTCCCGAGTTGACCAGAGTTTTGCTGGCCAACACCTCTAGGAAAGGACTAGTCCTGACCAACTGAATTAAACATGATCCTTTACACAATAAAGTCTAAATGAGTGTTTGAGAGTGAGGAATGGGTAATTCCCAGGAAACCAAAACTAAGCTCCTGTAACAGAACCCAATTGTCATAAATTGACAGCGTTAAAGTTTCAGTTTAGTAATGAACACAGTGAAACTTTGATCATCTGGAGAACATAATTGTGTTCTCAGGTGACAAGTCTAATACAAAGTTGATTAAATCTTTGACAAACGTTTCATGGAGCCATTCTATGTTTTAGTTACATTCCTCTGAGATTTACAGTGAACTACTTTGTAGTCTGACCGCAGTTCAGTTGACATGATGGAGAGTTCAGTTTGGAAGAATTCTAGAATCAGTATGGATTAAGAGAATGAGCCAAATTACTGAATATATACAAAATTCCAGGCAAGTGGAAGAAAAGAGCACTACACTGGGATGGTGAATTTCTTGAAAGGTTGGGCATTTCTTGAAAGGTTATTTTAAATGAAAAAACAGCAAATTGAATGTAACGCTATTTCTACTCTAAGAACCTTATTCTCCTCTACGTCCTTTGCCTTCTGAGTGTTCGTAGGGTTTTTGTTGCTAGAGGGCTGTGGGTTATACCGTTGAAACTACAAAACCAGTCTCAAAGTGTTGGGTGTCGTCCCGTCCGTCCACCCCCCCCACCCCCCCCCCCCCCCCCCCCCCCCCCCCCCCCCCCCCCCCCCCCCCCCCCCCCCCCCCCACACACACACACACACACACACACACACCCGAGATGGACAATATGAGAGAGGGTCCGGTCGCTCTAGTGGAATCTAGATCCTCGGACGCGTCAGTTTAGAAGTGATCAAAGTTGGTCTTGAAAGGGTTCAGTTTGTATCCGCTGCCACAGAATGTGGGGTTCCATCCCTGCAAGTTCCTGCCAAGTCCCTGTAGTTGCGGCACATAGGCCTATTACTCCCCCAGGGACTGGGTTCCAGACCCCCACTATCCCAGCCCTGCTCCCCAACCCAGCCGCTACACCCCAGCCCTGACACCGGAGCTCACTAACCCCTGCTTTCATCTCCCAGACCTCTCCCAGACCACACCGGGGACACACACACACACACACACACACACAGAGAGAGGGGAAGGTCTGAGCTGGTCTGCATTATTAACCACGGATCATTAACAGCAGTTTGGCAGGCAATGGTTAATTGAGAATCACTGATGTACAACAACAGATGTGTCTCCTTATAATGACCCCTGACAAACAAGATGTTGCATGTTAATTATTGAAAAATGCACATAGGCCAAATAAAGACATAGATATGGGAGGAAATACAGATTAATGTCTAGAAAGAAATTCTGCATGCAATAGCTGAGATTTGTCTTTTGGATACAGTCTTCTTTAGGGATAGGCTAAGGGACAGTGTTTGACAATAGTTAACTAATGCAGTAATTTAATAAAATGTTGTGCATCTGGGTAGCATTTTTAGTTGTTAATAACTAGGTTACCACTATGTAGTGTATAGTTAACTAGTGAAAATATTTAAAGAACAGCAAACAGTGGTGACAGGGGCTATACACTTTTCTTTGGTAAATGGTTGCTTGGTTAATTATATTTTTTGAAGTAATTTCCCCTAACAATGCTATTGGGACCATATAAGAACTAAAGTTTAAGGCATAAACTATTTTATAAAATAAAGATGCTGTGTTTTTTTAAAATATACATTACTGACTAAATACTAAGTGTTAAAATAACGATAAAGAAGACAAAGTATCAGGTGGAATTTGTTGTTAGGATTGAACAGTAATAACATATAGATCTAATGTGCAGAATAAACCAGTAGCACAGAAATGTAATATACAGATTTTGTATGCATTTCGTTTTTTCATGCATTTTCATTTATTTCGTGCATTTAATATCTCATTGTGTTTATAACTAATAACATAATAAAATTTAAAAATGAATTAACTTTTACATAATTAACAAAAAATATATATCTAAAGCATAGCCAGTTAAAAATGTCGAACTTCAAACTTTGGCAAACGCATTTTCTCCAATTTAATGCACAGACCTACTTATAAAAACGAGCTTGTAGTATTTTAGCAAAGAAAGAAAACCAGGGATATGTTCAGTATTTATCTGGGAATAAAAAGCTCAGGTCATTAGTCGTGACTGCTGGTGTCTTTGCCCGACGTATTTAACGTGATCTATCAATGCAGCGTTTCAAAACACCGGCTCCGCTCGCCTACCTGTCCTCTTTGGGAAGCGGTATCCCATTTCGCCAGCATTATACTGCTGCTTTTGCTGTTGGGAGAAAGGCAGAACAAGGAAAGGTTTGTTCACAGCAGGTAATCAGCTCTTGTGTTGGTCGGGGAAAAGAACCACTGCGCAAAAAGACAAAGACCTTTTCCGTGACATCAACAGAATAAGCTGAAAATGACTACTCAGTGACTAAAGGTCTGAGAATAAAGGCTGAATATTTTCGTTATATTTATCGTCTTACCATGTAGTTACATTTTACTTCAAATTAAACGTGTATTATGAGTAATATGTATGTTACATTTAAGAATTAAGACATGGGTTTATTACTATTAATTATAATAACAATAATAATAGATCCTAACTGAATGGTAAATTAATCATAAAATGAATGAAACTTACTTATCAAAATCATGCCACTCTGTTATGTTCACTGCGTCAATGCACCACGAAATATGCGCTGAAATGAAAACAAATAATGAAAGTGATAAATGCAAGTTATATGCCGAATATAAATAAGGAAAATGGAAAAAGGGAAATGAAAATCGGTAACATGAAATTAAAAACATTAGAAAAATATCCTGGATCAATCAATTAGTTAATTTCTATGAACATAAGGTACGCACATAAAGCTCGTGACAGGTGTGCATCAACAGAAAGCGTTTGACAAATTACATTCTTGCGGAAAACATTACTATACCAGTTTGAAATACATCTTCAAATATAAAAGCAAACACATTAACATATTGTTTATCCAATTATTAGACTGTGCAAATAAAATAATGAACACGGGACATACCATGATAAATTAGGATAAAATAGGATAAAAAATGCAAAAATCTTTTCCTGCTCAAAATTAAATTAGGATCCATTCGTGATTCATACGACCCACGGTCAGTGGAATCGCTTTCTCCCCTGCCAGGTAAAATGGAATTTAGCTGCACCATCGATACATTTTTTCTGATAACATGTGGATAATTTCCTCCGCACAGAGTCTTTCTCCTTCGCTCTCTTTTTCCATTCGGTTTATTCCGAGCGAACATCCTCGGTCCTTGGAGTCACCCGCCCGACTTGCCAATTTGCATAATTGGCAGCCAGTAGGTAAGCTAGAGGCGCGAGAACAGAGATTGGCACGGATTCTTACGTGGTGTAATGTAGGCCAATATTTATACTTGGATTCAAATGTTTCGCAAACCACTTCAACGTGTTGAGTGAAAATTTTATTAAACGTCTATTTTGTGACTTATAAATACCCTATCTTTGTAATCTAACTAGTCCTAATTAAGGAATACTTAGATTACTAATTAAATAGCCCTAATGTTGGTATGCAATAATATCTATCAAACGCAACTTGCATTATAAACCACCTAAACATGCCAAATGTGTTTCGAAATGTTATATTTGGGGCACGTGACGTTTTATTTCACACCTGATAGTGCTGTTGAACTTAAATGAGTCCACATCCACACCTGCAAGTATTAACGCTGCCTCGACAGCGCCCTCATGTGTCCTTACTGTCATAGTACAGTCCGCACTAACAAGCATTCTGTCAGGCGCAAAATGCATTGAGAAACATATTACAAGGCTAAAAACATTTCCATCAGACGGAGATATTTTGACTCAGTCGTTTCCTGTATGGTACCTTCCCCAGGCTCGACATGACTTCGGACGCACGCAGGATGTCAGGACTGCTTTGGCAGGGCCTGCTGAAAGCCCCTAATCGGAACCCAGTTCACCACCCTCAGTTAAGTAATTATTGTCGCTGCACTTCAAAAACCAAACGCGTAGTACCTAACCACCCTAGAACACCATTGGCAATCTATAAAAAGAAAACCTTGAGAAGAACCTGACGTATCTGCATTTCTCTACAGATCCTAACCTCGATCTTAGCCTTCTTGACTCGACCAACCCCACTTGCCACACTCAGCCGATGTCAGAAGAGGCTGGTCCAGAACAAATACAGTAAATGTGATCCTTTACAAAATAAAGCCTAATCATTGTTTGAGAGTGGTGAATGGGAAATTCCCAGAAAACCAAAACTAAGCTCTGGTAACGGAACCCCGTTCTCTTTAATTAATACTGATAAAGTTTTCAGAATCTAATAATGAATACAGTGAAACCTCGACCTTCCGGAGGAGATAGGCGTGCTCAGATGACAGGTTTAATATGAAGTTGATTAAATGTTTGAAATCAAAACGTTGTATAGCACAATTCTTTTAGTTTTGTGAACTACTTTGTTGCCAAATTACGGTTGGGTTTATACAAAGAGTATAAATTAATAATTCAAACTAGAAGAGTTCTAGAGTGAGTAAAAGGGGGTGAGAGAATCTTGGTACCAAATCAAAAGTCAAGAATTATGTGATAGAGAATATAATATGTTATAACAAATATAATATTATTATTATTACTATACTATTATAAAAAATAGATAAAGTCCAGGTAAGCAGAATTTTCATGACTAGGGCATGAGAGAAGAGAAATATCATTAATACCCAATAACAACACACATGCCTAAAGAAGGCATCAATCCCCTTCCTTCATCCTCTGGCTGGACCATCAGGTTCACGCATAGCGAGATCACCAATCTTGGAAAGTTGTTCAAATTAATCCTGATACCCAACAGCTTTTAAACGCTTTAACGTGAACGCCAAACATGGCCGAGCAGCCCTGATCTCAAGTGTAGCATTTTAATGTGAATGGGGATGCCGGGCCTGGACAGGGCTCCGGTTGCCCAGGGAGGAAGTGGGTCTGTGTCGGACTGTCGTAGCCGGACTCTCACAGAGAAGAGGACCATGACCAAATCCCCTCAGAGAGTTCCTGGGGTGCTCCCATGTCCCACGGCTGCTTTGTATCAATCTGCCATTGTGAGTCTGATTTCACCGGTTGTAATTGGACCTGAGGATGGGGGGGGGGGGGTCGCGATGGGAAGAAACTGCGGACAGGGAGTACTAAGGGGAGGGTGGCAGTGGTGGGGCTTTGTGAGGCTGGATCAGAAGACAGCTACAATAGTGGAGATGAACACTGTGGAAAAAACATGCAAAAAGGGCTTACGAAAAAAAACTTGAAATGTGAAGAAAAATCTGGAATCAAGTAACGAAATCGGCTGTTGGGGTGAGAAAATAATGCTTGCAATGAGACAGAACATTTTGGTAGAAAGAAAAGCAATGTACAGTGATAAAATCCTTTATGCCACGTGATATTCACTCCAACACTAGTGACAAATAAAGGCAACCTAATTTAACAAACAACAGAGAAAGTAGTTTTGCAATCAATTCTTAATCAAAAATCTGCAGAAATCTAATTTCATAGTGCAGAAAAAGTAGGTACACCCCAAGCTTTAATGGGTGGTGTTTTCCTGTCAGTCTCTTACATGGACTAGGAGGACTTTTTGGCTACCCTGCTTTACAGTACAGCCTCAACTGTCATGTTCAATGGCTTTCTAAACAGCATGGACTTCTCAAGTCCCACAACAGCATTTTGACAGGATTGAGGCTTTGACCCAGCAATTCCTTAAACCAAATGTTTTTACCAAAGAAAGTGGCTGGAATTCCACTCAGATATCCCTGTCTCCAAATAAGTGACAACGCCCCAGAAATGTATATTTACAGGCTACAGCCTTGCGACAAAAGTATGTACAGCAGAAACAAAAAGAAATGACATTAAGGATGATATACTTTAATTAAGAAACAATATTATATACATTCCAAAAGGTTGTGAGGGAAAATTTACCCTGTCAGTGTAATCATCATGTCTATGTTCAGATACATAAAGGTCATCCGAGGAAACTATTAGTGACACTCGTTTTTTTATAGTCTAGTCTGAAATCAAGTCCATTGAAGTTTCTAACGATTTGTGTTTTAAACCAGTCATATCCATGTTAAATCAACATAATAATTTACATATAAGTAGTGTATGTAAAGATTTCATCATTGATTTCTGAAGGGCATGTCTTCTCAAACTTGGCATTTACATTAATAGGAGTTAACAGGTAAAGTAAATCACTTGATTGGAAATTAGGTTTAGCCAATTAAAAGATACCAGTACTTAGCGAAATAGTTCAGAACAGCCCTTTAGGTGACTGCGATATTATAAAAAACATGTAGTGTCCTTAAAACAAGGATTAACAGCTTGAATCAGTACGTAAAGCTCATCATCAGTACGTAAAGTTCAGGTCTAGGCCAATTATAGCCTACTCATCTAGACAAACAAATAAAGACATCTGAAATATTTAATATGCCACTTTCTTTCTTTGAGACAGAGGGGTTGTTTTTTGTGTTCATTTAATCAAACTATTCCAAATACTTCGAGCAGGACCCACATTCAAGATGTTGATATGCACTTATTGGTTTTCATTAGAAGCCCCTTCCGAACTGGACAATGAAACAGCGGCATTGACAGAACGCAAACAACAGAGCGGGAGATTAAAATAAACCGTGACAAAACATACACACAAACATCTGAGGTACAATATACAGATTCAACACTAACAGGAGGAGGCATTTGCCACAGCAATACAGGGCTCATGTTCTCAAAACGTCTGGTAGGCATTCACGATAGGCCAGTGGTATTCAAATCTGCCCCTCAAAGCCAGTTACATTGTTCCATTGCCACGCCCTAATCTGGGACTCATCCTTCTGTTCTACCGCCTCATTAATGGCACCCGCCTGGGGTCCCAGGTTTAAACAAGTCCCTTATTAGGGAGCCGAAAAAAACGGAGTAGGACTGACGTCGCGGGGCAGATCTCAATACCACTGTGCTCTCTATGCCCAGTAGTCCAGACAGAAAGAAAACAGTGCGGGTCTACTGACATTAGCGAGAAACCATACCAACCCTATTCAATAACTAGCTTGGCTGGGTATCAATGAACAAACAAGAGGATAGCTTGAAATGTGACCACTGCTATACATTTATTAGCTTGGCAGTCCCACCTGAGTGTAAATTCCCCACCTGATGCACACATCGCCTTAGCCCTTACAGTGTGGCGCTGTATCGCCTTGAGAACTCATAAAGCAAAATCAGTTCATCCTCCGTTTTGTCCTTGGAACAATTGGGTCTGTGACTCCCGGAATCAAGCGGAAACCGAATGGTATTTTTGGACAGCGCGCACACTGCAGCTACAGCCTTTATTGAAAGTGACCCAACGACAACCCCGTTCTTACGCTGTCAATTATGTGAATGCCCCATCAGTAGCCATCCAGATCTAGGATCAGTTTAACCTTTCAATAGACTTATGAAGATAACATGGACACAGTGAGGGGGGTGTTGATCTAAGAGGAGCACTGCTACTCCGAGTCGCTTTATGAATACCGTCCCAGATCACAACAGACCTAATCATTACCGGAGAAGGCACAAACCCAGAGCGTATAGGTCTGGTATCTTTATTGTTCACCCATTTCTACATACAGCCTGAATTCATGACCAAAGCATTTTTGTTGTTGTTTGTTGTTTAGTTAAAAAGTTTTCACATGATGCTGACTCATCACTTACCATCGAATTTAATGTGATGAAAACATGTCTAACAATACTATAAAATGCCCTGAAATGCTGCAAACAAACTTTATAACATTATTATTTTTTTTACTGTAGACGTCTCCAAACTAATTATTTACATGATAAAATGGTCAACTGGTGCCATGAATTCATATTTATTTATTACTCATGATTTGGGGAGGCAGAAAGGTTGGTGGGAGCATTGGAACCATGGCCGATTCTAGACATTAAGCGAGATTTAGCGGTCAGAGGCTCCAAATCAAATGTTGCATAGAGCCCCCAAAAGGCTGGAGTTGGCCCTGATTGGATCAGTGACTGAAAGGTGAGTGTGTCCCCGTGCCGACACAGTGCTAAAAAACTATGAACCATTCTAATAACAGACACAGATTAAGTCTAATCCTGGACAAAATAAAAATCAAGATTAAATCTTCTCTCATTTTGTAGTCCAGGACCAGCCTTCATATGTCCGCAAAAAAAACAACCCTCAAACGTTGATGTTCATTATCATTCAAATATGAATTTATGGCAGTGCCAAATTGATAATTTTTTTTATATGGAGAATGTTCTGATTTAATATGCTTTGATTTGGAGAATATTTTTTACAATGCATTGCATTCAACAGTAAATTATGAGCGAAAAATCTCAACCAATATTGTCCATAAAGAGAGAAAAAAAAACTGCTAGATCAATTGCAAACATACGGCCACATAAAAAAATGGGTAAACTTCCCCTTTAAGGCCAAAACTGAACACATTTTTTTAATGAATTGTAACACAGGGATAGCCACAATTTGTCACTTCCCCTTTTACGGGCATAAGGCGTTATGACCAGTGCCTTCCAGGGATGTAGTGGTGGGTAAATGCTGAATAATAGTCTAATTTGCAGCAAGTTATTTACAGCCAATGCCGTAAAAAATTTAAAAGGTGTTAAAAAGGTATTAACTTTCCAATATATCCCTACTTACAGCACCCAGCACCGCAGAAACAATGGTACAGAACAGAGAATAGGAAAGAAGTCAATTGACCCAGTGTGTACTCCTCTGTATGTATGTATGTGTATGTGTGTGTGTGTGTGTGTGTGTGTGCAATCTTTGCATGGACTCCCCAGAGAGTGTGTGCTGTGCCTCAAGCATAGCCTTGTTTCGTTATCTGGGCCGGTGATGGGCAAGCAGGAAGTCCTTGTCTTTGCAGGTAAGGCAGAATTTGAGGTTCCTGAGTGATCCCCCGGCGCAGACGAACGCCCAAAGACCCATGAGGAACATGATGATGTAGGTTGGTACTAGGCTGCCCACGTACTGAGGGTTCTGGAATGTCTGAGAGAGAAAAGACAAAGGCTGGTGATAACGGAACTCTGGGAGGATTCCTACGGAGTGTTCCAGAATGTCTGAAGTTGAGTTGTAGATGTTTGGTGACATGCTTTTGATGTAATATTAGTGAAAAAGGAGATTTAGACTATGCATCTGAACTAAGTCTGTCTCCCAGTGTACCGGTCTGTCTGAAAAACATATATGTCCGTTTATCGCCCTGTCACTATCCGTCTGTAACTGAGAAACATCCACCAGTCTGGGTCCATTCATGTCTTACCAGACAGGAGACGAGGAGGTGGCTGCTAACGACCACAGCCAGGGACCACCAGAGCTGTTTCTCACAGGCATCAAAGAAGACCACGCCCCAGAACATGTGTAGCAGGATGATTGCCATGGTCATGAAAGCTACAGGAAAAAAGAAAAAGCAACAAGTTAGCTAGCATAACACCATTAGCCTGTCTGGTCACTGCTGCTAACATAACACTGTTAGCCTGTCTAGTCCCTACTAACATATCACAGTTAGCCTGTCTAGTCCCTACTAACATATCACAGTTAGCCTGTCTAGTCCCTACTAACATATCACAGTTAGCCTGTCTAGTCCCTGCTAACATAACATAGTTAGCCAGGATCAGGATAGGTCAGGATAACTTCACTGCTCAAAAAAATAAAAAATTACACAAAAATCACAGACATCAAAATAATCGTGCAAATCATTGAGAACAAAATTATGTAACAACGGTCAATGGAAACCAAAATAAACCATTGAAATCACAGGCTGTTGCAATTTGCGTGAATTTCATCACGGCAACGCATAATGTGACTCAGTAGTGTGTATGGCCCCCATGTGCCTGTATGCACTCCCGACAATATCAGGGCATTCTCCTGATGAGACAGTAGATGGTGTCCTGGGGGATCTCCTCCCAGACCTGGATCAGGGCGTCAGTGAGCTGCTGGACAGTCTGTGGCACTACTTGGCGGCGTTGGATGCACCGATACATAACATCCCAGCGGTTCTCAATTGGATTCAGGTCTTGGGGACATGAGGGCCAGTCAATGGCATCAATGCCTTCGACATCCAGGAACTGCCTACACACTCTGGCCACATGAGGCTGGGCATTGTCCTGCACCAGGAGGAACCCAGGGTGCACTGCACCAGCATAAGGTCTGCCGATTTCATCTCGGTACCTAACAGAAGTGAGGGTACCATTGGCTAGGAAGTGCCTGGCCCAGACCATCACTGACCCACCGCCAAACCGGTCATGATGGATGATGTTGCAGGCAGCATAACGTTCACCATGGTGTCTCCAGACTCTTTCACGTCTGTCATGTGCTCAGTGTGAACCATCTCTCATCTGTGAAAAGAACGGGGCGCCAGTGGTGGACCTGCCAATTCTGGTGTTTTCTGGCGAATGCCAATCGAGCTGCACGGTGCTGGGCAGTGAGCACAGTTCCCACTAGAGGACATCGGGCCCTCATGCCACCTTCATGGAGTCCGTTTCTCACAGTTTGGTCAGAAAAATGCCCACCAGTAGGCCATTGAATGTCATTTTTGTAGTGCTCTGTCCCTCCTCGCACAAAAGAGTAGAGACTGGTTCTGCTACTGGGTTGATGCCCTTCTACAGCCATGTCTAGTTCACCCCGTGTAACAGCCCATCGCCGAGTATCGCCTCCATGTTCTTGAGACAGTACTGGGAGACACAGCAAACCTTCTTGCGATGACACAGGGATGTGCCATCCTGGAGCAGCTGGACTACCTGTGCAACCTGAATGGGCTGCAGGTACCGCCTCATGCTACCAGAAGTGACAAGGACACTAGCAAAACACAAAACTAGTGAAGAATCAGTGAGGAAGGATAAGGAGAGAGCAGCCTTTTGTGTCCACCACTTGCAACACCATTGCATTTTTCGTGTTAGTCTTGCCTCTCCGGTGCATCTGTTGTCACTGTCATTTGCACCAAAACAGGTGACAATTGCTTATAATTCCTACCTGGACAGACTGATATCCCTCAAGTTTTACTGACTTGGTGTTACACAGTGATGATTATGTGTTCCCTTTATTTTTTGAGCAGTGTATTTACAGAAAGGCCATAGACAGGAACATTTTAATTTTAGTCTTATAGGTAAGCAACCTTTCATTATTAATTACATACATTTAGTACCTATAGTACATTTAAATTATTGATGATTTGCAAGCTGAAAGCTGATGATTAGGTGACCATGATTATTTGAAGGACAGATTGGAAATGTAGCCAGGACATTAGGGTTAACTCTTACGATAAATCCAAAGATTTATTTTTCTTTCCAATTCAGTCATGTCCAGAACGCAATTATGGCTTTGTCTCATCACAGGAATTCAACAGCAGGTCCGGAATAGACAAAGATCATGTGTGGCGTCCTTCAAAAGCCCAACTCGCCAAACCCTTTTATCCCACTGCTTTCTCATCCAGGACATATTCTCTGGCACATACACGTTGGGAGGAGAGTGCAATTACTCCACTAACAAACTCGACTGAACTGGCAGCGTCCGACCGACAAATACAAGTCGCTAAACTTCTACAAGACAAGGCAGCTGTGACCGATATCCCCCTCACCCACTCCGGACAGCCCGACTGATATTCGCAGGACATAACAGAGCCCTAAAGGAGAGTAAAAGCCAGAGGAAAACACAGCATAGCCACGTCTCGTTTTATTCCCTGTCCCCATAACACTGCACTATAAGACAACAAAACACATTTTAAAATGTGACTTACCTGAGGACAGGAAGTAGTGTTGGGAGTCTCCATGGATACCAATCGTGCCCGGGCCAACAGAGTCAGCCAGGATGTTGACCACTGAGAACGCCCCACTCATGAAGCCAAACCCAAGACCGGACACTGGTGAACCAACAGAGAAAAAAACACTGACAAGCTTTTTCAGACAAGGTGCAGAGCATGCAGTAACATAGAACGACTAAACAGAAAACCATGCTCAAACCTAACAACGATATCCAGTTCTGTTACGGTGCAACATCAACTATTACCAAGGAAGAGTACAAAACCCTGAAACAATCTCAAAGCGAATATCTGCCATCTGCTTCTACCCTCTATTTAAGATGTTTTGCAAACATTTGCAGAAACACTTCATAAGTCTATGTAATTGCCTGTTTGGGCTATAATTCTACCTGTAATGCCATTTAAATCCCTGTAACATGTCACATGAATTTCAAGGCATAATTAATTGCAGTCATCCAGTCACATACCATAGGCCAGTTGCTGTATAGAGATCGGCATGGTTTCCTCTGAACTTAACATGAGCAAGCCTTCATTTGCCTTCCTGAAATAACACAGACACAAAAAAAAATCAAGCCATGTTATTACCAAATATCAGAGCATTTAATCCAAACATTAATGATCAATGTCTGTGTTTTTACACATGAGAATTACCACATTTGCGACCTCAACATGTTTATTTCACACAAAAAGTTCCATGACAATGCAGTTTTAAAACAACAAAATATCAGTGTCCGTGGCCAAATAGCCAAAACAATCACTCCCCGTCCTTTGGGAATCCCAGTACTACCAGAACAAAACGTCAATCATTACAATGTAGTTCTCACCCCCGTCCAAACACTACTCGGCGGCAGATACAAAGACGGAATTTACAGACCAGCGGTGGTAAATCATGGGACTCGCCTACCGCTTGCCAAACCTAGGTTCAAACACTATTTGAAAAGTAAACCAGCCTTAAAAAAACAGTTGAATAGCATCAAAACGGCCATTGCTGACTATCTACCACTAGGCAGGACGAGGCAAATATGCAAAGTATAAAGGATATACTATTTGAATCCCGGTCTAGAACTTACTTCAGCAGTTTGTAGTAGCCAAAGCGAAAAGTCTCCTGGAGCAAAACAGAAAGCACTACACCGAAAATGAGAAGTCCTTTCTGCTGGGAAGAACTGTCTTTGTTGCTTATCTGAACTGTGATGAACCACACTAGTGAAGACAGCAGCAGAGAACATAACCAGAAGAAAGCCCTGAATGAGAGAAAACAGTCAGTTTATATTTTTAAAAAAAAACACTTCGACCAGTGTTCCTTTTTTTTTTTTTTTTTTACAGGAAACACAATATTACAATACAAAAGGAAAGCTTTGGGATTTGATGCTGAACTCTCCGTTGATGTCAGCATTAGTGTATTAGAATAAATGTTTATAGTGCTGGGTGGAATAAAATCTTAACAGTACTGAACATCTGTGACCAATAAGAAACACAGCTAGCTAACAAATGATACAGCTGTGTTTGTAAATTAGCATTCGTCCTGGGCTAGCTAGTTAGCATTCTGCTAACTGCTGTTCATTTGTGTTACTATTATATATAAAAATCGATCTCACAACTAATTTGCTTTAACCTACCCGGCGATGAGAAAGATCACTCGGAGTGGGTCTCTAGCAATAGTAAACAAAAATAGGGAAATGGCAGGTCCAAAAGCAATAAAGGTACACCCGAAGAACACAGCTGCAGTCATTTTGGGGCTTGGTCCGTGTTCGATTCGGTTACTGCCTGCTAACAAAACCTTCCACACTGGGTGTTATTTCCCTTCGACGGTCGGAAGAGCGTATTTTTGCCCCGAAAGATTGTATGGTTCCTCAACTGATCAGTCGTATCTTGTAGCTATTTTTATAATTTCATTGTTTTCTAATTTATTGCAGTTTTCGTCATGCTACATGTTGCTACTGCATTGCTTCCTTTCTGTTCTGTTTGCATACACGTGACTGCAAGAGCAAATAATATTCATTGAAAGTCAAGCTCCGGTAAGGCTCCGGTATAGACGATGGTTACTGGTACCATAGATAATAGAACAGTAGATGGCTGATGTCATAGAGCCCCTATAAATCCAAATGGAGCGATTTGACAGCCATCTTACCTGGGACCTGTTCCAAACAATCTACAATACAAACACATGGTAGAAGTGGCATTTCAGTTCTTATAACAGTAACATTTCCTTAATAAATAGCCACTGTCATGCATAGCATAATAAATAAAACTACTGTACCTTTCAGAATATTAACAAACAAATCAATTTGAAATGGTTTTCAATAATTTATTAATTTAAGAGTACAAAATGGCTATGGTCTAATGTAGGAAGATACAGGATAGCACTTTAAATACAGTGCAAATGTATATTTATTTATTTCCAAAGATAACAATTAACTGTGGTTTTAAATTATAATACATGTATGTAGTGTATATACATATAAATATTATAATGTAATTTCACTGTAGAAATCACTTACTCTAAATGGAGCGAGCTAGCTCACAGAATTTGCTAACAGAAGCATTGTAATCAGAGGACGATTAACAAGGCTACTTTTTTTTGTGGACAAAGGCTACCCAACATTGCCATCTGCTGATTATATACACAGTAATTACGTCTTTTTGACAAAAACGCATTATTTCACATAATGTTGTGCGCAACATGCTGTAGCTGGCTAGGTTTGGTGTAGCAAGCTAGTTGAGACCGTTATAATTTTAAAAAATGAATTCTGAAACTGTAAAGTTACGTAGCTCAACAGTTAAGATCAGGCTGGATTAGCTTTCTTGTTCATTGATTAAAAACACGGTATGTACAGTTAAGTATGTTATTATACATTTCTACACTATTGCTGATGCGTGAACAATGTTTCCCACCTCCTTTGTATCATTCATCCTTTTTCTGGACCAAATTACTGCTGCACAAAATACCACCATGACTAGTGTTAAGTGGCTTGACTTTTCCGAAATGGTCCCATGTAAGATGGCGGAGCTATTGAGACATCAGATAGAACTATATGTCCCATCTATGCTTTATATCTATGACTGGTGCCATGGAATTAGTGATTCTTCTTCCTCCCTTTTTTAAACGGAATTCATGGATGACTAAAACCTAAACGGTGTATTGCCGCCCCCATCTGGACGACGTCACTAAACTCCACAAAAGTAATGATTATTCATTACGTGTGAAATAAAATGAATACCAAATCAGTCCCGTAGCCTATTAATTAAACAAGAACTATACAGCCCTAAGATAATTCCAAACCTAAACTACCCTCAGGCTCTTGAGCGAGTCAGTACTCCACGGTGAAACAACCTAATGTCTCTTCACTTCTGCACGTGAAGTGCCATCGTTATAAAAGGGCACAACAATTTTTTCATCACAAAAAGCATTTCTGAAACCTCCATTTGAATAGCTGTGTTATGTTGCGGTTTAGTTCTACTGAACTTGCTACCATCTGACCCTTAGAAGTATTTTGACTGCCACTGCGTAAGAGATACTCTGATGATGGCACATTTTTGTCGGACCGCATAAGCCAGCCAAGAAGAGCGAATGTCACTGACTGACTGAAATCCACCAGAAATAGTCAAAATATATAGTTTTATTTAAGGCTTACATAACGTAGCTATACTGAAAGTTGTAGCCATGCAGCAATGTTTTTGTCTATCCTGACCCAAAATGCATGCACAGATGCGTACTTCGAAAATCCACCAGAAATGTTGGCAATATAACCTTGAACCAGGGGCGACTGGTCATTAGGGGCAGGTGGGTCACAGCCTGTTGTCAAGAAAAAGAACTGCAACAAAATTATGTTATTTTTATTATTCGAAGATTATTCCGTGCATTGGTCATATTTTTGTGCAGGATCGATTGATATAGATGGTGACGAGTGTCAGTGTGTCCATGCTTATCTATTCAGGTTGTTGTCATATAATGGATCTGTATCTCTAAAAAGTTGTCTTTCCGCTTCGTTGTGGCCTTCAGTGGCGTTGAGCTCATTGCTGTTCCTATTTTAGGTTAGTAAATGTGACGGTGGTAATTTTACGTGTGTGAGAGAGAGAAGGAGAGCAATTACACAAGATCTCTTTGGCTGTGTCAAGTTCATATTCAGTCTCGCTTGCAATTGCTCAAATCTTATGAATATTCCAAGTTGTAAGTTAGATACTAGTCTGTTACTGCCTAATACGTTGTTAAAACGGCCAATGGCAAAAGCCATACAGTTCATAGACGCAGTTTGTGCTGGAGGTAAACTTAATAAGACACGTTTCAAACGTGGCGTGATGTTAATGCGTGACAAAATGATCTAATGTCGAGATATGCTATACCGACACTAGGCAGATGTGTAGAATCGTGGTGTAGTGATTAAAGACCGCCATTCCTTGGGAGACACGGCTTCTAATTATTGCTTTTAATTGCGAGCAAGCTGAACTAGGTTTGCCTAGTTTCTTTTCTGGTTAATCTTTCACCCCATGTTCTACATATTCAAATATTTGACACAGCTTACGCTGCGAAAACCTGACTATTAAAGCTCTCACAGGACAGTTCCCATATCACAGCAGCACCCAGTAGTATGGTGTTTAGTGCAGGAGAAAGCCATTTCCCAACTATTTGCAAACGTTCCAGACTATTACTCTGTTGAAGCTGGAAATTAGTTTCAGGAGAGAACATGACATACTGATTTATTATGGTACATTTTTCTTTGTCATTTTCCGAATTGAAACCTATTTATCAATTAAAGAGAACTGGATATTGAATTGGTTGAGGTGGTAAATGCAACCAAACATCGTGTTCTGGTTGGTTTCCTCTTTAAAGACTTTAATTCCAGCATGTCCAGATTTCTATAGTGATAACACATTAAGATTACTAATCAACTCATCTGACATCTTTCCAATGGAATTTGGATATAACCATAATGAAAATCCATTAATAATTCAACAAACCTCTGTCTTTTTGGTGACAGACAAAAGTGTTGATGTGTCAATTATAAGCGTCTCAACCTTACATCACCTACCAGTTAAATGTGGTGGTGTTTGAAGTGGGAGGGTGCATCACTTTAATTGAGTCTTTCCTCCGAGGCGGGCTTGCGACTGTGCTAAACCCAATGGCAAAGGGAGATACGCTGCATTGCTCATACATATCAGCATCCGAGCACGAAAGGACCCTCATATTTGAGATGGGTGCAGTACGCGGACATGTTCAGAAACTTGCCCCGAAGTCATCATGTAGCCTTTAGACTTTGGTGTTTAAATAGAAGAGTTGTTATCCTATTACAACGAGAATAACTGTACCGCTTCTTTTCTATTGGTTAAAACGTCGCACAGGTAAGATATTCGATCTTGCATTTCAGGTTATGTCTTCATTCTTTATTTCTGTTTAGAAAGTACACTAATTCATGCAATGTGCCATTGCATCTTTTAATTGCGCTTTGACCTCTAACTGCACCTATGTAGTCACCGTGACTCTAGTTTCCTTCCGAAGCGTTTGTTTTTTTGCTGCGTTGGTCTTTTTAGTCATTGCGTGCCTTGATTTATGCATGGCGATAGGATCCTACACTTGCTTAAGGCATTTTACCTTATTCACTCTTAACGTAAGGCGCGGTGCTGTCTCTGTCAGCATCAGGGAGCAAGAAGGACGCCGGCGATGCTGTGGCGTAGTTTGAAACAAACTGCATGCGCTCCATGCTCTCCGATTCATTTTTTCACTGTGTCGTCTTGTTAGTCTGATCACCTGTGTTCAGATTTCGAATAAAAAAAAATCGTTCTATTATTTGTAATAATGTGTGAGATGCTTTGAAACCATTTTGTAAATAGTTTGAATTATATAAAAATGTAGCCATCAATTCTGATCTAATTTAATATTACAAAAGGTAAAACGACCTATAATGAACACAAAGGGTTTAAAACATGTATTAAACAAACCTTAGATATCCTTCTAAGTGGATTGCAAAGTCAGAGATTGGCAGTTGAATGATTGATTTGCCTATTAATCAGTATTAATAATTGCATTGCTGAATTTTTGCTTAGGAGCAAGTTATGTACTACTGTAGGTTAAATTTACATTTATGGGTACAGAGTCTGCGACTGAATGTGCCACTTTAAAATTTACAACTGAACCAGATATTAAACCAGATAATAAACTGACACATGTTTTGCTTCACAGGAAGGGAAAATGTTTATTTTCTCTGTGTTCCTCCTCTCCTTATGGAGCGCTGGTGTTGGAGTGGGACATGGTTGCCCTGAACTATGTGACTGCTTTGACAAGTATGGACGCCACTTCGCTGAATGCTCCTTCAAAGACCTGACTGACATCCCTGAAGGTCTGCCCTCCAACGTAACCACTCTGAGTCTCTCTGCCAATAAAATATCTTTGGTGCAGTCAGGCAGCTTTGACAATGTGACCCAGGTTACATCCCTCTGGATGGCCCATAATGAGATAGTCTCTATCGAGCCCGGAACTCTAGCTCCCCTTCTCCAACTGCGTAACTTAGACATCAGCTACAACAAGATGGTTGACTTCCCCTGGCAGGATCTCCAGAACCTCACGGCCCTGCAGCTGCTGAAGATGAATCACAACGAGATGGCCCATCTGCCCGGCGATGCCTTCTCCAACCTGAAAGACCTGAGGTCTCTTCGCCTCAACAACAACAGGTTCACCACTGTGGCAGAGGGGACATTTGACGGGCTGGTCTTCCTGGCCCACCTACAGATTTATAACAACCCATTCACATGCCACTGTAAGATAGACTGGCTGAGGGACTGGATTCTAAAGACCAGGATATCGGTTCCGGAACAGAACGCGATCGTCTGTGACACTCCGGAGCAGATGAAAGGGGTTGTGATTGTGAGAATGCCAGAGTCAAAGTGCATGGCCCCAAATGTTAGCATTACATCTGAGCCTAACGTTGTCAATACAACACTCTTTGAAGGCACAGTGTTTATACTTAATTGTGAAATCCGAGGTAACCCAAAGCCCGAAGTCATCTGGAAAGTAGATACAACAGGACTTAACATAGTTTACCCTCTGTCAACCAAAGAGAAAATGTCCAATGAATCCAGTGAATCTAGTGAATCCAGTGAGGTTTCAAAAATGTCCGACAGTCAAATAAATGTTTTTCATAACGGCACTCTGGTCATACCACGCCTCAGTGAAAAGAACAATGGCAACTACAGCTGTCTTGCCACCAACGAGTTTGGTAAAGATCAGAATTCTCTTTCAGTAGAGATTGTACCAAGACCACCCCCCCCTCCACCTGTTAAAAAGGTTTTGGACACACCAGTTATTATTAATAAGGTAAAAATCCCATCAGTGCTTCAACCTGTGACCAAAACCTCTCTGAGTAACCATGTCGATCCATACAATATTCCCAGTTTTGAGAGAAAGTACAACAACCTCCTCCCAAGCCTTGCTCCCTCCGCTAACACTGAGCATACAGGAAAAGGGTCCAGATATCGATCCCGGGCGAGTGGCAAATGTACCTTGACCAGTGAGACACAGTACATCTCCAACCAGGCCTTCAACGGAAGCCTGAACGTTGTCAGGCAGTACACATTTGACTTTGGCGTCATAGCATTGGGATTGTCAGAGACAGATGCTAAAGTGACACTCAACCCTCTCCTCCTTCCCAAAGACAACACAGACCACCATCCCAGCACCTCCGAGGGGCTGCCTGCTATCAGCGTAGAGCCTCAAAACCAATCAGAAGTGTCCAGGAGGACTCTGGTGGACACGGGGCTGTATCTGTGTATAACCTCTGACCCCAGTCACTCAGCCGTTCAGTGGTCCAGGATTGAAGATGGCGTCAACACCTACCTGTTCCAGGACCTCCACCCTGGCACCAACTACTCGCTGTGTCTCTCCTTCACAGGGGAAGACTGCGAGGTCCAGGTCCTTTTCACAACCAGGAGGCGAGTTCCCAACCTGCTGATTATCATCGTGGTCAGTGTCTGTCTGCTCACCGTCTCCACGGTCCCCCTACTGGGGGCCACCTGCTTCCACTTGGTCTACAAATACCGGGGAAAGACCTACAAGTTGATCATGAAGGCCAAAGACCACCAGTACCACATGGAGAGGAACCTGGTGGTCAACTGCCACCTGCGGAACTCCTACGCCGAGTCGCAGAGGCAGATCACCTCCAGCGAGGCGGGGGACGGGGAGGAGCAGGGGTCGGAGAGCGGCTGCGGGGAGGGCAGGAGGGAAGGAGACGCGGAGGGGAGCGTGGTGACCGAGTCGTTCACTCTGTCTCAGTACAAGGGGAACACGGAGGGCAGTGAGGTGGGGTCGGAGTACAGCGATAAGTTGCCTCTAGGGGCGGAAGCTGTTAACATTTCTGGTCACTACAAAGAGGCGCGTCGTTGATCCTGCGCTGTTTGGTTGTCGTGGCGTCGATGTTTGACGGACGGTCTTGAGTAGACGACTTCTGGTCGTCTCCAGTCTTGGTTACATGTGATGTCTTGCAGTAACTGTTTGTCTGTCGGTGAGCGAAAAACCTATGTGAGCTTCTCGTATTTCAAAAATGTCTGATTTCAAGTACTTGGATATAATCTGTAGACAAAGTGAAACCTGGTTCTGCTTCGGAACAGAGAAGTGGTGAAGATATGTTCTTACGTATGCTTTCTCTGTATATAACTTAATGTCTTGGTACAAAAATGTATGTTTAAGCTTAATTCCAATAGCTCTACTGTATTTGTTGTGCTTCAAACCTACACAAAACAATATAAGTATATACACCGTATATATGTGAGAAATATTCAATACATGTGAAATTTAAAACAGTAATAATATATTGTCAAAGAAATGCCTTTGTTCAAAATTCATTTACCAATGTATTTCATGCATTAAAATACATACAACAAAATGCATACAAATATATTGTGGGACAACGTTTTATATTTCACATGAGTATAAATATATATTAAAATTAATGAACTTCTTGAAACCCATGACTGTTTGTAACTGATAGAGATAGTTATTCCATAGCATCCATTTTCTGTATGTTTCAGACGAGAGAGCGAAATATTTAAACCGTAAAATATCTCTTTTATTTTTTTTTATTAAATGTTTTGTTTAACAGCAGCACTCATGAATGTGTATGTGAATCTATTGCAACAGTGTGATTTTTCACATGCACAGAAATTCAGCTTTACAGTTGCCATAACAACCTTGATCTGTCTGTCTCAAAACATTGTTATGAATTACTCTAAAGTAGCAAGTATACCTGTTATGTCAACAATATGCTCTAGGACTCAATGTGTGGAACCTAGTGTTTCTGTCACAGATTTGCTGAAGCGCCACTGCTGCTCAGTACATTTTAATGGGGTAATATATGTTATATTTGGATAATGTAAGATAGCGTTGAGATGTGTAAATGCCTCACTGTTCATTCTCTGTATTGCCTGAAGTAATAAAGTACTGAGTAACGTCTATATGAAAACAAGCGCCCGAAACCACATACCTCCCACTTAGGGGAAAAACACTTTTTTTGGTGGATCGCATGGATAGTTACAGCAATTGTTTTTTGTGTGCATGTATTATCTCAAAATGTCTTTTTATTTTCACTTCAATCCCTAATCATTTACAAAAACAACTGATAAAAGGCAAGACATCAAATAAGGGGTGGACAGTGGACACTAAAACCTCCTCACCGAACATGCCATTGTGTGCCGGTACGACACCACGCATTTTACCAAAACAAAAGAAGCAGATGTTAACATTTACGTCACAGACACAACAGAGTACACCACCGAAAGCAGCACACACAAAGATCCACTTCATGTGGAGCCCAACAAACCGAGGCACCTGAACGCAGGCCACTGAACTCAACTTCTACCCCCAAAGACTGAAGCACTTGGAAACCTACTGGGCCGGTACCCCTAAACCTACTGGGCCGGTACCCCTAAACCTACTGGGCCGGTACCCCTAAACCTACTGGGCCGGTACCCCTCTAGCATCAGGAAACTCATGAATACTACAGCATCAGTGAAGACCGCACGGCAGCGTCTCAGTCGGTGGCAGTGGACGTGGCGGCAGTGGGCGTGGCGGCAGTGAGCTTGGTGGAAGTGGGCGTGGTGGAAGTGGGCGTGGCGGCAGCGGGCGTGGCGGCAGCGGGCGTGGCGGCAGCGGGCGTAGTGGCAGTGGGCGTGGTGGAAGTGGGCGCGGTGGAAGTAGGTGTGGTGGAAGTGGGCGTGGCGGCAGCGGGAGTGGCGGCAGCGGGCGTGGCGGCAGCGGGCGTGGCGGAGCATGTCTCGGCTGCGGGACCGCCCTCGGCTGCGGGTTGGCTGCCGGCGTCCTTCTTGCTACCCTCCGCGGCGCTACGCTTCACTCCGTTCACGAAGCTGTCAGAGGACTGAAGATGGACAGGCAGTAGTAGGTTGTCCTGTAGAGCAAGGACGACTGTCGAGGCCAAGCGCGAACACACCTCACCCACACGGTTGACCTACCTGCAACTTGAAATGTTTCCTGGACCCCAGCAGGGACGCGTTGTTGACCAGCGTGTAGAGGAGCTGCCAGCGGGCTCGGACCCTCCTGCTGTTATTCACAGCCTTGTTCTGCCTCTTCTCCTGATTCACCAGCTGGATCCCTGGGGAAGGAGAGGAGGAGGAGGAGGAGAACAAGGTGGGAAGCTGACATGGGATGGAATGCCTCAAGTCTGTTGTGTGGATATGCGCGTTTGGCTAAGTATGCGTCGGCAGTGTGGAGGTTTTGATTCTCCCGGGGGACAATCATGTGAAAGACTTCCATGCACACTGCCCTCACCACCATGTATGGCCATGTATAGGAGTTAGTCTGCCGAATGGCTAACACATACATGTGACGTAAATAATGGCCAGAACCCAGCGAGCCAGAATCTACCTTCCTCCGCATCCTTCATCTTCCTCCCAGCGCCACCCGCCACGGCAGCTTGCAGGGCCAGCCCACAGAAGGCCTTCATCACGGGGTGAGACTGGCTGACCTCCACCTTCAGGTAGTGAGCATAGTAACGATAAGCTGTGGGTCAAAGTTCAGGATAGGTCACGGGTCAGTGAGGGATTCGGACGCATACGGGTACTCATGGGGTCTGGGTCGGCATGAACCTCGTCCCATCAGACGCGTTTGGGCAGTGCAGGTCGTTGGATGGGTTTTATCGTTAGATGGCTGCTGAAGAAAACGAGGCCACGGATGTATTTAAACAGGGAGTCACGCTGAGGTCTCGCTGAGGTCACGCTGAGGTCACGCCGGCAGGTGAGCTCGGCATAAACAAACATTAAAAAACGTAGGCCTTACACACACCGAAAACAGCAACAAGCAACATTAAACCAACACGCACACACAAAACAAACCCAAACAAATGCAATCGTTGAGTAAAACACAGCGGTGTGTTGCACCTGTGGACTAAGCGCGGATACATTCCGGGAGAACGCTGCTCTGGGAATTAAACGAATGAGTTCACTGAGTGGTGTACAAGGACGTGCACATACCCGGGTCGTAGGTTTCGCTGGCGCGGCTGAGCAGGCTGACGTCCATGCGCCCCAGGTGAATGATGTTGTACAGGGCTGTGATGACCGTCCTCCAGATGGCTGCTATCAACCCCACCACGATGTTGACCAGGAACAGCAGGTAGGTCAGCAGGAACAGACTGCCTCTGGGGAGACCGCCGACAGCAGGGAGTGTCAGCGAAAAGGCCAACCTGCTCCGCTTAAATAATCCCAAATAATAATTTATAAAATCAGTACCTGTGGTTCAAGTCCCTCGTCCCAGCGTCCTTCTTGATGAAGGCAAACCTGGCCGTGGCGTGTTGTAGAGCAGTAGCCAGTATTAAGGTGACCCACACAGGCCTGAAGAGATCAGATCACACAGTGTTAAAATGGTCCATGATTGTCGAGTGTCAAGAGCCGTTGAGTTCAGTTCAAAGGCCGTTGTGGTGATGAGCTAGCTGACCAGAAATGACTTGTATGACCATCAAATCGAAAAGCACAACGATTTTGAAGTATGACCACACATTGGCAGACAGAACAATAATTCATTCAAATCAAAAAAAGTATACCTACTTACCAGGACTTGGCAGCCATCTGGAAGAGAATTAGGTTGTGGCCATATAAGATGGGTATTATGATGAGGAACACCAACCACACAAAGCAGATGAAGAACACCACAGTCTGCAGGACCATCCCTGACAAAAATAATACTAAACAGTCAGAGAGAGGAGCCCACAGTGGGAATATACCTGCCACATCGTTCTCAGAAATACTTCTAACTGGATTTAAAAAAACTTTGATAATACAACAATAAATAGTTGAAAAAAAACACTTCTGTTCATTGGGAACTGCTAAAAAACACACTCAACATGCATCCATTTCAGAGCTGTTACTGAGTTACAGTTCATATAAAAAGGCATTAGGCCCTAACATGTGGATGATAGAAACACACTTTTTGTGTCTATGTAAAATGTCTCTGACCTTTTATTTCAGCTCAGGTGGGAACAATCATTTTTAATTTACACTTTTGTTCAGTATGAAATCACCAGGCTCATCTTAGCATACCTAAAGACACAACAGCAGCCTGATACCCAGTGAAACCGATCCAACAGACCAGGCCCGGCTGAGATGGACGAATGGCCTTGGGGCAGTTATACACGTTGTAAATATCTCCTCTGTACAGGCCTTGAAGGTTTGACCTGACGGCATAAACACGAAGAGAAAACTTGATTTTGTGTAGAATTGAACCACTTGGGCATGAAAAGAACACACAATAAGAATATTCTAGAACCGTTCCTTGAAAAAACAACGTTATTGTGTTGCTCACTGAAAATACAGATGGTTTGGTTTGGTTTTTCTGAACGTACAGAGTATTCGTTGGCAAGATTTCATGAGCTGTAGAACATATTTGCAGATATCTGCTGAGGAGAACATTTACCTGTGAAGGATCATGGACCTCATTTGCATTATGAGGGACACCAGGCAGGCCAGAGTCAAACCACAGAGGTAGCACACTATGAAACAAATCCATGAAAGGGGGACATTATAAAATGTCTTAAGAGTTAAGTCATTTAGCAGACACTCTGGTTCAGTGACTCACGGTTGGTGCAGCAATTTAAATATAATTGTAGGTCAGACAACCACGCTCAGCTTTGCGTCGTCCCCAAAAAAGCAGCCAATAGCCATTGTATTTTGGGGAAAATCAAGTTTCCTATAACACTGTGAGGTTTCAAAGTATTTTCGCAGCCCTTAATTAAACTTCACAGGATTTTAAGAAACTGTGCAGCACTTCATTAAACTTTGCAGTACTTTATGAATATTTGCGGGTCTTTGTGAAACTTTGCAGATCTTTATAACACTTTGTAGCACTTTATGAAACTTTGCAGCTCTGTGAAACTTTACAGCCAATAACTTCAAAAGCTGGTTTATCCTTTAGGGTGTTCGCAGAGCCAGTTCTAGGCATAAGCGATATATAACTGACTGCTAGGGAGCCCACAGCCGCATGGGAGAGGGGCCCCGAAAACAGATTTTGCTTAGGGCCCCCAAAAGGCCCCCAATAGAGCTGGCACTGGGACGTGACAGGTTAGCAACCCACCTTCCAGACACCAGGTGTAGTGTGTGACTATTTGGACCACCTCCATCCTGTCCTCAGATAGAACAATACCAAACCCCAACAGAAGATACGCGATGTTCTCATCTATACCAGCACGAACTATATGGATCGTTGGGATCACCAGTATTATCAGCAACAGCGCCACCTGGGGAATGGATGACCACACAGTTGTTCAAAAATATATTTAGCAGACTGTTTTTTGTTTTTTTAACGACCAACATTTCATCCGCACTGTTGCCATGTTCATTTCCAAATGTAAGCAGTAATTGTTACCTGATACACTGCTATGCAGGACACGAATGCTGAAATTGCCAACTTTAGTGGAAACCGGAACACTAGGAAAAAGAAAGGAAAGACAATGATATCATTACAGTGTTTTATACATCAGAAAGATGAGCAAATACATTTCCTGTCAACTCGCTGAAAACCTACCTTTCTCCGGGGTGTAGATGTAAGACTGGATGGTGTCGGTCACCATCTCCAACAGGTTGGGTTTATCTGGCCTAATAGAGGTGCTGAACCAAGATATACAGTTATTAAAATGAATTATGTATAACCGAGCACATGTGATATCTTGATGTTGGTTTGGTTTTTCACCTGCCATTTGTTGACTTTTTCTTCTTTAGCAACAATTTCACGTAGTCTCTGTAGTAGTTGCTGTCAAGGTCCTAAAGCAAAATGTTACACTGTCAGATTGACACACACATAATTAGCTCATGGTCTAATGAACACATGCAGGACATACTGTATAACAGAGCTTCCTCAAACATTTTCCAGGGACGGCAAAAGAATGGCCTCATTCCGCTCTAGGCTGCTAGCATAAAAAAAATATTGGCCCAGGATTTTTATAACATTTTGTTTTAAAAATTATTTTTGACCTTTTCTGTATGATGACTGCTACCATCAAGCAATATCCTTTTAAACTGGGGCTTTCGGAACAATTATGTGGTTGAATTAATGTTTTTGGCTTTTTGGTACTTTTTATTAATCAGTCAAAACAAATTTATTTTTTAAAGCCCATTTTACATCAGCTGTTGTCACCCAGTCAAAAAAACAAACAGAGAAAGCAACACCAAGAAATTGATGCACAGTGCCTAGGATACATCTCTTAGTAGGGTCAGAACCCAGCATTTATAATAAACGCTATTTTGAAGTAAGTCAACCAAACTGAAATCTGGAATCATGACCACGTTTTGCACTCTGAAATGCATCAATATGTCATTGGGAAGTTCATGTAATATTTAGGTAAGATTATCATGTAAAATCACTGAGTTTAGAGTAGATGACAAGGATTGCTTTCAAGAGTCAAACCTTTAATTTAAGGGGTGATCAGGGTTGATAGCTGAAACTGTTCAAAAGTCATTAGAGGGGTGAAATGGAAAGCACTTTGTGTGGGCCAACAGCTAAATAGTGGACTGTGAATCTGCATGCATCTTTGGTTCTATGAAGGAAGCGGCAATGCAATCAATGGGACTTCTCATGAGGGATTTGCCATAGATAGACAGGCATCCCTCAACGGACTGGCGCCATTCCGTGGACCAGGGTTTTAGAAGCACTGATACAACACACACCGCACTGTGTGTAATGTATATTTAACACTTATAACGCATGTGCTGTAAAGCATCATAATGTGTATTGTTATAATGTGTATTCTAATAGAGATACATGACTCCCTCACATGCTCCCACAGTCACACACGACTTACAGCAAGACAGTCAGATTACAGTGAAATAAATACGGCATTGTTTAAACCTCGGACAGATCATAATCTGGGATATTGCACCAAACCAATTAAGTCCAAAGCTACTTATGGTAATCAGACCTTTGGTATGTGGCTGAAAATGGGTTTTATAACTATAACAGTCTTGTAGTGCTACATTCAGTTTTTAGATTTATAAGCATGATAGCAACCCTGGGTTTTCAAACCTATCTCCGGACACACAGACTTTGGTATTATCAACTCTTAAAGAGGGATTACTCTAGATGGTAGAACTCATGACAATAGCAGCATTGGTTAAACAGTGGTCTCACCTCAGATCCACCGGCCTTCCCACTTTTGAGGAACAGTAGTGGATACTTGACACAGAGGAACCCCAGACAGGCTATCTGTGGGAGACTAGCCAGCAGGGCGTAGTACTTATACAACTGTGGAGAGACGGAAACACATTCACTGTCATCGTGTTCACTTCATCACCTCTGTCATTTTTAAGATACTTCTATTCTAAAATGGACAAAGAAAGGAGAGATAAATAAAAAAACGTTTTACTAAAAGGGCAGGGGTCCGGATTTGAAACCGTAGTGCAGCAGTTCATATACACCACAGGCAGCAGATAAGACTTCTGGACCAAAACTGATCCTACCTCAGGTGTTTTGGGACAGTCAAACTTCTGCCAAACCAGAACCGCAAAGTGTGTCCAGGAAAGCAGACTGCCCAGCACATAGCCCAGTTTACTGTGTATGGTACCACAGGCCAGAAGTGGGTAGTACAGCATTGGCCAGTAAAAGATGGCGATGATCTTCATGTACTCTGGAAGGATCAGTAACACATGTCCAGTAGATGTTATTGCACCATGTGTGTGGCATTTTGGTTGACTTCCTGAATTGATCTCAACCACTATGATATCTGAGCCGACATGGATCAAACATTTCCATACGGCCGATCTGCAGGAAGACTGAGAATGAAGGTCACCATGTTGCTGGGACAGGACCACAGAGGACTGCTCACCTTTGATTTCCTGGGGGGTGTCTTTAGAGAAGGGTAGCGGGTCAGGAGCCAGGACCAACACACACAGCTTGCTGAAGACCAGCCCAAACACAGTCACCGCCAAGCCCTTGTGTTGGGTCTGGTTCAGGAAGTTCACTGGACTATGGGCGTACCCAGAGGGAAGACAGAGGACCGGGCTAACATCAGAACACATGCAGCTTGTCAACAATGTGGCACGGTATTACAAAATGACACAGTGGAACATCGTTATAAAACTGTTCATGCAGCCGGAGTGGCCCGTTGTCCTTGTTATTGTGCAGTTTTGAGTGATTTGGCATTTTATTGACATTTGATCAGTTGGGCGAAGACCTGCTCTTACCTAGACACTCCAGGCGATCCCCTGGCGAAGCCGTCACACACGGTGTTTTTCTTTCTAACGGCTGATAGAACCAGCACAACAACGAACTAAGAGATGAAAAGTTCAGTTATTGTTATTCTATTTGTTAATTCTTCAAGGGACTGTGTATAACATTCTAATGCATAAGGCTTTGCTAGAGAGGGCAGTCCGCCTTCCAATGATGTACTCTAGAAAACAGCTTGTCCCTATTGAGCTCCTCTAGTCGAACTTCAGTTTAATATTCCTTGGAGGTTATTTGTTTTTTACGTTTTCCAAAACCGTGCTCAGTTTTATCCGTCCTCATTTTCAAAAATGACCCCAGACGGCAGTACAATTATTTTTGATGAGCTCCGGTTACCGGGATGCCTCTGACCTACCCATCTGCTCCACTGAGTGCCCTCCATACAGCAGAGGGAATGGTCCTATTATGTCAGCTTGATTACAATTTGTGCCGTGAGATTCCCGGGCAAAGTGGCGCGGGCCGAAACCGACCAAGGCTTAATGATGGAACTTGGATTCCAAGCGTCTTTCTGAGGTCGTGGTGGGTACCACCGCAATTGTCTTAACTTCCTGTTTGAAATAGCCCATTACCTACAGAGCAGGGCTGACCAACCCTGTTCCTGGAGATCTACTGTCCTGTAGGTTCTCTCTTCAACCCCACTTGTAACTAAACCGGTGAAGCTTTTCATCCAACCAGTTATTAGAATGAGGTGTACTAAATTAGAGTTGGAGAGAAAACCTACAGGACAGTAGATCTCCAGGAACAGGGTTGGGCTGTTCTGTTAAGTCCTAGAAATCCATCTTTGAAATTGTATTTGAGCTATGTGTGGTACCGGGCCGGGTTTCCACCAGATGGATGTGTACTTACAGATATTGAAGCGATACAGATGTGAAAGAGCTGGTCCTCGGCTGTGGGGTAGCACAGGGGAATAACTCTGAAACAGTTGTACAACACAATGTGTCAGACAATGTATGTTTCAGCCTCCCCCCGCAACACTGTTCAGCCTGGCTTTTCTCTCGGTAATCAATCTAAAATGAGTTTAATCTAAGAACTGATGATTTAACTTCAAAGGCCTGCCTTTGTAATAAACTTACAACAATGTATAGAACAAGCAATCTGTCGTCTTCAAGTAAAAAAAAAAAGAAGAATCCCTCATAATGAGGTGACACTTTCACTGATCCCAAACCACCAAGGCACTCACTCTTTCGGAGGGAGGGTGGGCTCCATGTTGTCCGAGTACCAGTCTGAGTAGTCATAGTAATTATACGCCGGCTCCTCTTCAGTCGCAGTGGTATTGTTCATCTTGACCGCTTCGTCCAGACGGAACACCAGTGCCAATCCACGTCTCGTTTCCAGCAGTGATCCTGGCTGTATGTGGCAGTCTACTGATGACGCTGCGTGATCGGCTGTTATTCACCAGGTTTAATCCGAGCTGTGTTAGGTAGCCTGTCGCCTGGGCAATGCAGTGGCTGGCTGAATGTTCCTTCTGGTTAGGTGACCTGTTCAGACCTCTCCGCTGTACTGGAGAGCCAGGGGGAGGGTGTGTGTGGGGGGGCGAACCAGAGTTTAGGTTAGAGTATACCCCAACAGTCAACACACAACCTAACACTAACACACGCACCAACCACATAACACCACAGACCACTACTGCAAATTGAGGGAGTTCTGTTTGGGTGAGGGGGTTGGTGTTTGTGGAGGTTGGTACTTGTACAGTACACTGACAGTCTTTTTGAGATATTAGGGCCTGCTGGATGTTGGTCTTACTGAAATCTACAGTGATGTTTTTGCCATGGCTGGAAGGCAGGACCCAAGGCATAGAGGAAGAATAAATGAACATTCATTTATTGGTTTCCAATTACACCACAAAAACTGCCTCAACCACAAACTGAAGGGCAGAACCACTAATCTACAACACAGTGTCCTTAAGGGCAACTTATATAGGATTCCCAATTAGAGGAAATGCTGGGCAGCTGCCTCTAATTGGGGACCAACAAAACAAAACATAAAGATGTCTAGAGGGCATCCCTGCAGTCGGGCCCTGACAGTCTTACTGATACCTACAGCAATATCTTACTGATATCTACAGTAATGTCTTGCTGATATCTGGACTATGGTCTGACTAATATCTACAGTAATGTCTGACTGATATCTACAGGAAGGTCCATCATGGGTTCTTGGGCTTGGTTTCAACTGACCAAGGCCAAGTTTTCCTAAAGGATCTTTACAAATTAAACAATTCTGATCTAGGATCTATCATAACAGTTTTTATTATTATTATTACGCTGTGAAGGTCTGGACTGATTCTACATCAGCACGAGAAACAAGGTTTTAAGAAGGGCCTGGGTGTTATTGAGAAACATGTCAGGGGCCGTGCCGCAGCATGGTGTTAGCCTGCCTGTCTCACACCGCCTGATACAAAGAGCTTAGCTCATAATGAGATGAAAATATTGTTTTCTAAATAGGGGCCAGCTTTGTTTTGCAAGGGCCTGTTACAGAGAAAGGAGGGAGAATGTTGAACAGTTTACACATGGTGATGCTAAATTAGCCTTTTCTTTACAACCCTCTTTCTAAATGCCATCTTCCATCCAATCGTTTCTGAGGTTTCTGCTTTTGCTCTTATTCTTTTTTTTTTTCTTCCAGTACACTGTGGGTCTAAACAGCATTCGTATGTCTTCTGTGGATGCCCAGGGTTAAGTGGTTATCCATTTAATGGTCTCCAGACTAGGAGACAAAGGAAATACCCAAATAGTACATGAACCTCTGTCTGCTGTTTTAATGCGACATTTTATAAAGTGGAACAGGAGAACATGCTTTTAACTCACTGACCAAGCTGCAGTAGGCCATGTGCATCCATTGCATTTTGGGCCCCTTCAGAAGGCACTTAAGTTTGGCCATTGACATCCACTTCCTTTGCTCATTCAAGGCAACCAGGCTGTCCTCTCTCCAACTAAGGTAGTAAGAGATGGTTGTTAGGTTAGAGAGGTTAGCAATTCCTTTATCTGTAAGAACTGTAAGACATAAGATCAGAGAAGGAGAGGAGAGAAGAGGAGAAAAGAGGCAGGAGCAGAGGAAGCGGGAGAAACAGAGATTTTCCGTTGGTGGGGATTATACTTTGTGGCACTCACAGGGCCTGAGCTGAAAGCTGAAAGCTTGAAAAAAAAAATAAAAAATTCCTTGGCCGATGAATAGGGTTTAAAAATTTTTCTGTTGGCGTAGATTTCAACACTCGGTCTCCAACTTGTATCCTATCGGTTGTCTGCATTTGAGTCTTGATACTGTGCATACACACTGAAATACAGCATGTACAGTGCCTTCTGCACTATATAACAGTACTATATAACTGGAGCATTGAGGTCAAACACAATACATATTATCAGTAGGTACGTGGGAGATGAGAGAGTTCCCGTCGTTTGCTGCTTCCCGGCTGAGCTGCTTGATCCACGCCGGTGATGTCTCGAGGCCCATCCCACAGCAGCCCTAGGGTCCGGTCCAGCTGGGTTTCTTATCTGTTCAAAAAAAGAAAAAAAGACCAATCCCTTTTAGTCGTGACGCATCTAATACTGAGTGACAGTCTTTATCTGGCTGGCATTCCTTGGAGCTCGGACAGAAGACTACTTCTGAATGTTTCGTGTCTCAGTCGGAGAGGTAAGGAGCCAGGCTGGTTTCTAAACCGAATGCTTTGGGTAACTCGTGGATATTTCCTCTGTTCTCCCACCCAGCCACGTGGACCCGGGAGGTACGGCAGATGTCTGAGGAGAGATACGTGGAACAGAGACAGCATCCAAAATGGCTCCCTAATCTCTAGCAGTACCCTACGTTGGACTACATCCCTAAGGGCACCACATTAGAGTGTAGGTAGTGGTTTGGGACGCGATCTCACGTAGACTTAACATTATAATGGTCTCTGTTGGCACTTTTGCATTTACTTCTGACTCTCTTCTCAGAGCTATGGACTGAACTCTCTGACTCTCTGGTATTTAACATTTATGTGGCTATTAGCGAGAAGATATGCATGTGTAAAAAAGTAAAATAGATGTCCCACAAGACAAGGAACAACTACAGGATTGGTGATCACAGCACACAGCCGGTGTTCAATATCTGCTTTTAAAATTAACCAAACCAAAAAAATAGAATTATGTCCGAACACTGGGCCCAAAACATAGAGAAGAGCGTCGCTTTAGGTCCCCACACTTCTACAAAGTTGAAAACAAACAATTCAACAAATACAACCATGTGTACACATTGTTCATAGAAACAACAGCAGCTTGCGACAGTACACAGTTTAAACCTGCATGATCCATACATCGTGCCTACCTCATTAATAATCCAAGATAATTCACGGAATTGGATTATCATTCCATGCATGTAGAATAATGTCTAAAGATGAGGCCACCTTGGCCAGGCCAAGTAACGCTACTAGTGGTGTGGTGTGGTCCTCACAAATGCTCCCCAGAAATCTTTAAACAGCCTTGCAATCTCCCCTCATTAATTGGAAATAAGAACCTGACAGAATATAACTTCTTATGCATTCTTATCATTCTGAATGCATTTCATTATTACTGTCAGAGTTGACAATGGGACGACCTCTTGTGGCAGCTAATAGTTACTGCTGTAATTGTTAGAAGTGGACAGGAGGGGGCACTGTTCTTCTGATTTATATTTTTGCTCGTTGCGTGAGCGGGCCTGTCCCTCAGCATGTCTGCAATACTTTGGAGTAAACTTTCCATTTAATGGTCCTCCATTTAACTTTCCATTTAACTTTCTACTCATACCATTCTTTCACTGCAGTGTTCAGTGACATTTCCAAAGAGATATAAAGAAGGAAGGTCTGAGTATGTGTGTGTGTGTGTGTGTATGTGTGTGTGTGTGTGTGTGTCTTTGTGTGTGTGTGTGTGTGTGTGTGTGTGTGTGTGTGTGTGTGTGTGTGTGTGTGTGTGTGTGTGTGTGGGTCCGTGTTTCAATAAAATAATTACGTAAACATGGAAAGCGTGTTTCAATTTATGAAGGCATTGAATACAGCACACATTTGTGAAAGCATGAATGTACACTATGATATCTAGCACCACACAGATTACACCAACACAGTATATTACATTGAATCCTTAAAAAAATACATGTTGGATAGCTAGAGAGCATTTCAAACACTTTTTTACACAGAAAATATGTGTTTTTCAATTCTATGTCCACGGTAAGGATATGTAAATAAATGTTTACACGTGTCTAGTTCAAAACACACAGCGGTACATAAAAGTACATAAAAAGCAGAACATTCTAGTTTTCAACGCTATTTTACAGCGGCGGCAGTACAATATTTACAACATTTCCTCACATGCAGACTCTTGGTGTCTCTTAGCAACTTAACCTGCGGCGAGTCGCCATATGACCACAAACAGCCCTACACTCCCGCCGAATACACGTAAATAACAAAGGTTTCTCCCATAGACCACCAGTTCCTATCTCATCTTTATCACACTGGTCCCGGCAGAAGCTGGGCCTCCATTTTGGGTCTTGAGAGTCTTAGTTCTTGAACATGTCACAGAGTAGCTTCTCCATAGGGGTGTTACCAATGGTTCTGTGGAAGAAGAGGAGTTCGATCCGCTCAGAGCTGACGAAACGCAGAGAGGGCAGAAGTAGGAGGAGCTTCCCAAATCTACGCAGACAGACGGGGAGAGTGGTGAACAGAGAGGTGAGATCCAGATTTGGGAATTTTGCTGAACTGATTCCAATGCTGTTGTCTATCAAGCTAACAAGATCAGCTCAAAATCAAGTAATTCACAGATAGTTAAGTAATCTACAGTAGATCTAAGGGAATCAACCCAAAGGAATGAAAGGCGTTGTTCATGGTGGTCCTACCTAGCAGGTTGACTGGAATAGTGGGATCTGATGTGTTGACCCAGCATCACCTGGGACTGGTCCTGGAGGTTCTCCACCTGCTCTGGGTCCTTCAGACCTCGGGTCTCTGTGAGAAGAAGGACCGTCACTCAAACACAGTCAGACAGAACAGTCCCACGGCTCGTCGACACGGCCGGACTGAGAGTGGACATGCCTCTGTGAGAGTCGCCTGAGTGAAACAAAACCCCCCCTGACCAGCCAAGCTACGCACCTGGTTTGAAGAGGACTATGGCTTTGAGACAGGCGAACTCCGTGGGGTCGACAGCCAGGGCTTTGAAGCGGCTGAAGACCTCCTGGAGCAGACGGACATCCACGCTGGTGTAGGATGTCTTGCTCTGCATGGTGGGAGACAAGTCGGGCAGGGAGAGCAGAGGACAGCTGTCCAGAGGGAGGGACCACTGGATGGCACACAGCAAGAAGAGCTCTGACCACGCCTCCTCCAGCAGGATCACCTGGAGGGGAGCGGGTAGTCAGGTGAGTTGGGACCCACAGGCTTAGAGGTCATGGGTCAAAGGCCAGAAACACGCAGCAATGTGTTTTATAAGCGGTGATCAGATTTCTTAAATCAGAAATAAGGTGTCTCGAAACAGATACTCTGGTGTAAGCAGTTCACATCTGGTTCTGACTAAAAACATGAAGATGTATCAAAATATACCCAGCTCATTAAAAAGCAATTGTTGTGTAAAAAGTAAAAAGAAAAAAAAACACCAATTATATTTTTAATAGGCGCTTTCTACGATTTTGTGATTAATACAAAAATATTTGAAACAGAAACACCTGTTTGCCGGGACAGTTTGAGCTACACTGTGTAGCGATGCGTTCAATAAGCTGTTTATGAGTTAACCTGTAATGAAGAGGCGCCCTGTCTCACCTGGTCCCTGAAGGGCAGATTGGAGAACACAGGCAGGTTCTTGGCCCATTTGACCGACATGAAGAGGAGACGGGCCGACGTCTCGTACACATTCTCTGTACTGGAGGGGTACAGGGACATGTGGTACTCCGACGACGCCCGCTCCGGCTCGTTACTGGTCACGTCGATGTTCTCGTCAACTGCGAAGGAAGTACACCCCTTTAGCTAACTGACCGACTGTACAAAATATACACGAAATGAAGAGAAAAAAGGGAACGTAGAGAAGAAACAGTGAAGCGATCAGATGTACTGACATGCAGATGGGCAAATGGACATGAGGGCAAGACAACCAAACCATCCTCACCGTCCTCTGGCTCTAGTTTAGCACAGGTCTCTGCTGTCATCAGGCTGGCCATGAAGCGGTGGTTGTTCTGAGGGCTGGGGGGAGCACAGCGCTGTGGGGGGGCCGCAGAGGAGCTGATGGAGGAGGAGCTGAAGTGGGGCCGCGTGATCACTGAACAGGCGGACGAGGAAGAGGAGGAGGAGGAGGAGGAGGTGGGCTCTCGCGTGGTGGCCAGGTGCTCCTTGTCCGTGTCTATGTCGATGGAGTCCAGACGCACCTGAGACGTGCTGCGGGGCTGACGCTCGTTCTGGACAGCTGGGATGGAGAAAGGTGGGGGAGAGGGGTGTGGAGTGAGTCAAACAGAAGGAGGAGGGACCGAGAGTCAAACAAAGAGGACAGACAGAGAGTCAATGCACTGCTCAGACACCACAGAGAGAACTGCTCTAGGAGACCGACTGCTTGGCTCAGAATGACGCACTTTCCGAGCCGCTCTACTGAAACAACAGGCTATCACGCAGATAATTAGCTTGATTAAGTATGTACACAACAACCATCGAGACAACTGTGTCCCGCTCACCGTCTTTGTTCATGCCAGCCTGGAGGCATTTCTTCAGCCTGCAGGCTTGGCACTGGTTCCGGTGAGCCTTGTCTACCGGACACATGCCGGTCCCTGCCTGACACCTGTCGGACACAAATCATTGGCACGGTGGCCGAACAAATCTTAGTTAGGCGCCACCATAACATAATAAAATAAAACCTGTGACACGCTGCCCTTGGTTTGTTCTGGCTCCGTTTCCTGCTAACTCCACGTCTAAAACTCACCTGTATATGAGTCTCCGTCTGACGCTGCGCTTGAAGAAGCCGGAGCAGCCGTTGCAGGCGTAGATGCCGTAGTGTTTCCCACTGCTGCTGTCCCCGCACACCTTGCAGAGCAGGGCTGGACTGAGGGCTTTGCCCGGGGCCGGGCTCTTGGCTGGGGGACGACCGGGAGAGAAGGATGTAGCGGTTGGTGACAGCGGGGAACATCATTGTGGGCTGCAGTGTGCTGTGGCATTGTTTCAAATCGCGAAATCGCTTAACCTCTTGGGAACATGAATGTTTTTTAATTTAAACAGAATATGAAAATAAATGTGAAAGTAAACTGTGCATTTAATATGATGTAAAAACCCATCCTGCTTTTCGGTCACATCATTAAATCATGGATTTGATTAACATTGTGAAATACCATTTAAAAACAATTATCATTTCAACTCCAGACTTATTATTAGAAATCCTAATTTTGAAATATTTTATTTTGACTGTCTCAGTGAAGGTTCATTCAGGTTTACTATGCTATCAGCAATCTGTTGCTTTATAGCACTGAGATCCTCCTCATCCAAAATCCTGAGACATGTTAAAATCAGTTCCAAGTGCCTGATTTGTACACTACAGAATGTAACCATCATTGATCCAAAGGCTATTGCAACTGAAACATTGTCAAGGTAGTTCCTGAAAAATCGTCCGAGACCCACAGTCAGGCTTCTCTTCATTGAATATCGGAGTATTTTTGGCCCAGAACCTGTTTATAAACTACGTGAAGAAGGAGATCTTTACCTCCTCGGCTGTCGTCTGTACAACTGCTCCCTGAGTCACTGGAGGAGGAGGAGGGGAGCATGGGTCCTCCAGGGATCTTAGACAGGTGCTCCTCCATACTATTCACCAATGATGTCCTGATGGTGCGTAACCGTGGACACAAGCTTCCTGCCCGGCGGAATCAAGAGTTTAAACAGCTGGAAAGGTATATTCCGTCAACACGCCCCGCTGGTCGTTGGCTGTTCTCTGGAAGGATGGCTGTCCTGGCTGTCAGTGACGATGATGCGTCAGAAGCCCTTAAAAAGTTTTGATGGTTGGTAACCCCTGACACCGTCGGCCTCCTGGCGTCCTCAGTCAGACTGGTGGTGGGGTGGGGGGGGGCTGGGGGGTGGCTGGCCGGTTTGTTCCCTGTGGTCACCCAGTCGGTGGAGGGCAGCGTTCGCCTCTTTCCTTCCCGTGGAACCCTCGGCAACGGCCCCTCAAGCCCTCTCAGATCCTGGATGCTCTCTGGGATGGCTGTGGCTTCGGCCGATAACAATGGAGGTCTGTTGCCAACGGTTATGGCCGTTGTCTCCCTCGGTCCTGTCACCGGGCCGGCGCTGTGTGTGTCTGCGGGTTCTGGGTGGCGGCAGCGCCTCTAAAGGGAGGACAGCGGGGACCACCGGTGGGGGCAGGATTAGCCCCTAGCGCTGTGTAAGCACATGCTGCCTGTTAGTTACTCATCCCCTTAATCTTTACTGTTCATCCACCGGTCCGGTCAATCAGTCACATTGCCAGGAGGTGGTAGTGGGAGAGGAGGGCGGGACTTGCCCATGTGTCCAAGGAAATACTGATGGAAATATCCAACGAGAACAATGCAGATAAATGCAGTGGGCCAGCACTCAGGCATGAGGCTGTAACTTTAGACTTCCCTGTCTTTCCAACTCTCTCTCGTTCCCTCGCTGTCTTTCCAATTCTTTCTCTCTTTCTCTCTCTCTCTCTCTCCCCCGTTCTCTCTTTCACTCCCTTGCTTTCTCTCTTTTTCTCTCTATCTTTTATTCTCTATTTCTCTGTCTCTCTCTCTCTGTTCTTCTCTCTTTCTGTCTCACTCTCTTTCTCTGGCTTTTATCTCTCTCTTTCTCTCCATCTGTCCATGTCTCTCTCTCTGGTCTGTGAGGGTATCCGTCAGTCAACAGTGGTCTATGATGTCTGCACCGTTTAAAGGGATGATTGCATGGACCTAACATTATTATGTTTGCCGGCCCCTTCAATTTGTATTCCCGTCTCCCTCTCTCCCTAACGTCTCCGTCCTCCCAGTGCCTCAGCATGAATTCCAGCTCAATTTCACCCTGTATATATGATCTGTGTGATTGCTCCCCATTCATAATGATGCACAGTGTTTGCCAAGTTGCCCAGCTGATCCATTAGAACCCATTTAGACTTGTTTCTGACGGTCCGGGGAGATTGGAGATCGTCCCCTGGTCCAATAGTGGACTGGGGCTGGGGGGCACAGAGGAATAATAGAATATTAAATGGCTAAATTATGATTTGGGTAGGAATAATGTTGTTTGTCTACCATTCCATTCTAGTCGTGGGATAGGAGAAGCCAATCCATTATTTAGTGGTGAGCATGGTTAGCGTGGTTAGCATGGTTAGCAGGGTTAGCATGGTTAGCAGGGTTAGCATGGTTAGCAGGGTTAGCATGGTTAGCAGGGTTAGCAAGGCAATATAGGATTTTTGGAACATCTTTAAGCCATGACCAGAAGTGGTAACTTAAAATAGCTCTCATTATATTGTGTTGATGTTGTTTTTGTGATTATTCTTTATTTTCTTATGGTTTCTATCCTAAATGGGCTTCTTTAGTAGAAAGTATTTCACAGTCAGGTCTTCCAGTCTCCTGCCCAAGTATTTTGTTCTAGTTCCACTCAAGCACATAATATTTAAGTAGTAAACAGTATGATATTTTCTTGATTAATTCAGTCATGTGTTCTGGTGCAGAAATAAGTGAAAATGTGCAATATGGGGTAATCATGTTGTGAAAAAACTCATCTTGGACACTTTGCCTGGACAGGCCAGAAGGCTGCGAGGACAGGCCTGATGCTTCAAGGACAGGCCTGATGCTTCAAAGACAAGCATGATGCTTCGATGACAAGCCTGATGCTTCAGGGACAGGTCTGATGCTTAGAGAACAGGCATGATGGTTCGGGGACAGGGCGTCTGCTTCAAGGACAGGTCTGATGCTTCGAGGCAACAGTCCATTCACATTCAGAGAAACGACTGAGTTGTTGTTTTGTCCTCCATACAGTTGGCCGGTTTCTGTGAAAGAAAATAATCTGGCGTGACGCTGAATGCAATATGGCCCCGCTTGTGGTTTCTTGTTCGTTGTTTGGGGTGGGCAGGGAGCTACTTGGCGCACAAATATCAGACATCTGTCAAGTGTGACAATTGCTTTTGTTTTGTTTTTCAATTTGTGTTCTTCTGTATTTGTTGTTCCGTTTTTGTTGTTCAGTTCATGCCGATTATTAACGTTGCTGGTTAATCATGACAGGGTAGGAAATTAATGCCCTTTGGAATAAAAAACATGGTTGGGATACATTCTTTGTATAATTGAAAATAAAATGTGTTTGTAAATGTTAGTCATTTATTATATGGGCATCTTTTCAGGGATTCAGAGGTCCTCCTCTTCTGGTTTCATAGACCAAACCACCTGTTGCCTGAAGGAAGACTATTAAAGCTGTTATACCTGTAATTGCTGTGGCAATATAGAACATTCAATGTGTTTGAATCAAAACATCAATGAGTGTGTTAAGTTGCAACTATGGGTGTGAATATTTGGACAGAACGGATGGGGATCACAGACCCCAGGAAAGAGATAGGGAACACGGACCCCAGGAAAGAGATAGGGAACACGGACCCCAGGAAAGAGATAGGGAACACGGACCCCAGGAAAGAGATAGGGAACACGGACCCCAGGAAAGAGATAGGGAACACGGACCCCAGGAAAGAGATGGGGACCGCGGATCCCAGAATAGAGACAGGGAACACAGACCCCAGAATAGAGACAGGGAACACAGACCCCAGGACAGTAACGGGGAACACGGGACTGTGATGGGGAACACAGGATTGGGATGGGGAACACGGAACACAAGACAGTGGCAGCTATATCGTTTTATCCTCACCACAATATAGAACACATCCAAAAAGTCTTACTGCAAAAATTGCTTGGAGATCAGATTAAACATCGATGTCAGCAACTTCCACCTTGACCATAAGACACGACGCAAGTCAGCTAATCAGCTTACACCACAATAACATGTAGTCTTCTGCTGGGGGGGTCTGGAGAGAAGTGATCTGGGGGAGGGGGGAGAAGAAAACAATTAGCCAAAAAGATTAAAAGAGCAGTAAAGAAGACGGAATCCTGGGGACAGGCATCTTTAGCCATATGGCTGCGTTCTGCTGACCTCTGCCAGATCTGGCCTTTAACTAATTAGTCTTCCGAAGTCACTGACGGGCAATTTTCTTTTGACTGCTTGGATTTATCTCGTTAATGTCTTATTTTCTTTTGAGTGACCAGGATGATGGGGAAGACATGGAAGACGGCACATGTTCCCGATCCGCATCGTTACATTTAGCCAGAAAATGTTCTTCTAAAAAACGTGGCAGGAATATTGGCACCCGGGCATTATTAAGCGCTTTGTGCATCGTCCCCCCGCCAAGACAACAGCTCTGAGTCTTCTGTTATAACGTTTGACGAGGTGGGAGAACATATAGTACGGAATCTGAAACCATTTATGAATGCAGAATCTCTCCAAATCCCTCAGAGTCCTTGGTCCTCTTTAGTGGACTCTCCTCAACACACCACACAAGGTTTCAGACCCAGTTGTAGCCTCCTGGCAGTGGCAGAGAGATTTTGGATTATTTCCTCCTACTTTTTAGTTATTTGTATAATTTTACCTGGGCTTTTATTGACAGGTGGAAATATAAGGAGAGGTAAAGAGAGGCGCGGAGAAGGAAATAGGTAGGAATTTGACTTTTCCCTCTGGCATTCAGAGCTGTCAGAAAGACTTCAGACCAATTCACTTTCTCTATATTTTATTGTTATAGACATTTTTTTATTAATCAGATATTTTTTTGCCATCAGTTACCCAGTCACCTCAGTACACACAATACCCCACAATGAAAAAGGAAAAACCTGTTTTTAGAAAGTGTCCGTTTATTGAAAATAAAAACATATGTATCCAGACTCATTGTTCAAACAGAATAGTCAGATTGGAGATCTTCAGGTGACCTTCAGGTCTCCCCACAGATTTTCAGTGGAGTTAAAGTCTGGGTTTTGACTGGGCATTCACAGACTCAAAGCCTCTCCAGCGTTGTCTTGGCTCTGTGCTGTGGGTCAATGTCTTGCTTAAATATTAATCTTTGCTCCAGTCTTTGGTACTGAGCATTCTCGATAAGGATTTCTCCAAAGACTTCTCTGTTCATGCTTTCCTCAATCCTGACAAGTCAACACAACTGAGAACTATCCCCAGAGAGTGATGCTCCCTCCACAATGCTTCACTGCAGGGATGGTATTAACCTGGTATTGAGCGGTATCTTTTTTTAGCCTGAAAAATCCCTTGGCATTCAGATACAAATAATTTGATTTCAGTCAAATCAGACTTGAAAACTAGAACCAAATATAGACAAGTCCATGCTATTTTAAATTATGTCCAATCAATAAAAATTTTCATTGCTGAACTCCAATCAAGTTGTAGGACTTCAAGGATGAAAAAAATAAAAAAATAAAATAAATATTCTGTTTACGTTTCATATGTTCCAAAGAACTTCAGCAAATATAGGTACTGATGTTTGATGAACATGAAGGCTTTTGTCTGGCAAGACATCAAAATAGCTTGTTAGCATGGAGATGGTACCTGTTTGTGGGATTGTTGACATGCTGTACGCTGCTTGCTGTAACCTAACTGGCTACCTGCCAAACCTTTTCGAATTTACTCTGTATAAACTAATTGGTCAAATTCTACTTTAAGAGTTTACCAACGCAAGCGGCTGCTAGAACCCTAAACACATACTCACAATACTCCTGTACTGCTTCTTTACACTAGCTGCCTGTTAAGGTTAGGGCTGATTTTAAGGTTTTATTGTTAACCTATAAATCAATACATGGTCTTGCTCCTACTTACCTCACTGAAATGATTTAGCCATACATACCTACACATAACCTACGATGGCAAGATGCAGGACTTTTAATTGTACCTAGAATTTCCAAACAAACAGCTGGAGGCAGGGCGTTTTCTCATAGAGCTCAACTACTGTGGAATGATCTGCCAATTAATGTTAGAAATGCAAACTCAGTGTAAACTTTCAAGTGTCTACTAAAGACTCATCTCTACAGCACGGTTTATAATTAGGTGTAGCCTGGCCCGGGGGCGTGAAGATGACCAGAAAGGCTTGATACTGTCCACCCTTGCTGTCTTGCCAGGTGGGCTCTCATTGCCACTGGGATGCCCTCCCTCCAGTGCCTCTCGGGGGCAGAGTCACTGGCTTGTTGTTGTCTCTCTGTTGTGCACTTGTGTAATTGGGGTGAACTCTGCTGGCAATACTCGGCCCTCATTCAGGGTGGTTGCGGTTGGTGGGTGTCCCTTTGGTTGATGCTTGGCAATATGGGTGCATTGATTTCCTGCCTGTTGGGCCCTGTATGGGGCCTCCCCCAGATAGGGCCACAGTGTCACTGCACCCCCCTGTCTCACCCCCAAGGTCTTACGCTACTATATTATTTTGCTGGGGGAGTAGGGTCAATTTTCCTTCTCCACTATAAATCCTTGTAGATCTAAGGAATGCATTTTCAAAATGTTCCCTGTCTCCTGCCTCCTGCTGTTTTAAGCTTAGGAGGACATGAGGTCCTGGCCCACGCCTGAGGAGTAACAGGCTTGAAAGACCTGTTGCTCTCCCTGTCCAATGTCCTCCTGGTTGTATTGCAGATCAAGATGATACCTGACGATTTCAGCTGCCACTGTGCTGACACCTCCTTCCCCCCCTGTGTTGTCCCTTTCCTTGTCCATCTGGTCATGCTTCCGACCTGGACTAAGTTTAAATAGACTCTGGACTCACATGCATTTATGCATTTATTAATTATTAAAATTTGTACTCTAAATATGTTCACCCGGCACAGCCAGAATAGGACTAGTCACCCATCTGAGCCTGGGTCCTCTCTAGGTTTCTTCCTAAATTTCGGGCTTCTTCTGAAGTTTTTCCTAGCCACTGAAATTCAGCACTACGGTTGTTTGCTCGTTGGGGTTTAAGGCAGAGTGTTTTGTAAAAGCACTTTGTGACAACTGCTGATGTAAAAAGGGCTTTATAAATACATTTGATTGATTGATTTGTAGTTTTGGAGACACAATGATACCAACATTTAAACAACAACAATTTTCTAATGAGGCATCCTCCTCACTGCATGGGTATGAAATAAAAATGGTCCTCTTCGAAGCAGGTTCAACACAACGTTGATGGAAATATCAACGCTATCAATGCTCTAATAGTGGAGGTGGGTATTTTCAGGTGTGTATAAAAAAGAAATTCTTGCCTTGCCAAAGTTGGTACATTTGGCAAGTGTCACCAGAGTTCCAATTGAAACAAATTCACTTCTATTTCACATAGGTTTGGTTCAGTGCCAATAGTCATGTCAAAAATATGTATTTTGTCATGAATGAAAAGTTTACATTAGTCAAAAGTTCTCTCAGGTTTTGAGTGTATGATGAAGCTGGCAAAAATAAAACAATAAAATTATTTCACAGGCTTTTTTGCTAATCTTTTCCAAAGGTGCCAATAATTCTGGAGGGCACTGTAAACAGGACAGATGCATGGACCGCATTGTTACTTGTTAGCAATCTGTTCATAACCAGACATATGCTCTCTGCAAATCAGCTTGTGTCTAAAAATGCAATAGTTATACTTGGTTGCGTATATAATCCATAAGAATAAGTAGGTGTTTAGAGCGAGTTTGGAGTCAATTCCAAAGTAAACAAAATTCCAAATGCTCCTAACTGAAATGCAGTAAAGGGCTTTAAAATTGGAACTGAGTCCCTCTGGGTGCTGGGTGCAGATTGGCATTGAGTCCAACCCACTATTCCTATATTTTATTACTTTCCTGTCAAATAAAAGCATAAAATACACACTTTTATAAAAAAAAATAAAAAAAAATAAAAAGGAAATGGAATGCAAAACCTTTCAGAGTAATTTTGATTCTGGATTGAACAATAAGGTTAGAGAGATCATTTTTAAGACTAGCTATTTCATTAAAGAACAATTTTTTTTAAATTAAATTATGAAATATGTCAAGAATGCAAGTGGTTGTGATAATATCGGGTAGAAAGAAAACTAATGTAATAACTAAGTGATACTAGGCATATGTATAGGCAAGTCCTAAAACAACAGATATCAGATTAGACCTCGAGTATGACGCCAGGAATATGAGTGTGGATTTATACTGAAATCCTTGACCCAAAGACGATCTCCGGACTCTATATAGAAAATGATCCTATTCATCAACCTGTTGTTCCCTTGACCACCTGCTGTTAGTTAGACCAGGTAGAACAGAGCATTAGATAGCTTTACGTAACACCAGACCTGGTACAGATGACAGCAACAGCAATTGGAGACTGTAGAGTTGCTTAGATGAGCAGGGCAGAGATTATGGCAGGATGGCGAGATTATAGTGGGAGGAGCCTAATATTAGAATTCAAAGTATAATTAGAGTCACTCGTTATGTAACAATATTATTGATGATATATTATGTTCCTCATACTTCGGTTTAGGACATGACCTTGATTATATTAAAATATTCACTATTATAGCAAACAGATTGTATGCACATTCATTTAACTATATATATCTATTTTTATTATTCTGGTAATGATTTAATTAGTTTATTTCCATATTTCTAGCATTCTTTCTATAAGAATGTATTATAATGTTTCAATTTACTATAAATGAACATGGAATTAGTTAGAATGTAACATTCATTTTTATAAATAATTACTCTTGTTCTGTACATTTCTCTTTGTTCCTTTAATCCAGTATTTATTAAAGAACATGACCTTAAGAGACCTCTCCACCTCCCCCCCATAACAGCTGTGCTGGAGGAGCGGAGGAGAAGGAGAGTGTGGTTGAGGGTGCGGAGGGATGAGGAGGGCGGTGAAGAGGAGGAGGAGACAGTGGTGTAGGGGATGGAGGGGGAGAGAGGGGAGGAGGGATGAGGAGGGCAGTGGGGTGGAGGGATCGAGGAGGAGAGAGGGGAGGAGTGGAGGAGTGGAGGAGGAGAGTGTGGTGGAGGAGGACAATGTGGTAGGGGGTGGAGGAGGAGAGTGTGGTGTTGACTGTAGTGTGTGTGTTTTAAGGTGGAGCTGTTATATAACCAGGTTATAATGTGTAATTAATCCCTGGGCCTCCTGCCTCACCTCTCGGTAAACACACAAAGCTCATGGGTCCCAGGCGTCAGGCCATTTTATCATTTGTTCAATAACCTCCTAAATCCATCAAATAGCTTAATGTGGATCACACCACACCCCTGTTTACCAGTTGATAAAGGTAAAAAACTAATGAACAGGTCGATTCCTGAACCCAATCAACCAAGCCGCGCTACCTCAGAACAGCTTCACAACCTCAAAATGCCCGGAGGCCTTCTTCAAATGTCCTCTCACAGTTCCCGGCCTTCTTCAAATGTCCTCTCACAGTTCCCGGCCTTCTTCAAATGTCCTCTCACAGTTCCCGGCCTTCTTCAAATGTCCTCTCACAGTTCCCGGCCTTCTTCAAATGTCCTCTCACAGTTCCCGGCCTTCTTCAAATGTCCTCTCACAGTTCCCGGCCTTCTTCAAATGTCCTCTCACAGTTCCCGGCCTTCTTCAAATGTCCTCTCACAGTTCCCGGCCTTCTTCAAATGTCCTCTCACAGTTCCCGGCCTTCTTCAAATGTCCTCTCACAGTTCCCGGCCTTCTTCAAATGTCCTCTCACAGTTCCCGGCCTTCTTCAAATGTCCTCTCACAGTTCCCGGCCTTCTTCAAATGTCCTCTCACAGTTCCCGGCCTTCTTCAAATGTCCTCTCACAGTTCCCGGCCTTCTTCAAATGTCCTCTCACAGTTCCCGGCCTTCTTCAAATGTCCTCTCACAGTTCCCGGCCTTCTTCAAATGTCCTCTCACAGTTCCCGGCCTTCTTCAAATGTCCTCTCACAGTTCCCGGCCTTCTTCAAATGTCCTCTCACAGTTCCCGGCCTTCTTCAAATGTCCTCTCACAGTTCCCGGCCTTCTTCAAATGTCCTCTCACAGTTCCCGGCCTTCTTCAAATGTCCTCTCACAGTTCCCGGCCTTCTTCAAATGTCCTCTCACAGTTCCCGGCCTTCTTCAAATGTCCTCTCACAGTTCCCGGCCTTCTTCAAATGTCCTCTCACAGTTCCCGGCCTTCTTCAAATGTCCTCTCACAGTTCCCGGCCTTCTTCAAATGTCCTCTCACAGTTCCCGGCCTTCTTCAAATGTCCTCTCACAGTTCCCGGCCTTCTTCAAATGTCCTCTCACAGTTCCCGGCCTTCTTCAAATGTCCTCTCACAGTTCCCGGCCTTCTTCAAATGTCCTCTCACAGTTCCCGGCCTTCTTCAAATGTCCTCTCACAGTTCCCGGCCTTCTTCAAATGTCCTCTCACAGTTCCCGGCCTTCTTCAAATGTCCTCTCACAGTTCCCGGCCTTCTTCAAATGTCCTCTCACAGTTCCCGGCCTTCTTCAAATGTCCTCTCACAGTTCCCGGCCTTCTTCAAATGTCCTCTCACAGTTCCCGGCCTTCTTCAAATGTCCTCTCACAGTTCCCGGCCTTCTTCAAATGTCCTCTCACAGTTCCCGGCCTTCTTCAAATGTCCTCTCACAGTTCCCGGCTGCCTCAAGAGGATCTGCTGCTGGTCAACGTCTGCCAGAGGAGTGAGCCAGGACCACTGTTACCCGCCACGATGAGTTCCCGTCCCGTCGGTCCAGTCTGGCCAACAGTACACCAGGCCCAACCGGGACCCGTGTTCTTGACCCCGGGCATTTTACATTCACACCGCCGCCGTAATTTGTTCACTTTGTTTAAGATACTGGCAGTGTTTTGTTTTTCCACTTTGTATTAATACGGCTCAAATGGCACCCTATCCCTTTATAGAGGCCTGAATTTTAACCAGTGCCCTAGTGAAAATGAGTGCACTACATAGGGGACAGGCCTGTCCAGCTAAAGCCGCTCCTCCCGTCTCTCCTGTCCTGACCTAGATCTCTGACGGTAAGCAGCTGCTTCCTAAGGCCGCACAAGTGCTGCCCTAAGCAGAACGAAAGGCCCAGGGAGGAGAGAGGGGAGGTTCCCCGGCCCCCAGCGCCCAGCCGGCAGGGTCAGGCCCGCGTCCCAAATCACTCGCTGGTCACTTTACGGTGCCCTACTTTCAGCCGGGGGTTTGTAACACCTGCCGGATCAGTCCCTCGGCTCAGCGCCGGGCTGGAGGAGAGGAGATCAGTGTCGGATTGGAGCTCTGCTGAGCCCTTTGACAGAGCTCACAGCCCCTTGGCTTGTTTAGGAGATCCACACAGGCACTTAACAAAGCCAACTGCTGGCGTGGCGATAGCAGGCACGAGGAGTTATGGGCGGGTGTTTGTGATGATGAGTTACGGGACATATGTGTCAGGGATAGCTTTTATAATGCAGCCCCTGAATAGCATGCCCGTCTCCCATATTTCTTTTAAAGAAAACCTGTCTGAAGTTTGTCTCCCTGCTTTTTTTGGGGTAATGAGTAAAAGTGACAATCAGGAGCTGCTAAAATTAATGTTTTAAACCAATAAATGTATAATTGTGGCAACATTTCATAAAATTAATTATAGATTTAGTCTAGAAGTGTGAAGAATATGTCCCTGAGTGACACTGACACAAGTTTCACAGTGCAGTTCATGACTAGATCTTCTTCCCAATCAACCTAAGAAGATTTACATCTAATCCTTTTGAATGTCAACTCTTATCAAAGAGTAGGATTAAAGATTCTGGGTATTCGGTCCACGGTATCTATAGGGAACTATTATGTTTGGTGGCTTAAGCATGTTACCATTAAAGCTTTCCTTTTGAGGATAACAGATTTACATTACATTATTTTATTAATATTTTCTGTTTACATATTTAAAATCACTGTTCTTCTGAATACATGGGATGGGTGATTGGGTTCAGTTAGGAGAAGCCATAAGGGTTTTGGTTACAGGGGATGGCCAGACGGCTACCTCTGCAGTCTTTGAAGGCATACATTTAGGAGACGTCTGAGCTACTTCGTATTAAAATCCAAACACCGGGGATGTTTATGAAACTAAACATGCAGAGGAAAGTGACATTGCTGCCTTGCTGCCTTGCTGCTTGCGCTTGAGCACAATTACCGCCCAGAGTTTCAGACCCCTCTTCTGATGAAGTTTGTTTCTGGCCAACTTCGTGCCCTAGGTTTCGAGGGTCAAGTCAGAACACTGGAACACACAATGACTAAACAGGATGAAGTATTTTCCTTATTTCCGGAGATTTATTATTTAACACAAGCTTGCAGGCAATAGTTTGTACCAACATACAGAAGGTGTGTAAATAGAGAAGGATAGCAAAGGATTGAAAGGTAAGAAACACACATCTTATATACATTGATAGAAACATCCCAACCCCTCATACTGTTCCTCCCTTTCATGTCTACAACATATTCTGTGAGTTTCTACTTGGCTCTGATGTAACCCAGTGACCTTGGGTGCTTCCTCAGTCCTAGGCTTTGCTCTAAACCCATGACCTTGGGTGCTTCCTCAGTCCTAGGCTATGCTCTAACCCCATGGCCTTGGGTGCTTCCTCAGTCCTAGGCTATGCTCTAACCCCATGGCCTTGGGTGCTTCCTCAGTCCTAGGCTATGCTCTAAACCCATGACCTTGGGTGCTTCCTCAGTCCTAGGCTATGCTCTAACCCCATGGCCTTGGGTGCTTCCTCAGTCCTAGGCTATGCTCTAACCCCATGACCTTGGGTGCAACCTCAGTCCTAGGCAGCTGGGCCTCTGTCTCTAAGAAACTGGCAAAAGGGAAGCCTACCTAACTCCAACATTGTCTGTATTTCTCCATTCCCACACTCCTGTTCAGCTATCATGCGCTGACCGACTCCTCCATGCTCTGTTCTAGTAACTTTCCACTTGTGCACACATAAATGCAGTGTGTGTCAAATCTGTCATTGGAAATGCCCATCTATCAGGTCTTTCCTTCCTTATAATTGAGCCTCGTCTCACTTCAACTCTGCAGAACATTAGGCACACACTTTCTCAGTTTCTCTTTGCACAAAACTGTGTATACGATACAATAATTTGTACAATGCAGTTTTCTATCATTACACATTTATTCACTTATACTAATACCTTTGTACTAAATTATTCTTCCACACTTTCCTAACTTGTGATATGTTGTTAGAATTGTTAGTCTGAAGAGTCTGAACTCCCCAGAATTTTTCTTTCACCATTTCCAAATGAGGTGTGATATTTTCTTCACCATTTCGTTCTCCGCGCTGGTAGAATTTCTGCCAGTAGCTGGTTGCCGTCATGATTTGTAAGTTCCAGAGCCTTGTGTACAGTTAGAAATGAATGTACATTTCTCAAACTATTATGGAATTTTGCTAAAAGGAAAATGCTGTATTATCTCCATATAAAAGCATTGATGCTATAACAGACCCTCTAGTTATATAGAAAGTGTTCCTAATTGATGACCAACATCTCAATAGCCAAGAAATATGTACACACGAGGGGGGAAGCTCCTTCAACTTAAAGTTCTCAGAATAATAATGTATTTTCGTTACCGGTTTCACATGTTATATTATAAAGCCATGTTACTCTGCCAAAGTTAAAAAGCTGAAAGCACATGCAAATAAAATCTGCAGTATATACCCAACCTGCTTTTTCTCCCTTTTTATACTGTTAAATTGTTTTTGGAAGATAGTGAATCATGAATGCTGTCAGCAATGTAGCGACCCTTAACAAAAGCCTAATTGCTTACTTGGACACTTTTTGTCACCTGCTTTCTTCGTTCTGTATGGCAGCCAATTTAATATAAAACTATTGTCACAGCACAAAAAGCAAACATATCGATTAGTTTTAGGCATTAAGCACTTTTATAGTGGCCATTTGCATCCTGAAATTGTAATTAGCCCATATCTTTGGGTTGAAGTTAGTTCCCTCATCTTTAGTTAAACATTATGAAAGGTGAGCAAAAAGGTTCTTTAATTTTTGTAAAATAGATCGGAATATTTGTCTGTTTGTCACAATGTAATTGCTTTGAGTAGTTCATCCTGAGAGACCGGAGAACAAGAGGATTTTAGTATTCATGTTAACTGGTAATCATAGGCCTCAGGGAAGAAATGTTTAGGGCTCTGTGAAAGAAAAAGTCCAGTAAAATGTAATAATGGCTTGTGTAGTATCTGATGGAGGGATACAGTGATTAAGGGGAGAGCAGTTTGGTGACACACGCCTCACGTTGATTTCTTTGGTTTGAAAAAACAAAATGTGTACACTTGCATCCAAGCTGCAGCCTATACATAAAGGCTGTAGGTCACAGTATTGTAAACACCAACAAGTATGATTTAAAGATTGCTATATTTTAAAGAAACAAACAGTGAGGCATCACCAGAGTAAGATAAATATTAAGAGGTCATCTGAAATGAGTCAATGGTAAGGTATAATATTACCTATTCACCATCTGTGTCCTCTAGGATAGAGTGTAGGACATTATATTCAAACCAGTACTCCATTTCGTTTCTCCTTTCTGAACAACAATTGCTGTATGTATTAGGTCCCAATCTTTGCGCACAATGATCACCAAGCTAATTTTATTAGAACATGCTGATCTGAGTGAAAAGCTCAACGGTATCGTCAGTGGACCTCCTCGTCCTTGTCTTGGTAGAAATAAGATGAAGTGAACATTTGCGGCCCCATTCACCTCACGATAATCTCATTTTGGGGCTCAGTGTGTAAAACAAACTAATTAGAAGGCTCTTAAAACAGATGGTTGTCCATCATCCAAAGCCCTGTTCCCTCACCAACACCACCCACCAGGGATTAGATTACACCACCCACCAGGGATTAGATTACTATCTAGATTAGGTTCTTTATTTCTGGAAATATGGACGACACACAGATTATTCTTAATGCTACAGGGAAACAGGGGGAAATTACCTTATTACAGCATTATTGTATCTGACTGTTCATTGTAATCGAACAGATTGGTCAGATTAATACAGTGGCTCGTGTTATATGCCGATCATTATGGCCTTCCTGGCACTTAGGTTCTGCGGGATTCTAAAGATGCCTGGGGAAAAGGCGACATGTCAGAGTGGTCACTGGGTGTATTTGTGGGCCCAGGGACTCCTGTGGTAATGTTACATAGCAGTGTGTGTTCACTCACCATTGTAAGTGGCTCTGGCTAAGAGCACCTGCTTAATGTCTTCAGTGTGAAGCGCGACCAGCAGCACAGGGAGTCAGTAAGCCAACTGTCTCAGTGATTGGATTGTTTCTGCAATTAAAATCTCATGTCTTACAAAATGGGACACTGAAACACAGAATGAACCAAATGACCAAAACAGGGACACTGAAACACAGAATGAACCAAATGACCAAAACAGGGACACTGAAACAGAGAGTGAACCAAATGACCAAAACAGGGACACTGAAACAGAGAATGAACCAAACTGCAATTTGGATCTAAGAGGGCCACTATTTCTAATCTGCCTGAGATGCCAGGCAGAGAAGAGTCCTTAATAAATACTGACAATCAATTGGTTAAAGAAAAACTAAGACACAAAGACATTCCTTAGCTTACCAAAGTACAGTGAGATAGTTTGGTCAACAAGAAAAGAAATGTTAAAAAACAAACATGGATGATTTGGTGATTGAGAGAATTGAAAACACACTTGACCACAACCCTGACACAAATCACCCCCAACTGCCTCACCCCTCCGACCCCTTCCTGCTCCTCACCCCAGCCTCTCTCTCACCTCCCCCCTCCTCAGCCCAACTTCTCTCTCACCTCCCCTTCCTTCCTCCTCCTCAGCCCAGCTTCTCTCTCATCTCCTGACTGCTGACAGGGCTGCCTGCGGGTTAAAGCGCCACCAGTACCTTGACCACACGACACACAGCTGAAGGGGGGACATGTTTAGTAGATGGGGGCAGTTGGGGCTGGAGAAGAGGTGGGGGTGCAGGGAGTAGTTTAGGTTGGAGGGATTGGGAGTGGACGGGGGTGGGGAGATAGCAAAGGGTCAGGACACCGGCCAACTGGGATAATCCCCCAGTACCAGTCTTCCAAACCCACCTCACGCCCCACCCCCTCTCACCCCAACTCAAGCCCCACCCCCTCTCGCCCCAACTCACCCCCCACCCCCTCTCACCCTGCCTCACCCTGCCATCCCCTCTCCCCGCAACCATCTGCCGCGATGACCATAATTATCAGAATGGGAAAATCAATTGCTTGAGTAAATATCACAGGCAAGTAAATTAAACATTACATTAGGACGACTTAGCTAAAAAAAATATTTACTGCTGATGAGGAGAAGGCTCATTACAGGGAGGGAGCATTGCATTGTGACAGAGTTTGGGGTGTTTTTATCGAGTGTATCTATTTTAACCAGATGTTGTGATGAGAATAAGGTCTCTCACTTCAACACACAACAAAATGCACTAACCATATTCATACACACATTAACTAGACAGTACATGACAGTAAACAGTACATGACAGGCCTACACAAAACAAAAAACTTAAAATGCCCAAAAAATTATATAATTGTAATTGGAAAGAAACAGTCTTCTGTAAATAGATACTTTTCCATCTGCCTAAAATATCCACAGATGCATTAAACATAATTTGAAAGTTTTGAACAGTATTAAGAGATAAGAGTATAAATATGAACCTTTGATGATTCTGCAAACAAATCAGTTTCTGTCCAGTTCTGGTTAAAGGTGTCCAGTTAATGGTGTAATCAATAAACATTGTAACAGTGGTCAGTAGATTCAACAAATATTGTGTCCCTCACAAACATGCAGCCTTGCTTACTCACAAACATGCAGCCTTGTTTACTCACAAACAAGCAGCCTTGTTTACTCACAAACAAGCAGCCTGCTCAGCCTTCCCTTGAGCCCCCTGTGCACATAATGTACCCAAATCAAACCTTCTAGCTTACAACAGGGCAGGACTGCGACAGGACATTCCATTTGGAAACAAGCAGTTCTTTTCCTCATGCAGTTTTTCTCTTTTAATTAATTTGTCATATTTATTTAATTTGTCATATCTTATAAAATGAGTCCAAAAAAAAATAAAACCTTATTATTGGGCAACCATTATGCACATCTTCTAAAATTCTCAGATAATCATTTCATCGATAATCTGAGGCAAACCAATTAAATTTGCCACACCCAAGATTTGCGTAACGCGGGGGAAAAAATCTCAGTTTAGTGTTTTTAATATGCAAGATAAACCTCTTACACTAAAATAAGGGTACGATCACCATCCTCATAGACATAACAGATTACCCATGTCCAGAGACCAGCCCAGACCTTCAGACAGATTTGGGCGGTGGTCAGGTATTGTTTTCATAGTAACGCTAGAGAGAGGCATCAATCCAGGATTAGAGGCTATCGGCACATGTCAGTGAATGAGAGTGTGTGTGTGTCGTGTGGTACGGACAGCACAGTGGAACCTATCGGACACACAACCAACACACACCTCTGTGACACGTGAACCCTCCCAGGCACCTGTTGAAACACTCTACCAGGCTAGCAACTCTTACAGTAATCGTCTTAAGATGATCCCAATCATGCAAGTGAATCGGTGGGGGGGGGGGGGTGCTTCAGCCATCCTGATACACGTGTAAATTGATGTCTGTTCGGTGAGTCAGAGATAAATAGTTGAGATGTAAATGTATTATAACTAATCAGCTCTTGATTTTCAGTTAGCACGTTAAGGAGAATGCATATGACTGTGACTGGGAGGAAACTGGACATTGGATTAATTAGCAAACTTAGCGCCAAAGAATTTGAAAGTAATGTCCACCACATTACTGACCGAATCATTTAGGCTATAACATCTTAAAATGGTTTGTCAGTTCTCCGTCCTGCATTTCAAAATAGACAAACAATGGTTTAGACGACAATTCACAGCAAAATCATCTCACTATAAACCAGTTGATTGTAACACCAGGGTTTTTGGCCAGGCAGCTCTCACTGCGGCCCGGCTTATTCCCCCCGTCTCGGGGCAGTATGGTGTTGGTTGGCCCGCCAGGTCAGGCCAGATCATGTACTGAGGAACCTAGCCCGTCACCTGAGCTGTCCCACTCCCCACGGGGCCATCCGGGCTGGGCCTCTGTCGCCCGGCTCATTATCTTATCTCCCATTGTAGACTCGCTGTAATAACCTCTTTCATGATGGATGATGTCACTGTCCGATTACAAAGGGACAAAACACGCCAGAGATCACCTTTCCACTGCACAGCCAACGGGCCAAGTCCTCCAGGGGGGGCCAGGTCAGTCCTCCCGCACAACCAGGGCGGGAGAACAAGAAGAGCTGAGCGGCCATTTTAGTTGTTCTCCTGTGTAGCGACAGTAGTTAAGGGAAAGTTCAAAGTGGCTAAAACAAAATATCGATATAATAAGTATCAACAGGATCAAAGACGAGTCTTCTAAAACTGCGTGACCTTCATTCCCAGATGTATTTAAGAAAGACCCCAGATTAGAAATGAATGCATCCTCAGTGAATGATATGCAAGTTTTGGCAAAGAAACATGCTTGACATAATCTTAAAGTAATTAAAGATGCAGCATTTAATCTTCACCCAGAGAGTCCCTGGAGCATAGCAGTGGTCTCGGTCCCTGTCTGGCTGTACAACTGAGTCATTACAGCCGGGTGTTTGGATTCGAATAGTCGCACATTGTCAGAGCCCAGGTATCCAGCAGATATACAAGAGAACTGGAACAGTACTGCTCCGTGCTGACGGGGATGTCAGGCAGGATGTCCTAGTTTTGTCGCACTCTAGCACCTTTTTATGGTAGGACCAGCACCTGCAAGCTCGATAATGGATGTTGGCAGGAGAATGCCTTCACCTCCGGGCTGCGGCGCATGTTTGCCGTCTGCAAATTTGTGGTACAATGAGTGATGTAAAAACAGAGAAGAAGCAGAGTGGCTTGCCGAGACATGAATCTGAGTAAGCATGTCTGGAACTTTCAGTCTTCCACACCTGCTGTGGACTTGAACAATACAAAAATGCTAACCACTTTGGCCAGATAGAGTTCTGTATTGATCCAGGTTAGAATAGTGTAGAATTATTTAGTGTGAATGGAGGCAAAACCCTTCAGGTAGGAAAAACACAGCGTATACATTATTAAAAAACAGCCTCCTCTGCCGTAGATCAGGTCACTTTCCTCCCTGGTATAAATCAGATTGGTAACCTGTGCTCTTTTTACTAGAGACACTGAGTCCCATCTCCCCATGCCACAGGTGAAGACAGACGAAGTCATTATCCATTCAAAAAAAGAGGAGCCGGCACCCGATGCCCCCCTCTGCCCCAGTCGCCAGGTCTGGCGTCTGGTTACCGCGGCGAAGACACAAGGCAACCCCAGGATGCTGTAGGGGGGCCAGGTTCATCTCTGACCTCGGCGAGCAGTAGGTCGCTCACCAAATCACATTAAAGTTTCAGAGGGCCCAAAGGTACAAGTCAGGAGTGTTAACAGCCGCATTGTCCCTGGTTCCCGCCGGCTCAAAGGGCTGTAACGTGGCACCCAGATGCCCCTCTCACTGCCACCCCCCTGGGCTTACAGGTATAGTAACTCTGTCCACACCCAGAAGGTTGATCTGTGTGTGTGTTGGTGTGTGTGTGTATGTGTGTTTTTGCATGCATGTGCGTGTGCGTGCGGGTTAAGTGACTACAAACCCAGCCATTAGCATGTCTTGAGTCATGCCTTGTGTTTAGTATACGCCCAGGTGGGCTGGTGTCATTCCAAGGGATGCGTTATTAAGAGAGTTTTTATATCCTCGTTTTGAGTGTCAGTCAGGTCAAAGCAGAATGAAGTGATTGTGTTGAGAGTGACCCTATGCTTTTACAGGCTCTGTTTTGGTTCTTCCTGGTCCGGCTGAAATGAGGGGATTGAAGGACGGAAGCTGATCACATTAAAGGTGTATCACATTAAACCCTGAGCTCCTGTCTTCTAAGTCTCTCTTGTGCCATTGAAGAACACTGAAACAACGTAAGAGGTATTAAATGTACTGCATTGTTTTAAAGGTACACACACATCCTCAAGACCCAAAACTGACTGAAAGATATGAGACTGCAGAACACTATTATGGCTTTGTTAATCATTGGAATATTTCTACATACACAGATATTTTACTCAAACTAGCTGCTATTTTACAACACATGTCACATTTTCATTTAATTATGTTAACTTTGTGTTTACTACAGCACAATCCAAATATTGCTATTGCTTCAGTTTTTTTCCCTAATAAACAGCTTGCCACAGATATTTAGTGGCACTTGCATCAACACAATTCACGTCATGGACATCTGTTGTATAAACTCCAAATCTCTAAGTCCCAAGGGTTATTGTTAGAATGGGATGTAATACAACGATTATTGCTGTGGCTTGCTTAAAAATAGTCCAAAAACAAACAGTTCTTTCAACAAAACAAAAGGAACACCTGCTTCACAAAAGGCATGCCCTAACAACAGACAAGCTCAAAAGCGAAAACAATGGGTTTATAATTGTCATTCAGGGTTAACAACTAGCTTTAAGAAATAATATGCTACAACAAATGATTAATAAAATATGAATAAGCAGATATCAACGATGCATCAAACAACTCCAAAACTACTATGGTAACTAAAACCCAACCAAGTACCTTCTGCTGTCAGCTACCATTATCTCAAATACTTGTCGGTCAAGTAATCTATGTGGAGAAAAATGTGGCTCCATTTGTAAACTCTACAGATCCAAGGTAAAAATTGTGTCCCTTATTTCAGTAGGGACTACAATGCAGGATGAAGTATTGCCCAGTCATTGTCTAGAAAGACATGTCTGCACCAAAATGTATGTATGTGTACACATAACCCTTTATATTTCTTTTTTAATCCCAGTTACAGTAGCTGTTCCTGATTCTACTGGTCTCAATAGTAATGCTTATAAGGAATTTACTTTCATCCAATGTAATTAATTTACATAATATTTAATTGCTTAATGAATTGCAAAATACCATTAATTATGGTAAAGGACATTGTAATTGCACCATATATGGGTCAGTTAGCCAGATTGCTTAATGAGTGCCCTTAAAATGTAAATGCAGTTCAAAAACTTAACTCTGTGCTGTCATCTAGTGGTTTGGTGTCTTCACCTCATACTTGTCAATCAAGTCACCAAGACCTAACCCTAATTAGTCTTACCTACTTTTACATATGATATTAGGTGCTACCAACATTACAATATGATAAAAAAACTAAGGCGATGCATTACAGTTACAATGTATAACTTGATTTCAACTGGTAGGCATATATAAATTCAGTATGGGGTAATTTGCCTATACGATATAGCAACCTCAGGTGTCCCCCTATATTCATAGCCAGTTACGAACAAACGTGATACGTTGACGGATATCTGAATTTTGAAAAGGTTTATTCAGAGAATAGTCAGCTTCTCTACAGTAGAAGTTGAGAACACAGTTGTGAATGGCAGACCACAGTATTTAAAAATATTTTGTTAAAACATTACAAGTTGTCATATATAAACATTAATCTTGGTGAGCACGTTTTTTTTTGTCGGCCACAACTTTTCTTTGGACTATATTTTCCTTATTTGACGTGACGTAGAGCGTCCGTTCGTTTGTATGACGCCGCATCTCTTTGTTGGTCTAGCGGCACCTACGCTCATGTTGTTGTACTCTCTACGGAAATATTTTTCTCTTTCGAAATATTTAGTCTCTTGTTTCGTAGCGGCCTGCTCAAATCCTCATATCTAGTGTTTGTACCTTACCTTGTCACAATATCGAATTAACCGAGTAATGGACTCAGACGAGGGGTACAATTATGAATTCGACGAGGAGGAAGAGGAATGCAGCGAAGACAGCGCTGAAGAGGATCACGAAGACGACACCCTGGAAGTGGAGTTGGTTGACCCTGTTGTGGCCGTGGGAGAGCGAGATGATTGTGGGGAGACCGGGGGCAGTGGCCTAGGTCCTGGTCAAGACGAGGAGGACTATCGGTTCGAGGTTCTGACTGCTGAACAGATACTTCAGCATATGGTCGAGTGTATCAGGGAGGTCAATGAGGTCATCCAGGTGAGGTGTTTCGAGGCTGACCGGTCTAAGGAAAGCCCGAGGATTATTGGTTTCGGTAGGCCGCAAATGTAAAACGTAAACATTTGCTAACTGTCAGCTAGCTACCGAACTAGCTAGCTAGTTTACTGACCGTTAAAAATAACCGTAGGTAACGGTGAGCCTCGACTTCAGTTAGCTTTATTTGATAGCTGGCTAACTCAAAATTAGCATACAGTAGCTAGTATGTCAATTGACTAGTAACGTTGCAGTAACTAGTTAGCGCAATTACCATTACTAGTAGTGTAGCTAGCTACGGAAATATTACAGTAAACTAACGTCACTCCAACTTGCCAACCAACTTGTTAGGAATAACTATCTTAACGTTGGCGAAGCTGTCTATTTTTGTTTAGTCAGCTAGCTACAGTAACCTAGCTTCTACGTTAGCTAAACAACCTAGCCTAGCTAGTTATGTCTCGTCTTGGGTGACGACTAGTACGGCTGGCTCGGCATGATAAGCTGTCAGCTCTGCACAAAGATGCTGTGGACCCAGCGAAATAATTCGTTAAAAATAAGGCCCAGTCAGACACATAGTTTAGCTAGTTATGTTTGTAACCTTCTTGTTACTGTAGTTAAGAACCTATAGCAATTACAACACTGTCAGTGTCTGTATTTCTCTGTTAGTTCAAGTACTGAGCAAGCTAGCTGTCTTACATTAAATCCTATCAGCCTATTATGTAGATAGTTTTGTCCTAGATCATAGCTAGCTAGCCAACTTGCTAGTACTGTCTGGGGTTTTTTAAGGCCGGAGTGCCTAAAACAACATGGCCGAAACTTGATGGCCACTTCTGTCAGCCTGGGAGTTTTTCTGCAGTGAATTGCAGATTTTTAAGATTCCTATTAGAAACTTTGGATGATCAGGGAATAGCCTAACATTAGAACTTGGTGTAATAGAATACATGGCAGTACTTCTACGGTTCAGTATTTTTAAAGCCTATTGTAGCTGTTCATTTAGTAGTATTCCAGTAATACTACTAAACCAGGCATTAGCGTGCGTGTGTGTGTGTGTGTGTTTAGCCTAATTTTTGCTACTCTCCTTAGAACCCTGCAACAATAACAAGAATACTTCTTAGTCACTTCAACTGGGACAAAGAGAAACTGATGGAAAGGTAAGTTGACAGTGTCTTCTGTATGATTTGCTGTAAATTCAAAGCTGAACCACATTAATAGTGGATTTCTGTCTTTTGTAATACAACGTTAGATGGTTCATTGTATGCCCATGGTCTGTAATCAAACATGCATGACAATTGATGGCCTTACACAAAAGGATATTTCATCAAATAAATGTTCTGTTTGCCAATTTCACAGCCAACTCTATTGATTGGCTTTTGTCTTAGATCTTCACGTGACCTATTGCTGTTCTTTTTGTAACCATAAGTCATGCCAGGATGCTGATGTATGATCCATCAAGCTGTGATGTACCTTGAGACCCAACCTGAGTGAAGTCAATTTCCCTCTCACTAGGTATTTTGATGGGAACCTTGACAAATTGTTCTCGGAATGCCATGTCATCAACCCCAGCAAGAAGTCGAGGACACGACTGATGAACACGAGGTCCTCTGCTCAGGATATGCCCTGTCAAATCTGCTACCTGAACTACCCAAACTCGGTCAGTACCCCACTGTGAAGAGAGCTGCATAATGCCAAGCCATTATGCCTTCAGCTGGCCTGATAAACCCACATTGCTATCTTAATGTAATTTTAATGGCTATGACAATCAAAATGGTGTTATGGGTCTGTTCAGAAAAATAATCAGAGCATTGATGTTTATATTGTTTTATTCATGTTTATACGCTCAATTAAGGCAGTTTAGTGCAATATGGATTTAATAATAATGCCACCTAGCTCTACCCATTTATCTAGCTCAGGTGTATTGAACTGATACCCTCCTGAGCCTGATGGGTTTTCTGTCCCCCACCTGGTATCCCAGGTTCTGAAAAAGTCCCTGATAAGAGGATTGTTTATGCTAATATATTTGTGCTAATAATGTCCTTTTGCATAGATAGTGACGTGCAGTGTTCTGCAGTACCGTTTTGATCTAGGGAAAAGGCTACTTAATGTCGTGATATGGGTTTGCGTTTCGATTCACTGCTGTTGCGGTTTTTTGACAGTTGCCGCTAGGATTATGTGTGACATTGGAACTGTTATTCATGTTAATGAGGATTAAAATGGAAAGTCTGCACAGGCAGAAAATTCAGTCAAACTTCCGTCAGGTTTAATAGTGACCTCATTGACATTAACTCCATTTCCATCATGAATCACAAATTGACAGAAATAACTTGAGCTGAACATTAAAACCCACCGGGGACGCCAACGTTATTTTCCATATTTTCACACGCAGTGGTTGTATCTCATTGTACGCAAAAAGGCTCACGTTATGCAACTATATTCTTAAAGATATTTTTTGATAGTTACAAAATTAGTTGTATTTTTTTTAAACGGGGTCTCCGATGGAGATAAAGACTAGGTTTTACATGTCGAAGTCAGTAGTGTGACCACGAGACCAAAGGATCTGCTGATGTCATTTTGTACTGCGAAACCTTTAACCTCTCCACCCCCCCCCCACACCCCCCAAACACAACGTAGACACAACTTTCATTAATGGAACAAAAGTGTATACTTGGGAATCCTGTATCGGCCCCTTGTACTTACGCCACTGATCAGAGTGCGCCACTGTTGCGGTTAGCTGGGTGTCAATTTGGGATTGGAAGACGTGTTTGACTGGAGTGGGTGGGTGGCGGATTAGATTTCAACATTGGTTTCACAACACGGAAGACGTTCCACCGAGACACCGACTGCATCCACCGTCACAGGTTATTGCAGGGCATTGACAGCTGGTGGTTCGTGTAATGTTGAAGTGTCTCGGATGTTTACCGCCTCCCAGACTAGGTGCGCAAAGCTCGGAGGCACACTGCTTCCCTGATGCTTTTCTTTTACTGAAAATGCATTGCAGGGGAGCTTCCGCGGCACTCATCATCTTGCTAATGTATCTTCACCAAATAAGGTACAGAGACTTTTTGACACCTCATCAGTTGCAACCACCTGGTGTCCCAGGTCTATATCAGTCTCTGATTAGAGGGCTGCAATGAAAACGTGCAATGGAACTGGCCTCAACATCCTTAGATGAGCAGACAAGAATGAGCTAAACTCAGTACTGAAAGTATTGAAACCGATCTGCCTGGCCAATTCTGGTCAGACTAAACTCTGGGCCTCCATGTTTTTTCATTGCCACCCTCTAATCAGGGACCTATTTAGACCTGGGACCACAGGTGCAGGCAATTTTTTGATGAAGTAGAACATAAACCTTACGAGGTCCTGAACCTGCTGGTTAAGAGCTTAATACCCCTGATGTAGGTCTGAGTGAGCTGGGACACATTCAAACCACGAGGTACCCTTGTGATTTGCTCTTGCTCGTTTTAGCATCTGAGAACTACAGCTTGTCACAGAACTCAGAGCTAACCTCACCAACGACATGTACACACAGTTGGTGACCAGTATGATGACCAGTATGCTGAGGGCAATCATGGGCTATGTGTAGTGGTCCCTAGAAGTGTGAATTCTCAAATGTTTTAGCATTGTCAGTTCTCCCTTTCTAACGGACAATTACATTTTTGTGTGAAACATTTGTGTTAAGCGGCTCACGAGCGCTGCGTATCCCTACCGCCGTGCGCGCATTTGCGCTGTCCCTGCCGCCGTGCGCGCATCTGCGCTGTCCCTACCACCGTGCGCTGCGCACAGCTGCGCTGTCCCTACCGCCTTGCGTTGCGCACAGCTATGCTAAAAAAACATTTTGGCAACATTGCAAGCTAAACATTCTGATAAGCTCTAAGAGTTTTGTTTATTGGAATGCCGTATAACTCCTCGGAACTACATTGATACCTATCACTGGAGATTACAATTAAGCACAATCAATGCCTACTTTAAAAAATTGGTAAATGGTGTGTCAATATCCCGCACGCTACATGCTACTAAATGAGTGAGGATTAGATGTACCATTGTATGCAACCCTAACCACGTTTTACGTTCCTACCTGAAACACCGAACTCTTCAGTTACACTTGGCTTGAATATGATTCAGGTTTTGGCGTGGCTACCTATATCTTTACTATATTTGGTCACGCTGTGGTTTTTGAGAGAGAGCTTTTGGCGCAAGCTCATGGACCATGCATAACGCCTATATGTTATTTTGTGTCTGCCACCAGAACTGTTTAGACAAGCCTATTCCCTCCTTTTAGGCTTAAACTCGATAGCCCAGGATATAGGTTGCATTCAAGAGGCTTCATTTAAACACAGCCCATATCTGATCCAGTAATTTTGAAAAGTCAGATCAGTTTGGGTTTTTTTACCAGTAATTTTGCAGAAAATCAGAACGATGAGGAAAAGAAAACGTTTACACATTACCAGTTGCGGTTGTGGGATTGAGGATTCTTGGTTATTAGTGAAATTATTTTTCTAAAAGACAGGATGTTGTCCTGTATGTTGTCCTGTGGAAGGTGGCGATTTTGGGGAATAATTTGAGTAGGATGTACTTCCTACTATTGAGTTGTTTGTTGCACCAGTGTCTCTGAATCAGTGTCTCCTTTATGTAGGGTATACTTGTAAGTCTCCTTGGATAAGTGTCTCTTAAATGACTACCACATAACGTATAATTTCATGCAATAAATCACAGAAAATCTGGATCGAAACACAGTAATATAATGAAAGTCGTCATGATGTGATAAATCTTACTGCAAAATGTTTTCAAAAATGTGTTTCTTTTGAAATGTAGATCAAAACAGCTGGGTGACCTGTTTGCATGAGTTGTTGAAGATCAACTATGGATCTATTTGTCTGTGCCAACATGGTGAATCTGTGACCATAAATGTAGAACTGCACTGCCAAAGGGACAGGGCTTTGGTGTTAGTGGGAAGCAGCAACAGTGGGAGAAGATCCTGGAGTATGTTTAAAAATATTGCCTGCTCTTCCATTGAGGGTGTCAGGGTTTCAGTTTTAAATTATTCTTTCTGCAGCCCTAAAATAATGAATATTTTAGGTTATGGAATTGTCTAGTCACAGATATTTATGTAATGAATTTTCAAAGGAAGAGGATGCCAGAGTACTTGGAGGAGTGAACGTATGAGAGTCTGGTGGGAAGCTACAGTTACAGTGGGATTTCTTAAAATACAGCAGGACTTCCTAAACAGTGGGTCGGGGCCATAACTGATCACAGGGTTTATTAGTGGGTGCTGAGTCATGAGAATTTATGAAGAACCACACACTGATCATGAGTAATGTTGTCATGGGGGAATGACTCAATTCTCTTTTAGGTATCCACTAGAGATGCAATGGTGCAGTGGGCCCACGGTTCAGTACGTGTCACAGTTTGTTGTTAACGGTACGGTTTCGGTATGAATTACGTCATCTTGTCAGAAGTTATTCCACCATAGTAGCCCACGGTGGAAAAGCAATGCTTACAGACTGTGCTTTGTTTACGGTCTTCTTACCCTCATCGTTACGTTCTGTTCTATTAGACCCTCAGGAGCCCGCTAACGGCCTGGGGCCCCAAGCCAGTTGCCTGCCTTACCTGTTCACAAGCTACACGTCTGGTTCTGTGTGTCTAAATCTACAACGTGTGTGTCGTTTTCACCGCAATAAGCATGTTTTGGAAATTATAGGGAAATGACTGGCATCCCGTAACTCTGCGGTTCACCTGTGTGGATGGAACCATAGGGGGGCCGTATGGGACTGTAGTGTGGTACCGAACGGTTCGATAACATACCGTGTACTGTTGTATCCACAAGGCATAACGGAATGAACACCGTCAGAGATCCGTAATGACCGTGCTAATTCAGTATGTGGTTTACATTAGGAGGGGGTCAGTATGGACGGTAGGAAGCTGTGTACTTTAATAAATATGTGCCGTGGCATGGATTTGCCCATACCTTCCATTCCATGGGAAGCCATGGCATGGATTTTGGCGTGGACGTAAAGTTGCTGCAAACATGTTGGCTAGAAATTGTGTACTTCTGCTGATGAACACACATTAATATTCATATACCGGTTGCTACATTTTCTGCCTGTAATCTGCCAATACCAATTGCCAGGTGATATCAGTTTCTTTAAAACATATTGGTCTTTCCTTATGTTTCAACGTAAACAAACGCTCAAATTGACACACAGTATTTCTAAGTGAAGATGAGCTGTGACAACTAGTTAGAATGTAGTGGTCTTCCTCCATTGTTTTGACATGGCTGGATCACTAGGTGAAAACTGCTGTCTGTAAGGACATTTTCACTTAGGGGTGTACTCACTTTTGTTGCCAGCGGTTTACACATTGATGGCTGTGTTGTGTTATTTTGAGGGGACAGCAAATTTACACTGTTATTCAAGCTGTACACTCACTATTTTACATTGAAGAAATTACACTTTGCTACAGTGTTGTCACGTGAAAAGATATAATAAAATATTAGCAAAAATGGAGGGGTGTACTCACTTTTGTGAGATACTGTATGTCAGGTGACAGTTGTGGTGATATGAGCAACCTCTTCTGTCACCTCAGAATGATGTGTGCGCAGCTGTTAGGAAAGTTGTGGAATGCATACAGACATTAGTGTCCTCCTCAACATATAGTAGTGTCGGTATCCAACAGGAAGCCACAATGCAGACATTGTTTCTGGTGTCAATAACCAGAAGCTGACCCTTTGGTCAACCGTTTCCTTTTTGTGAGTGTTTTTTATTATTATTATTATTATTTGGAGAATAATATTGTTAATGGCATTGTTCTATGCGGTAGCAGTTAGTTGAATTCATGTTGCAACATTTGAATGAACAATTATTGTACTATTCTGAAGTTTATTGTATTTATGACATTTGTCCTAATGCACTGTGTACTGAAGGGCCAATGTAAAAAGCCAGTAGTTATCCCCTGGATAGTAGTTACCATTATATAGTCTTGTACTCCATAAATGTTGTATTTATTGACATTTCAAGGAACAAATGAGTGTGTTGTTGCTGTCCAAGAAATTAAATATACATTGAGATGATTTGTAGGCCATTTTGCCAAGCCCTTGTGTACATAACTATGTATTCAGGAAGAAAGTGATGTGTGTTAGTGCTCGAGGGAATTTAAAGTGTTCACGGTCAATTATACAAATGGACCAAAACACATTACTTAAAATACTTGGGCATTGCCTGCTTCAGACTATTTAACACCGCCATCTGTCCACACCACCAACTTGTGCACCACTACCACCAATCCCCTCCCCAATTACATTGCCACCGGCGCTGATAAAAATCATTAGGAAAAACGCTGGGTTTTGCCTCTGCTTATGGCTATTGCAGGCTGCCAATGCTGTTTTTTTATTTTTTTTTAATTGCCAAAGCAGTGGCCAAAGCAGTGGTAATGTTGCCATGATCAAGTCTGTTTGCTGCCAAGCTTCGCCAAAACAGAAAGTGAAATGTGTTCCTTTTCAGAAGCCTTACTGAGACATCTTTCTCTCCTTTTTAAAAGCCTTACTGAGTCTCGTCTGTTTCTTCTGCAGTACTTCACTGGCCTGGAGTGTGGACACAAGTTCTGCATGCAGTGCTGGGGGGACTACCTGACCACCAAAATCATTGAGGAGGGGATGGGACAGGTAAACACTACAGACACCCTTCATTATGTTTTCAACCCCCCAAAAAATGAGTCTGAGGATTGAATCCTCTTTTGCAAATGGTACCTGGTAATAGGTCAGCTTGATTGAAGTTAACAAAGGTTAACCCTTGTGCGCCCCTCAAATTTACTACCCTTTGGACACCTTCGTGGACAAAAATTTACCCGTACAATAAACTGACATAATATATTTAAACGTTAATATTTTATTCTGCCCTTTTTTTTCCTCCATAAATCTCTTAAACAACTTGAAACCTTCTCAAAACAACCAAATATTCAATAATTTTCAGGATTTTAAATTAAATTTTGACTGTATTCCATCACACACACACATTATTTTATTATTTTTGAGCCATGTGACTACCAAGGTGCCCCAAGAGTTTTGGTGTGCACACATAAAATGTGTGTGTGTGGTGGAATACAGTAAACATTTCAAATATCACAACTTTTCTTCAAAATGGAATGCTTACATTACAGAATGCATGGTTTTATACTCTAATGGCAGTGAGATTAAAAAAAATGTTTTTAATGGAAGTCAATGGGAAATTTTTGTCCACGAAGGTGTCAAGGGGGTGCAAAATTCATAAACGGAGTATGAAAGACATGAACGAGTTAAAGACATTGAATTTCAAAAAATTTAACAAAAAATAAGAGTTCTGCCAAAAAATCATGCCCCTAGCTGCAACACAGACAAAATGATCCCCAAATAAAATTAAATTGAAACATTTACAAAAATGCCCGAGGGGCTCACAAGGGTTAAGGCATGTGTTTGTATAAATGCACATGTCACTTGGATAAAACCGAACATGTAGTGCCTTCAGAATGTATTCAAATTCCGTCAACAGTCAAAAGTTTGGACACTGAAATGAATGGGTGTATAAACTTTTGACTGGTACTGTACTGTTTGTTTGTATGTATGTATTTCTTCAAATCTGAGATTTTTTTTTTTTTATGGGGAAATGGAAATGTCATATGTAAATAACCCTTGATTGTAGTCGGCCTTTGGCCAATTGATAAAAAGACACACGCCTGTCTGAATAAGGTTCCCCTCTTCAGTGCGTGTCAGAGGAAGAATTGTGTTGATGCATGGGTCTGGGGAAAATTACAAAAAATTGCTAAAACACGGAAAGTTCCCAGGAGCCCAGTGGGCACCTAGACCTTTCCTGGGGCTGGTCATTCGGCCGGTCTAAGAAACCGGCCTGGAAGGGCCAGAGCCTTTTCTCTGCAGAGATGAGAGAACCTGCCAAAAGGACAACCACCTCTGCAGCGCTCCATCAATCAGGCCTTCATGGTGGAGTGGGTAGATAAAAGCTGCTCCTGAGTAAAATTTATGTGACATTTCGCCTGTAATTTGCCAAATGACACTAAGAACTTGTGAGGAAACCGATTCTCTGGTAAGATGAGACCAAAATTGAACTATTCGGCCTCAGTGCCAAGCACAACAATGTTCGGTAACAACATGTTATTGCTCATCACCTAGCTAATCCCTATAGTGGTGTATGGTGATGGGAGCATCATGCTATGGGAATTCTTCTCTGCGGCAGGGACTGAGAGATTGGTCAGGATTGAAGGAAGATTTGACTGGGGGATAGCATTCGCCGGGCATTTATTGAGAAGTAAAGAAATAAATGCATTAATTGTCTCTTTTTTTCCCTCCTCAAGACAATTTCCTGCCCTGCTCACAACTGTGATATATTGGTGGACGATAGCACAGTCATGTAAGTGTTCCCTGTATTTGCCATGCTTACGAGGTCAGGTCCTCCGTTACGTGTCTGAGCACTCACATGACCTTTTCTGATCATACACACCATGTTTTCTGTAACAGTTGGAAGAAATTTAGTAGGGCATTTCCACGCGACGGTCAGTCTTAGTTCCCCTGTGGCCTGCCGATGATCCTGTAGCTGTTACGGCCGGCCCACGCGTACTGCTGCAGCAGCGTGAAATCCCTCCCGCTGGTGCTTCACCAGAACTGTCTAGAACTGTCTAGAACTGTCTAGAACTGTCTAGAACTGTCTAGAACTGTCTAGAACATCCATACTGTCTCTGCCTAATACAGCTGCAGAGGCACTCACTGTAGGTTTTCTGAAGCCATTTACAACTGAATGCTTTCCCATGGATAATGTTGCTGGGGATTTGACAGGCAGCTTTCTTCAAGGTGTCGCGTAATCTCCCTTTCATTGTCGGTTTTCATTGTCCTGTCTTTTTTTGTAACGGCGGCGTCCCAAACGGTTCTGGATGTGATGAATAATAATGTGTCCTGTTGCTTTTGCACCTTAACCACATTTTATGTAAGACTTTTACTAAAACGGTTTTTACATGAAAACATCTACATGTTCGGTGTGGTGCCTGGGCGGATTGGATGTACTATTAAGTCAACCTGCAAATATGCAATATGCTGTAGTTTCTGTTGAAAGAAAGTCCAAATTCCAAAAAGTCTGTAGTATTTGGCTCTCCGTCTCACACAGTAACATTCATCATGGTCTATTATCCTTCCTAATGTAGCAATCCCAAAATTAAGATATTTTCCAAACTGTTATTTTAATGTTTACAGACTTTAATTACTTACAAACTAATACCGTTTCTATGTTCAGTCCCTAACAAGCCCATGTTAAGTCCATTTTACTGCCAATTAGCTTAATTTCTCTTACATGCTTCTGGTTACTTTTTCAGTAGCTTGCCCAATGCTCTAGCGGCTAGGCTAGCTGCCACCCATTTGGTTTTGATGACCTATGATTTTCCTGCAGGCGACTGATCACAGAGTCAAAGGTGAAGTTGAAGTACCAACACTTGATTACCAATAGTTTTGTAGAGGTAAGATGTCTCTCACAGTGGTCTTGTTTCAAAGAAATGGTATGCAAGCGCACGCTTTGTCGCGGTTGCCTGCAGTGTTTTGCCACAGTTCCCATGATGTGAAAAGTAAAAAAAACAACCTTTTGCCATGTCAGTGGAAATAACAAGTAGTCCAATGGGTGTGTTAGTACCAGCCTCTTATGCTCTTCTTCTCTCCCTCCCGCTCCAACCTCCCAATATCCTTGTCCTCCCAGTGCAATCGACTGTTAAAATGGTGCCCTGCGCCAGACTGTCATCACGTTGTAAAGGTCCAGTACCCAGATGCCAAACCTGTGAGATGCAAATGCGGCAGACAGTTCTGGTAAGCGACCGCCACGCTGCCATTCGTTTGTCACACTTTCATTAGCGTGCAATGTTTCATCAACACTAATTATTTATTTATTTATTTATTTTTTTAATAATGTGAATGCACTGTAACCAAGGTCTTTGAAATGCTTGATGTCTTTTGCGATGTCGATTGTGAAAATATGAATATTTGAAGACACTAATTTTACCATTGCAGCTTCAATTGTGGTGAGAACTGGCACGATCCTGTCAAGTGTAAGGTACGTCACAGCACCCTCTGATGGATTGGATGACTGCTGTGGTAGAAGCTTAACCTGGGCATTATCATGTTTATCTTTGGCCAAGACGTTTGGACCTGTTGTAGTGACTGTCTGGGTTCTGGACAGGGCCCTGGACTGGGCACTCGTAGTTTTGGGGGTAAATAGTGATGGACCAGAGCTGCTGAAATGAGTGGAGTTATACTTGTGCATTTATTTTTTTTACGTCTTTGATTCTGTTAACTTTGAACCTTTATTCATTCCACATTCTTCTTCAGTGGTTACGGAAATGGATCAAGAAGTGTGATGACGACAGCGAGACGTCTAACTGGATCGCAGCAAACACGAGGGTATTTAAGAGCGCGCTGTGCAATTTTCTTTTTACGGGTGGATAAGCATTTTTACTTTGTGCATTTCGGATGTCCTTGGCCTGACCTGTGTTCATGTAAATGTGCCGCTGATGTCATGTGTGAGCAACTGTGTGCGTCCACTGAGCCGTGTCCACCCCCCCCAACCCCCCCAGGAGTGCCCCAAATGCCATGTGACCATCGAGAAGGACGGAGGCTGCAACCACATGGTGTGTCGGAACCAGAACTGCAAGGCTGAGTTCTGCTGGGTGTGCCTGGGGCCGTGGGAGCCTCATGGCTCTGCCTGGTGGGTGGAGCTGCTTCTTACTGCCCGGTGTGGCTGTGGTAGACCACCGTGCATTTATTGTCCAATAAATAGGAATGGAACTGCATTTCTAACTCCTCTGCCAGACAGACATGAATGCATGTTAGTGAGGTTGGAGGGGAGGGGAGATCCTAGGTCTGACACAGCTGACCCGGGAGATGCCAGGACTGAGGGATAATAGGATGTAAGTTGTGTGGATTTGTGCCAGGGTCAAAACTTTTTCCTCTGGAAAAAACAAAATGCCTGTTTTGGGTTGACTGAAAACTGGCACTGAACGTTGCCTCTTCCCAAGCATTTCATGTTACGGGCCATCGCCGGTCTGTTGGGGGTGTCATGCTCTACATCTTAGTATATTCATAAAGAAGTCTCGAACTTGAAACGTTGAGTCAAGAAAGGTATATGTGGTAGGAGGGCTCTACACGTTTGTTTTCCCGAAATGCGCACGCATTCTGATTTTCCAGGCAAGTGCCCAAATGTAGGTTCATAAAAGCCCATGTGGAATGTTTAATAATTATTCTAACTGTCCACAAGAGTTGTGGAGCTTCTGAAACGTAACTTCACCTACACAACATTTAAATCTAAATACATGATCACATCCTCCTTCAAACTCCATTGCAGACACTCCTGCTGTTCACTGATGCCAAATTGCTTTCAGACACCACCTCCTGCTGGACAACTCATTTACCAATTTACATCCAAAATAGTTTCCCGTACGTGGAATCTTTTTCAAACAGTAGTATCTATTTCTGACCGGCTGATGTCACGACTGTACATTGTAGCTTTCAGTTATTAACCGGTTTTCAACATTAGTTGCTGGACGTCTGACACTCTCTGTCGCTTTGCAATTATTTTCTGTAACTCTTCATGTAGTTCCCATTGTCTTCCTGTCATTAATTGCTTGTGGTGTTTTCCAGGTACAACTGTAATCGCTACAACGAGGATGACGCCAAGGCTGCCAGGGATGCCCAGGAGGTAATATGAGTCATAGTGTCCATGTCCCCCACCCAAGACCGGCCAATTCTTACATATATTCAATCCCGTAGACATGCTACCTGTTCTCCTGAAGAGCCATGCGACCCTCTGGTTTAATACTTGTCATGGTACTAACCAGTGTTGTGATACAGGGGTAATGGCGCGTGTGCGCATGTTGCTGGTAGACCCAGTCCCCCAGGCTAGCTTCTTGTTATGAATAAGAGCCAGGCCTTGTCCCTTCTCCTGCAGCGCTCCAGGGCTGCCCTGCAGAGGTACCTGTTCTACTGCAACCGCTACATGAACCACATGCAGTCGCTGCGATTCGAGCACAAGCTCTACGCCCAGGTGAAGCAGAAGATGGAGGAGATGCAGCAGCACAACATGTCCTGGATCGAGGTGCAGTTCCTGAAGAAGGCCGTGGACGTCCTGTGTCAGTGTCGCTCCACCCTCATGTTCACCTACGTCTTCGCCTTCTACCTCAAGAAGAACAACCAGTCCATCATCTTCGAGGTGAGATGGAGACTCGTGCTTTGAATCGCGGCGATCTGTTTCCGAGGCGCCTCTAGACAAATTCGTCGGAAAGCCGACGGGGCCGTCTTTCCAAACATGGGTGCAACGTGGTTGTGGGGCTCCTGAGCTGGCAAGCGCAAGCGCGCCGTTTGGAAAGAAACTTCAACTCTGAGTCTGAATAATGCAAGAAGAGCGAATGTCACTGGGCTATTTGACATTGTTAAATAGTGTAATGGTTTGTGACGCAAAACAAATTAGGATTAGTTGAGGAATAACTAAAAGTTCACTGATTACGAGCTTCAGTAGCTACATATAGTAAACCAAAATAAAATGGTTTATGGTTATGTTGCAATGGATGACCTGCAACCAACATGTTCAACATCATAAATCACTTGAAGTGTTGGACTGTGTGTCATGAAACACTGCTCTCTCACCCAGGAAGAGCAGGTTAGAGTGAGGGTCAATGAAACATATGTATCCCAATTAATCGGCTTGATAGAACTACATGAAAATATTAAAATATTTGATGTTGATTGATTAACAAGTAGTACATGTGACTAGACTTGCCTAGTTTTTTTTCTTTTCTTGATATTGTTACGGTACATAGTTAGCTAATTGAAAGAAGCAGTGGACCTATATGTTCTGTGACTGAGCCCAAGTGGTCCTCTTCAGAACAATCAGGCTGACTTGGAGAACGCCACTGAGGTGTTGTCTGGATATCTGGAGCGGGACATCTCCCAGGATTCTCTGCAGGACATCAAACAGAAAGTACAGGACAAATACAGGTGAGTTAAATACAGGGGTTTGGTAATGTCAAAATTATGCTTTATGTAATTATATGCTTTATGTAATTATAACAATGTTATTACATGTTTATACACATTTTGGACACTTTTCAATGCCTTGGTGGATCCTAGCACAAGGGGACCATGTTTGTTTTTATGTTACATGGCGCAAGGACCATTCATCTCGTATAGTACGTATTCTTTATTAAGAATATAAAATGGCCTGTCAGGTGTAGACAACTTTCTTCCTCAGGCTATATGGTGATTATATAACTACATGATCATATGATCTCATGAAATAACGGCACTGTCATACAAATGCTATTTTCTGTGCGTTAACTTTGAAATGCATCGTGGGTAATCAGATTTTTAGAGCCACACCGGTCCTGTGGCAAGCCCTCTGAAGTCTCCCTTCAGCTGAAAAAATAGCACCTTGCAAACCGGTTGTTGGTTCAGAGGTTTGACCTACCATTCGGTCCCAGCAACGCCCCTCAGGACACTGTCACATCAAAGGTGGTGGTCTGTTGGCCACTTCGCCGTACATATCAGAACGAGACTGGACCAATTTGGACCAACCCCCCCTCCCTCCCCTCTGTGTTTGTTTAACCGGCCACTGTTTGCCATTTGTTTTGTCGTCTACTCCAGATACTGTGAGAGCCGGCGGAGGGTGCTGCTGCAGCATGTGCACGAGGGCTATGAGAAGGACCTGTGGGAGTACATCGAAGATTAAGGACAGACTCTTTACTGAAATCCTCTACAGACTAGAGCGCTGATGCAATGCCACGGGGAAGCACTGGTTTTCAGCTATCGCTGCTGATCTTCCCAATATTGCGTTTTTTTTTTGTTTTGTTTTTTCTTGGGTTTTGTTTAATGGAAAAATAAAATTTCCATTAATACGTTTAAATAAATTATATCGAAATAAAAAAAAGGTAGAATATTTAAAACTTTAATCGTACAACAGTATTGTTTGTAGCAGATTTGATTGTGAGGAGAAAAAAAAAAAAGCCTCCCCTTCTTTCGATTGGTCACTTGTTACATCACTCCCTTTTCACCACTGTTCAGTTCCAGTGAGATTCATTTTGTTTTATTGCGAGTGCCCTTGAGTGGGACATGGGGTCGTGTTCAGCACAGTCCAACTGTTCAAGCCATGTTTGTAGTGTTTATATCCCGTTTTAGTTTTTTTGAATGTTGATTTGCTGATTGTAAGGTGCAAAACCATATGGGTTGTTGGGGGGCGACAGGACAAATGCATAGGGAGTGCAAAAAAAATTATGAAAATTTTTTCAATTTGTAAATAAGGCATATGCATGGAACAGCAAGTGTGGCACGCTGATTTATTTTTCCCTTTTTTTCTTTTTTTTTTTTTTTTAGAACAATATTTATTCTTTTGCAAATATTCAATACAGTTGCTGTGTAGAAGACAAGGTCCCTACCGCTTGTTTTAAGATCTATTATTTGTGAGTGTTTTGGAAGTTTTGTAGCTTTACCCAGGTGAACAAGAAACGAAAAGGTTGCTAAGTACTGCGTGACCGAACTCTGGGTTAAAGTAGCTTTAAAGCAATTCTGGCAAAACAAAATCTATTAAAGGGATGGCATTTGTGTTGGTGAGAGTGGGACTGACGAAGGAACCATATTTTTATCAGTGACTCAGACAGGTGTGGTGGAGTTAATGTTTTATTCAAGCAACAATGCAACCCTCAGAGGTTATCGGCTAATTGCACCTAAGGGGTCTTGAGAGTTTATTAGAGAATTACTTGGAAAGGGGGCAGGGTGCAGCTGAAATTGTACCCTATTCTCTATATAATGCTCAACTTTTACCCAATATGTTTTGCACTATATATGGAATAGGATGTCCAATTGGGATGCATTCCTGTTGTCTGTTCTAATCGCCCTTCCCTCTTGATGTTTTGTTGTCCAATTACCAGCCCTCCTGTTTTATCCGTGGAAGTACTAATTTCAAGATAACACACTACCACCTGTTTCATGAGAGCCAAATTGAGTGACATTCACTCATTGAAAAATAAAGTAATTGTCTTTCTTTTTTCAGACTTGAGCTTTTACTTGTATGTTTTTTTTTGTATGCACCTTGGTAACGTGGGAGGCGGGAGTTAAAACCCAGAAAGCACTGTATGAACTTTCAAGTCAGTTGGCATGCCATTACCTAGTCCTAGGCCCCTAAAGACAAATAGAAGCTGTGGCAGCTGGCTGATAAGACTCACCTGTTCCCGCCTCTGTTCATGTGTTCTGTAAAGGAGTATTGCTTTCAGTAGCACCATGCAATTGGGTGAATGCGCTTCAAGAGCAGAGTCCCCTGTTTGATGGCCGCATTTTTAATCACAGAACTGGCATGAGAGGAGATGCTTTTTTTTTTAATGTCTTGTTGTGAAGCTTTGGCATCTGGGCTACTCTACGGCCATGGGGGTGGTGTTTACGCTGGGTGTGTCTGAAATGATGCTCCGGGCCCTGAGTCCACTACCTTAGACCGCAAAACAACGAGGAGGTCAATACAAACAGGGAACTGGGTGCCGTTTCAGATACATCCAACATGGTGACATGTTGATGCCAATAACCTTCGTAACACTTTCAGTTTTTTTTATTTTTATTTAATTTTTTATTAGCTTACAAGGTCCAAAGCTGTCTCTGTCAGTACTTGTTGCCCCCAATGCACCGTAGCCCTCCAAGACAAGAGCCTGGCATTTGATGTTGATGTGGCCAGCAAGACCGAAAACAACGAGACGTTTTCACCAGAGCGTGAATCGTCCTGGAAAATCAACATTTGTATCTCTGATACCCTCTGGGAAATGCAGTTCAGATACAGTTGCTTTCATGTATTATAACCATTCTTACAAACAAAAAAAAATGTCCTATTTAAATAAATGTCATTAAAAAGGAATTTTGGTTTTGATTTGTTTACTTTAGACTTAATGAAATTAATTCTTGAAGACCATCTTGGCTCTGCTCACATGCATGCTCAACTTCCCATCTGAATTACATGATTAGCTAATGTCCAGTCAGTGATGCACACATCCATAAGGCGGTATAGCTCTTTGATGTAGAACAAGCTGCAGTAGCCTTGTCACTTGTTAACTTGCCAGATGTGATTTCGGGTGACATGAATTATGAGGGCAGGAGTAAGCCCTGCAAAACATCTGCCTTCAATTGTCAGGTTGTACTCTCCAATACGTCTCAAAAGACTCATTATAGCCGAGTTTTTTTTTTTTTCTCGTTAGAAAATAACATTTTATGTGTATTGTTGATCTGACTCTGCACGAGCACGTTCCTTTGTCGAGGGAGCGCGCACGTATTGGCAGCGGTTCAATTGACTAGGACAACCAATTGGGGTGTATTCCTGTCGTGTATGTTCTAACCCCCCTTCCCTCTTGTTGTTTTGTTGCCCAATCAACATCTCTCCTGTTTTATCCGTAGGTAGAAATACTTCTATCACGGTAACACACTACCATCTGTTTCATGAGGGCCATATTGAGTGACATTCACTCATGGAAAAATAAATTGTATTTTTTGAGACCTGACCTTTTATTTGTATGTTGTTGTTTTTTGTATGCACCTTGATAACAGGCGAAATGGTAGGTAACACCCAGATATAACTAAAGTTTCAAAAAAGAATTTAAACCCTAAAAAGAAAAACATAACCTGTGACGGCTGGCTGATTAGACAAACCCGTTCCCCCTTTTTTTATTCATTAAAAAATCACTTTATACATGTGTATTATTTATGTCTGTGCACGAGCACGTTCCTACGCCGAGGGAGTGCACACGTAACAGCAGCTGTTCCACACAAAAAAAGAACTTGGAAAGCTGTTTCCGTATCTTGGCTGGCCAGCTGCTGGCGGGATGAATGATGCAGAAGATCTCCATCGTTTCTTATGATATGATATTAATATTGTAGTAGATTTATTAACACTAACTTTGGATATCACAATGCAGACCCTTACACCGCACGTGTATTGGGCACAGCGTCATGGAGAGATCTATTTGCGTGTGGAGCTGAGCGACGCTAAGGTACGTAACGTTAGCAAACTAAGCTAGTCTTGGCAGATGCTGCCGGGCTGTATGCAGCGAACTGCCAAAACATTGCAATTTGGTAGATTTGTTGATAATGATAAGATAACTAGCTAGTATTAAACATAACTACTGTAGATCCATATAACCGGTCCGGGCAGCACGTTATCGGCATAATCTACGTTCCTTGAAGATATTTTGCAAGTATTGGCAGATCAAGTCTTTGCTTGGACATGCACTTGCAAACATTCTTGTCTAGCTAGTTGCAGTAGCTAATTATCGTCAACGATGGCAAAATAGTAATTACTTGTAAATTATTATACCAAGTGATAACAATGTGATTCAAGACAATAAATAGCACTGACATACGGACGTTACTAGGTACTAACATTAAAACGTTACCTAACAAACTTGTTTGATCCAGCTAGGTAGCTACAGTAGTATGCTGTTGTAGGCTAATTAATATTGAATAGTGCATCTACCAAATGTCATTCTTCATAAAATATTCAAGAATTGCCATGGTGATTTGCTAGATCCAATTTGCCACTCAACGAACAATATTGCGTAACGGTCAAATGTCTAAATGGTCTCAGGGGAATACGTTACATGTCATACCGAAAACTGTAACCCCGAATGCGCAAAAACGCATCGTTTGTTACGAATTAAATGTAAGTGTACTATGCCGCAAATTAGATATGTTAGGTATTACAGTATGGGGATTAGAAAACAACAACAATTGTATTTCCGTGGAATGGTACATGCAATCGTTGGAGTGAAGCTCAGAGGTGTCTCTGCCCATCCATCTGCGACCAGAACACCGTTCCAAACATGCCACTCTAACTCTAAATATGCCTACCACTGCCCCTAGTGGTCCGTCTGTACCATAACGTAATGTATGTTATGAAATATTTAAGTTGGCTATCTTGTGTGTTCCCGGAGACCTGCATGCAACAGCACAAGGCACTTATTGTAAGAGCAGCGGAGCCAGCCCTAACCCTAATAAGGGGAACCTAAAACATTTTGGGTTTTGTTTCAGAATCTTGATATCTGCGTGGAAGGCAACACCCTGCAATTCAAAGGTTTGTTGCAGTGTTATCCTGGAACAGAATTACTCCAATTTATGTTTTTGTTTGCAAGACATAACATGTATTTTTGCAACATCCTGAATCTTGGTTCTAAATCTTGGTTCTTTAGCACATGGCCATGGAGCCAAAGGAGATAATGACTATGAATTCAGTCTGGAATTCCTGCAGCCAGTAAAGCCAGAGGTATTTCAATATATTGTGTTCTATTATTTCCTGTTTTGAGTAATGTTGTAAATGTTTTTTTTATTCTTATAATACAGGAACAACTCTTATGATACAGTTGATGCATATTGTATTATAACCTGTCTTCGTGTGTTCTCTAGGTGACTCACCGGTCAACCCAGCGCCTGGTAAACATTACACTGAGGAAGCAGGAGGAGTGCTGGTGGGACAGACTCACTCTGCAGGAAAGGAAACCACTGTTTCTGGCGCCAGACTTTGATCGGTGGCTCGACGAATCAGACGCAGAGATGGAGCTTCATGCTCAGGTAATAATGAAATGTGGAATGTAATGCTTTTATTTTTTGTGCTTCTCCTGTGGTGACATGTAATACAGCCTGTGCCTTATTCGTTTGCTTTCAGGAAGAGGAGATCATTAACCGAGTGAGCATTGAGTCGAAGATCCATAAAGACCGTATGTGCTAAACTGTGCACCAATGATTATTTCCTGTTAACAATGTTGATTACAGTTGTGTCATAGATGAAGTGCAGGCTACGTCCAAGTGTAGACATTTGGAAAAATTGCAAATCTCATTCAAATAATTTACAAACCTACATAGGTCGTGTTATTGTCTTTTAAATGACAATGGTCATGTTTTGTTTTCTCAGCATACTTGGCCCTGAAAAAGGGATATCTGTTCATGTACAACCTGGTCCAGTTCCTAGGTTTCTCTTGGATCTTTGTCAACATGACTGTCCGCCTCTTCATCCTGGGACAAGGTCAGTGGTGGTGGCTTCTGGGTGGGTGGGTTATCGTTCGATGAGTCAGTGACATTTTTTGGGAGTTTACAGACACGTTATGTAGCAATTTCAATACAGCGGAAATACATTCACGTCCAATGAGGAGGTCGGTTCAGTGTTTTTTCAGTCATCATAAAGGCTATGCAAATAACTTCCTTCCTCGATACTGACACTTCAATAACACACACATTTAAATACATGGACTTCCTGTTATTTTTAACTGAAAGATGTCAAGTTGAGATAGATTTAGTATGACAGCTAATCTGAGAAACAGATTTAAAAAATGACGACAATTTGGAACTGACAATTCAAGCCAGTGTGTTAATTTCTTTGAGATATTCAAGTGTTTTTATTTTACAGATGTCAATTTGAATATGAGAATGGGATTGTTTACTCTGAGCCTGTGCAGTAGAGTCATTTGTCTTGCAAATAGCTTTGAAACAGCTCTGTATAGCCTAGGAACTGGAATACTGTATAGTGTGATTGTCTGAAATTTTTTCTCTTAAAAAAATATACTTGGTAAGGAAACAATACTACAAAAAATGTTTATTGGAAAGAACAGAATTGAGTTCAATCCTAAATACAAAACAATATAAATATGATATAATAGTGACCTGTTTTCACCATTTATTCAGGGGTAGGCAACTAGATTCTCTGTGGGCTCTGTGTTGCATCTGTAGAATTCTGCGTGGGTCATCTCAGTGTGTAACTGGTGTGCCTGTCCTATCTGCAGGGCTTATTCAGCCTTTAATTAGGCATGGAAGTCCTATTGACACCAATGTGTCTTTAGCAATGGGGCCCTGTATCACATGCAGCGAACAATAGAGACGCTGGATACTTTATTCTTTTTAAAAAATGCACACACATTGTACCCCAATTTTCCAATGTCCCGATTATAGCCTTTAGACCACTGTAAAGCTGTACTGGAGGCAGTGACATAGACCACTGTAAAGCTGTACTGGAGGCAGTGACTTAGACTACTGTAAAGCTGTACTGGAGGCAGTGACTTAGACCACTGTAAAGCTGTACTGGAGGCAGTGACTTAGACCACTGTAAAGCTGTACTGGAGGCAGTGACTTAGACCACTGTAAAGCTGTACTGGAGGCAGTGACTTAGACCACTGCTCCACTCAGGTGCACCTAATTGAAGTGTATTCTATGTTTTGGAAAAAAAAGATAATCTAAAATGTGTTGTTTGTCCGACTTAATTTGCACTAGGATAAAAAGATACACATCAACCCATACAAAATGATACTCCACATCATTTACATTTCCTTTTGCTGGATTATTTTACAAATTACAAGTACATACTTGAGGAACACATAAGGTAATAGGCCTAGTGGTAAACTCCTCCGGGGGTTTGGGGAGCAGCATTTTAAATGTAGTTGGACTAGAGTACCTAAAACAATTTGAGAACCACTAGACTCCATTATCTAAATAATGTGACCAGTGATGCTGGTGCTTACGATGTGCAGTGCCTAACAAACATTGACACGTCACATTGTTGACAAGCATGTAGACGCGTCCCATTGTTGACAAGCATGTAGACGCGTCCCATTGTTGACAAGCATGTAGACGCGTCACATTGTTGACAACCATGTAGACGCGTCACATTTTTCCTGTCCTAGCCTTTCTTTCAATCCTCTCTTACGTTCAAATTTTTACATTCTCTGCCCAGACTCCTTCTACGACACGTTTCACACCATTGCTGACATGATGTACTTCTGTCAGATGATGGCGGCGGCTGAGGTGATTAACCCTCTACTTGGTTTGGTCAAGACAGGAGTCTTCCCAGCTATGATCCAGGTATGGTGCAGTCCAAACACACCAGTAATCCGCTTGCAACGACCCCAGCTTAAAAGATAAAGCATGCAGATTTGTGATACATTGACTTCTAGTAGCTTTTGGTTTCCAGGTTTCAGGGAATTTTAGAATTTTATTCAGTTCGAAACTTGAATTAGAGTTAATCGTACCACCACAGTTCATTGCAGTTTGACTGACCGGAAGCATGAAACATGACTTTGACTGACCTGAAACATGGCTTTGACTGACATGAGACCTGAAACATGACTTTGACTGACATGAGTCCTGAAACATGACTTTGACTGACATGAGTCCTGAAACATGACTTTGACTGACATGAGACCTTAAACATGACTTTGACTGACATGAGACCTTAAACATGACTTTGACATGAGACATGAGACATGAAACATGACTTTGACATGAGACATGAAACATGACTTTGACATGAGACATGAAACATGACTTTGACATGAGACATGAGACATGAAACATGACTTTGACAAGAGACATGAGAAATGAAACATGACTTTGACTGACAAGAGACATGAGACATGAAACATGACTTTGACTGACAAGAGACATGAGACATGACTTTGACAAGAGACATGAAACATGACTTTGACACTATCAAAATGATGGGGAACTTATTAAGCCAGTAAGTACACAATGATTTCAAATTCTGCATCCTGTTAGTCGTTGTCAATGTAAAATGTAATTCGAATAATTAGGAGATGCATTTAAAATCCGGTTTTAAATAAAGTGGGATCTCTTCTTGCCCAGTCCTTAGACAGTCCTTTGTATTTCGAATGAACTACCCCTTTAATGTCGTGTGCTGTTGTGCTGTCCAGGTGGTGGGGAGGAACGTCATCCTGTTCGTGGTCTTTGGCAGCCTGCAGGACATGCAGAACAAAGCTGTGGTCTTCTTTGTCTTCTATCTCTGGAGCAGCATAGAGATCTTCAGGTGTTCTTCACATTCATTTTCAATAGACGCACTGTCTCTATCCTTCTCATCAGGCCTTAGGCTGAGTGCAGTCAGGTTGTGTTGTATTGTGAGCGTCAATGCGGTAGTCCATTCATCGCAAGGGAGGGCAAACTGCCGGACTGGGTTGCAGAGCCCGCAGGGTGTCACGTCGGTTGGACTTTTCCAGTGTATGCATTGCTTTGTCATGTGTTGTCCGAAACTAAAGAAGACAAACTACAGAAGAAGGTGCCGATGCATCAAGGTCAGCTACATGTTTATGGGACCGCAACAAAGACACGTGACAACGCAATACATTTCCTTTAAATATTATTTTTAAATCGAAGGTTATTGACGATTTACTCAGAATATGAAAAGCAGTAGATAGTTTGCAATGATTATAACCAATCATAAAGCCTGAGTGCTCCAATAGACACACCCCTTTACCGCTCACCAATCATAAAGCCTTAGTGCGCCAATACAAACCCCTCAACTTCTCACCAATCATAAAGCCTTAGTGCTGACCTTGCCCTCACAAAGCCAATACTTCAGGTTTCACAAAGTTAACAATTAAACAGGTTACTGCATTGATATATTGAAGAAGGAATACCGTAATTCCCCTTTTATAACCCACATCGTGTATAAACCTCACCATTTATTTCGTATGATACAAACCCGAGTATCAACCGCACCGATATATAAACCTCATTTGCCTGGCGAATTATGACTGGTACATACCTTGTACATTAATATTAAACATCTGTCATAGGGCTCTACCAAAATGAATTTGTTGAAGAATAAAATATGTTTTTGAAAACCCTGTAACGCCAATTATATCGTATTTGCTACATGAGTTTCTGAGACCTCTATGTCGTCAAAGCAGTCATCTGTGGAAAAAAAGGTTGTGGGTCGAATCAGTTTTAAAAATGTAAACTTGTGTATTAACCACTGTGGTGGAAAATGTTTTCCAAATCGGTGTATAAGCCGGGGTTTATAAACGGGGAGTTACGGTAACTCCATTGCATTTTCTTAGATGGTTGTGTAGCTAGCTGGCGGGGCTAATGTCAATGTAAGCTGTTTGTGTTCTCTCCCAGGTACCCTTTCTACATGCTGGCCTGTATTGACACAGAATGGAAGCTACTGACCTGGGTCAGATACACCATCTGGATTCCCCTCTACCCTCTGGGGACCCTAGCAGAGGGTCAGTGGGCCATACACACACACACACACACACACACACACACACACACACAGGGACATAGCTCCCTCTCCCTGGTTAGTTAGAACCTGTAGTTTTTGTTTGCTTATTGCTAGTAGTTTTAACGTGCTGCTGCTGTTTGGTCACACCTCTCTTGGGTCTGGCTTAATAAAGGTTAAATAAGAAAATGAAATAGAGTAGCAACTAGTTGGTAGTTTTCACCAAAATATCCAATTGTCTAATGAGTATTCCTCTTTTTTTTTTACTTGTTAGCTGTTGCTGTGATCCAGTCCATGCCTGTCTTCGATGAGACCCGTCTGTACAGTGTCCCTCTACCCCAGGTCCTGGGCTCGTCCTTCAGCTTTTCTTACACATTGAAGCTCTACCTTGCACTAATGTTCCTCGGTGAGTTAGTGTCAGAAACCCAAATTAACTGATTCACTGAAAATCATCAAAGTTGTCGGGGCTAATTAGCAGACTTTAAAAAAAAAAAATTATTTGTTGTTTTTGAGCTACACCCTAACCATACACCCTACCCCTACAACCTACACCCAAACCCCTTCACCAGAACCCAACCCAACACAAACTCTGGAGGAGTTTGTCCCTCTAGCTGGACAATTGTGGGATTGGGATAGAAATAACAGGAGTTTCTTTGTGAGCTCTTGACTTTGCTATATAGGAATGCCAAGTAGCCAGTGTTTCCCATTAGCATTCCATGTGTTTTTCCCAGGCCTTTTCATCAACTTCCGGCACCTTTTCCGCCAGAGGAGGCGGCGATTCCGCTCCCGGAAGAGGAAGATGAACTGAGGGTCCGAAAGACAAGCCTCTGGACTACGGCCTCCACCTGCCCCTCCTCCTCACCTCCCCTTCGCTCCTCCCCTCCTTCGCTGCTCCCCTCCTGCTCTCCTCCCCTTCTATCCAACCCCCTCCGGTCTTTTCACTGATTAATTGTCAACCATAACCTCCTCAGCGCCTTATAGGTCAAATAGGCAGCTGCCTGGGTCCCCAGGACGCTACAGTCCAGTTTTGTCCGTCAACCGCAGTCTGTCCCGTCAAATGGAAACAGTGTTTCCATTGGTAGTGAGTCTAGCCAGCTTTCTTAGCCCTGTAGTAATAATCGCTCTATAATGAGCACCGGCTAAAAACATGGTCCTGATGTCCAGATATTGCATTAAACACGGTTAATGCCACGGCGAGTTGTGTAGAATTGCTTCAAATTGCATTTAGGAAATATATCTCGGCCCCTTGGCAAACTGTAATGAACTGAAGAGGATTTGCTGTCAAGTAGCAGATGTTTTCTGTGATTTGGCGAAAATGAATTGGCTTGCATTAAGTATTTAATGAAAGGCTGTCTCGGCCCCCTGGCAAAATGTGGATAACTGCAGAACATCGTTTTTTTCGCCACCGCACCATTTCATCTACATGACGTTCTGAAACCGTTAGGAGAGGTGGGCCATTGATATTGTGCCCAGTGAATCAGGGTCCCTTCCAACAGACTTTACCACACACACACACACACCACAACTGTCCCTGCTCCTTCCTTCCTCTTCGTTCCCCATTCTGTCCGTCTGACACAAGTGCATTAATATGTCACACACCTGTAATGATGTAGGTCAGGGGTGGGCAGCCATGTTCCTGGAGGCCTGAAGGCGCTGCATGATTTTGTTCCAACCTGGCAGCCCACCTGACCATCAGGGCTAATTGATCAGTTCATTGATTGCTTGGATTGAGCACCTGCTGCCTGTTCTTCCAGGTTGGTTAAATCTATAATGTGGAGTGGCTTTTCCAGGACCGGGATGGCCACCCTCTGATTTATATACGTCATATGTACTGTACTATTTATCCGAGCCATATTATTATAAACTGTTCTGTCCACAGCGCACACACTATTATGTATTTTATAAACACCTTTTTGGAGCAGTAATCTTAATTCAACACGTACCTGCCTTTTTTGTTTTTTAATCTGAAAGTGAACTGAAACTGCCCATTTTATTTCAGGAGGGGCACTTTCATATCAGTATTTGATTTTCAACACACTTTCTTGGCTGAATATGAAAGTGAATTGACCCTTATCTCTCTCATGTAACAGTCTCACAGAGCGGCACTCTCGTTTGACATGACATTTTTTCATCATCCTGCCCAATGCTTTACTTTGATTAAGTTTAACTGATGTGTGCCAACAGTGTTTTCCTTAAGTATAGATTCAGACTGCATTCTGGGGCGCAAGCTGTTGTGTTCTCAAGTGATGTTATGCTCCCCTTGAAATCTACAAACCCATTCCCTCATCCTTGATGAATGTTCAAAGGCTGATTGATGCCATGTTTTGAGAACCTGCCAGAGCCTAGAACCTCAGGGAAATAGACATTGATAGACTTGAGGAAGGAGAGAACTGTCTGCAATCATGTGTTTTATTAACTGGATTGGAGGGGTTAAAGGGTAAATTACGATGTGGGATATTATTATAAACAATAAATTTGTGTGAAAAGAAGTAGACGTGCATAGTTATTTATTGAAATGCCTTAACTAGTTTTGTGAAGAAAAACAGGCATATTATAGGCTTTCAAAGCCTATCTATTATTCTATCGTCCTAAATATAATGCATGAACTCCGTTAGAGTTCATCGTGTGGTCAATGACTCACCTCACCTCCCGTCGCATTTCTGTTCCCAAAACCCCGCCTGCCCGCCTACATGAAGGAGCACTCATAATTGCAATTATGCCTTGACAGCCGACTTCCACTTCAGGGGCGCAGACACGTTTTTTTTTTCTGCAGTGGGAAGTCACTGCAGCATACATTTGGTGGATGGTTAACCGTCGCGTTGGGATGCGTTGAGCTGATGCAGTTTCAGTGTGTTAGTCAGAACGTGATAGATTGTGTGAGCACTCTAATCCTCTTAAAAGGCACCGGGTATTATACTGAGCCTTGGCGAGGCGGTTTGAGACGTCCTGCGGGGCGCCCTTGTAGCTCACCAAAAACTAGAGTCAGCATCTCTCAATCAATCCCTTTCACCTTAGCGCGCGCACAGCTGGAGAGGGAGACCTCGCTTCTAGAATATCTGTCACCACTCAGCGGTTAAAGGTACGTTTTATTGAGACTTCTTTTTAAATGTGCGCTTTATGTGTTTTTAGTAAAAAGGGACTTGGGCACGCTACAATAATTTGCATTGACCTTGTGGAAGCCTACTTGTAAATTAGTCATTATGGAGGATTGTCCCTTACCTGGAATTTTCCAATATAACTTTCATTGACATTTATCATAATTTCTAAATATTTACTCGACTGACAAATCTTACTGCATACGTGAAAACTGCATGATTGAATATTGTGACAAATAGTCGTGTTGACTACTGATGCTGACATGCTGTTTCGAGGAGCGCGTATTAGCTTGGTCTTAACGCCCACACGTTTGTAAATAAAATAAAAACACGATAGTTGTCGTTTACTCGACGTTGTTTGAGTGTAATTGTTCTCTGACAAACATTTTTAAACATTTCATTACACGTGTGTTTTAATCCGTGCACCGCTCGGCAGAGCAGCGCACTGCAATTATGTAGCCATAGTAACAGGTGTCTCTATCTCCATCATCCGCGCTCCTGCGGCTGCCTTCACGTGAACGCGCAATTTAATGAGTACTTTAATGAACAACAGAGAATATAATAGCACAATTAGGTTTTTGTTATTGTAGTGTTACACTGATGTTAATTCACAATGTGAAAATCAGATCTAATGTCACAACTGGTTTACCTACTGATTTATTTACATATTTTCGTAGGTCTAAGCCCTGGATATCATGCCTGGACTATGAAATTATTACTATGCATGCAAAAGAAAAAGTGTGCTTTCATCATCCATGAACGGTGTAGTTAGACAGAGTAACGCCACTGGCCCATAAAAACCCATTCTCAACCATGCACCTGAGATAGGCATAAAAGTCTGCTTTAGGAATCAACACCTTTCTGGCTGCCAGTGAAAAATGCATTTGCCACAAAGACGAAGACTCAATCGGAGTCGCATCCTCTTCTTCCTCACCGGAGTGTTACTGTGCTGCGTCTACACTGTGACGTTCAAGGCCCGGCTGGAGGAGCCGTGGATGGCCCATCAGGCCGCCAGAGAGGATCATGGGACAGTGCTGCCCGACGAGATGGGTGACAGTGGCGGCAGTGGAACTCTGGAGGCAGAGTCACGAGAGGTCGTGACCTTGAATCCGTCGAATCTGACCGAGCTGTACAATGACGACTTCATCACCGGGGCTCCTGTAGAGGTCAAGGGTGATGACATCGTGGTCATAACTGTCAACAGGACGGACATAAAACACTGCATCTATGTGGAGGAGGTCCCTGAGCCTCCCGCTAAGCCTTCTCCAACCTCCCCTCTGACTCCTGCCAGCAGCCCCCCTCCCCTGGTGACCCCACCCGGCATCCCTGAGGTGGTGCCCCACAGGAAGGGAGAGTACCCGGAGGATCTGTTCACGGTGGAGCAGAGGAGGCAGGGGTGGGTCACCCTCCACATCTTAGGGATGGTCTACATGTTCGTCTCACTCGCCATCGTCTGCGACGAGTTCTTCGTGCCGGCGCTCGGCGTCATCACCGTGAAGCTCGACATCTCGGAGGATGTCGCCGGCGCCACCTTTATGGCGGCCGGAGGCTCCGCCCCTGAACTGTTCACCTCCCTGATTGGCGTGTTCATCTCCCATAGCAACGTGGGTATCGGGACGATTGTGGGTTCGGCGGTGTTTAACATCCTTTTTGTCATCGGAATGTGCGCCATCTTCTCCAGAGAGATGCTTCACCTCACCTGGTGGCCCCTGTTCAGAGACGTCTCCTTCTATATTCTAGGTAATAATATAATACCTTACCTGGTGGCCCCTGTTCCGAGACATCTTCTATACCATAGATGATGATGATGATGATGATGATGATAAATAATAATAATACCTCCCCTGTTGGCTGGTGTGTCCTCCCTTTAGTCCAGCCTCCATCCCCCACCTGGTTGTGATCCATTTATTCTAACTGGACGACATCATTGTGTTTTTACGCCTCCTCTTTCCATTCCTCCTCTTCCTCTCTCGTAGACCTGATCATGCTAATTGTGTTTTTCCTGGACAACACCATAATGTGGTGGGAGAGTATGATGCTGGTGTCAGGTTACGTGGCGTATGTCTGCTTCATGAAGTTCAACGTTCAGATAGAGCACCTGGTCAAAACCCAGATCAACAAACACAAGAGCATCGTCAAAGTTATCCTGCCTGAGGAAGAGGAGGAACCCAAGAAGGTTAGTAGTGTTGTAGGCACTGTTACCTGCACAGAAAGACCAATAGACAAGGACAGACAGACAGACTTACAGGCAGGCAGACTGACAGAGAAATAAACAAGGGAAAAACTCCACCATAAACCATAATAAGGCAATACTGAACGAGACCCATTGCTATATCACCTAGATCACCTGGCACAGAGACGTTCTTGCCCAGAAGAAACAGGGAACGGTAAATTCTTTCGTCCAGATGAGAGACGGATCAGTTAATTCTCTAGTCCAGATGATAGACACAGAACGGTTAATTCTCTCGTCCAGATGATAGACACGGAACGGTTAATTCTCTCGTCCAGATGATAGACACGGAACGGTTAATTCTCTCGTCCAGATGAGAGATAGGGAACGGTTATTTCTCTTGACTGTCCCGTGTTTATTCATCTGCCCGTTGTGCCGGTCGGAGAATGTGTGTTTGTGTGACAGCCAGCCACGGGCGCCTTTGATGATTGAGACTGAACCCTTGAATGGATCCCAGGTGTCAGAGCCCGGCTGGCTGAGGTTAGAGAGGGACAGGCCTGCTTAGGCGGGCGTGCCGTAACCCTGATGAGATGTAAAGTAATGTCAGCCGTAATTGTGCCACGTTTATATTGGAGGAGCCTATTATTAATTCGAAACAGGCGTACACCTGGAGCCTCTCATCGCGGTGAGATGGCCATTTTTTGTTTCCATACGCATTTTCTGTTTCATTATATATTCATTGGCAGCAAATGCAGTTGCACGGAATTAAGTAGCCTCTTTGACACACACACACACACACACACACACACACACACAGGCATTGATTACCCGACAGCGTAAGATTCTTCAATTCTCAAAGGTACAAATTTGCATCATGCAAATCCTGTGATTGTGTTGGATTTTTCAACAGCCCTTAAAAACCCAGTACCCATCAGCCAGCCAGTGTGTTGCTCTGTACGAGCAAGACAGTTAACCCTAATCACTCTCAGGTTGTTGCTGTAAATACAAATCTGTTCCTAGCATATTAGGCGCTGCGATGAATAATTGTACCTAGTAAAAAGACGAGTCAAACTTGAAATACACTGCTCAAAAAAATTGAGGGAACACTTAAATCACACATCTGGTCTCGATGATCAAAATATATTAAAGATCAAAGATCACTATACATTGGGTAATTCGTTGAGAACAGAATTACGGAACAGCGGTCAATGGAAACCAAAATCACCAACCAACTGAGGGCTGGATTCCAACTCGCAGTGAAAATCAAAGTAAACAATTGAAATCACGGGCTGTTCCAACTTGCGTGACTTATAATCACGGCAACTCATAATGTGACTCAGTAGTGTGTATGGCCTCCACATGCCTGTAAGAACTCCCAACAGTGTCTGGGCATGCTCCTGATGAGATGGTGGATGGTGTCCTGGGGGATCACCTCCCAGACCTGGATCAGGGCATTTTTAAGCTCCTGGACAGTCTGTGGCATTACATGTTGGAGTCGGATGCACTGATACATAACGTCCCAGAGGTTCTCAATTGGATTCAGGTCTGGGGAACATGAGGGCCAGTTAATGGCATCAATGCCTTCATCATCCAGGAACTGCCTACCTACACTCTCTGGCCACATGAGGCCGGGCATTGTCCTGCACCAGGAGGAACCCAGGGCCCACTGCACCAGCATTAGGTCTGACAATGGGTCTGAGGATTTCATCCCGGTACCAAACAGCAGTGAGGGCACCGTTGGCTAGAACGTGGAGGTCTGTGCGACCCTCCAAGGATATGCCTCCTCAGACCATCACTGACCCACCGCCAAACCAGCCAAACATGCTGCAAGCAGCAGAACGTTCACCGCGGCGTCTCCAGACGCTTTCACACGTGCTCAGTGTGAGGCTGCTATCATCTGTGAAGAGAACGGGGCGCCAGTTGCAGACCTGCCAATTCTGGTGATCTCTGGCAATCAAGCTGCATGGTGCTCTGCTGTGAGCACAGGTCCCACTAGAAGATGTCAGGCCTTCATGCCACCCTCATGGAGTCTGTTTCTGACATTTTGAGTAGCCCGCTGGAGGTCAATTTGTAGGGCTCTGGCAGTGCTGCTCTTTTTCCTCCTTGCACAAAGGAACACATGCAGGCCCTGCTGGCGAGTTCATCCCTTTTATGGCCCTGTCCATCTCTCCTCGTGTAACGGCCCGTGCCCTGGTATCTCCTCCATGCTCTTGAGACTGTAGTGGGACACACAGCTAACCTTGTGAATGCACATATGATTGCCTGTGCAACCTGAATGGGCTGCAGGTACCACCTCTTGCTACCTGTAGTGACAAGGACACTAGCAAGCCGCAAAAGAAGAGAAGAATCAGTCAGGAAGTATAAGGAGAAAGCAATTGTCTGTGGCCACCTCCTGCAAAACCATTCAATTTTTTGGGGTTGTCTTGCTGTTGCTTCTCCAGTGCACCTGTTGTCACTTTCATTTGCACCAAAACAGGTGACACTGATTCACAATCACTTATGCTCCCTAACTGGACAGATTGATGTCCCTGAAGTATAATTGACTTGGTGTTCTACGGTGATGATTGTGTTCCCTTCATTTTTTTGAGCAGTGTACTTTATTTGTATTGCTTACAATGCCTTTTGGAAAGTATTCAGACCCCTTTGCTTTCTCTACATTATGTTAAAGACTTAACAAAAAATCTATTATTGTTATGCCCGTCAATCAACACACAGTACCCCATAATGACAAAAGCATACATGAGTTTTCAGACCCTTTATTCAGTACTTTCTAGAAGCCACTTTGGCAGTGATCACAGCCATTGGGTAAATTGATGGCTAATTTATAAATCAGTTATAAATTGATTGGGAAGAGTACAGTATTGAAAAGTACAGTGGATTAGTATAAAGTACAGTAGATTAGTATGGACAGTTAGTATCGCCTTTTCCACATTTTCTGTTACAGCATAAAATCAAGGATTTACACTGATCAACACACGAAACATGATGTCAATGTGAAAAATGAATTGCTCTGAAATACAAATGTAAAGCAGAAAGTAATCGATTGCATAAGTTTTCTCTCCCTTTGCTATGACACGCCTGAATGAGCTGTGGCGCAGCCAATAGGCCTAATCTTTAGAAGTCACATAATTATTTGAATGGAGTCAACCTCTGTGCAAGTAAGGTAGGTAGATGGCTTTTAGGTGATGTGACAGAAATGTGCATCCCTTCTCCATCAATCGTATAGAGAATATAGTACCAGTTTGCACTCAGTCTGAATCATCTCAGCATGGAGAACCCTGAGTTGTCGTTTGTTTTTTGTTTTCTCAGCAGAGGAATCGTTTAATATGATTCATCCTGTATTAACTCCCCTGATGCTACCGCTTGATTGGGCGTGGGCTTGCTTTAAAAAAAACAACACATGCATGTGAACCTGTTAACACGCATGTATGTGACCAGTAGAACCACATTAGGCATGGATGAAGCCTTTAAATAAGGACTTCAGATGCATTGGAAGCTGCGCTTGATGCTGTGTATTCTGGTACTTTTAGGTAATCCACAAAACACACACATTCTCACTAATGTCACTGTTGTTATATAATCCTAGTTGTCAGTAGGCACCCAACACTCTCTACCCAGCGGGCAAAAGTTGTCATGGGACGACATCAATATGTACATTTCTGGTTGAATAAACATCAGATCACTACAAAGTAACCACATCTTTTTCAACCGAAAGGTTTACAATCAGTATACAACCTGGCCAGATGATATATTTTGCCAACTGGGTAGTGGTCTAGAACTATTCCTATACCCGTCTTTCTGTTTGTGTTGGGCATGTGTGGTAAAGTGTTCCTGTATTTGCAGCCAAACATTGCATGTCCTCCGACCGATCCCCCCCAAAACAATGTCGCACCAGAGCCCAAACGAGAGCCCCAAACTCAAGACACACCCCAGAACAGAGACACAGCAAAATTGAAGGTCGGAAACACTCTTTGATTATGATGCAATGATGTGGTTGTATACCGATTGTACAAGGTTGTTTTTCTCAAGCCCTGTTTAGCTGGTTTTGACATGCAGACTTTCTTAAAAAAAAAATGTTTTATCAGATCTCGTTTGTTCACGCTTCTGTGCACTGATCACAATGCGTCATTCGATCGTCTGCACAATGAGAGCAAAATCGAAATGTTTGCAAGATACAACTGGTTATAAACAGGGCTTTTTCTTAAATTTTAGGGACCAGAAAAATACATATTTACCTGGATGTTATCTGGTTAACTGTGGTGGCTTAGATTCATTATTGTTTTGATAATTAGGAATACATGCACAATCAAGAACAAGCAGTACATTGTGTGTGTGTGTGTGTGTGTGTTTGTGTGTGTGTTTACTATGATGCTTCTCAGGTAAAGCCAACTCTCCAGAGAGGAGGCAGTAATGCTTCTCTCCACAACAGCACCAACAGAAACACCATCTTCCAGCTGATGATTCACACCTTGGACCCCCTGGGAGAAGGTATAGACCCTAAATTTTACAGGCATGGAAATATTTGTGGTACTTTTATGTTATAATGTTCCATTTAAAGTAATGTCCAGTGTTTACCAAGTTTATGTGAAATACGACCTATAATTAATTACAATATGAGCAAAGTCGTTTCCCTTCCAAACATGTTTAAAATTATTAAGGTTATGATGGTGTGTGGTAATAGTCAATTGTACATTATAATGGTGTGTGGTTATATTATTGTACATTATATATAAGAATTTTTATGCTTTGGCTACAAATACTGTAAGAGTGTAGGATGAGCCAACAACAGTAAGTATTAGTAAACAGAATATAGACATTAAAAAGGAAGATTGTTACTTGAGCTCAGTAGGACATTCTGAGGAGACCATTTTTCGTTAATATTTTGCACCTTTTTATTTCAGAGTAGAACTCTTTCCACAGAAGTTTCGACATGGTCCCAAAATGGTTCCACGTCTAACCAAAAGACTAAATAAACATCCCTTTTTGCGCAATAAATAAATGTAGGACCTTGCTTATTGCTTCTCTGAAAGATGACCGAGCAATTCTAGGTTTTTCCTAATCAAAGGTTCAGTGTAACAGAGGAAAACGTCAGTGTTCTACTCTGAAATGTATTAGTTTTTCTATCATTTGGCATTGAAACCTTTAAAACCAGGGGTTAGCAACTGGCAGCTTGTTATTATTTTAGTTTTTGTGAAAGGCTACTAAAATTACCTGGAATCTAAGGCATGTATTGCTCTCTTTATTATCTGTGGGGATGTGTGCGTGCATTCATTATCTAAGGTATGAAAGAGTGTCTTCATTATCCAGGGTATATATTGGTTTCGTCATTATCTAGGTTATATAAGAGTGTCTTTATTATCTAGGGTATGTATTGATATCCTCTTATATTTTTATTAATGTATTGGTTCAGCGTCCTCAATGAGTGACAAGTCAAGAGGCAAAGTCCCCTTGTAGGGTTCATGTTGAAGGATTAGCAGGGATGTTCTGCATCAGCCGACCTGTTGGCAATGGCATATTGCCACTCCTGTTTCTTCTAGTGGGGCAGCTAAGCAAAAAGGAAATCCGGACCAATTTTGCACATTCAGATAAAATAACCAAATTTGGTACCAATGTAGATTAGCCTCATCCCCAAGGACTTCCTAAAATTGAAATTCAAGGGATTTTCCACTAGGATTTATGTAAACTCACCAGTGTCTGGAAACCTACCATCATTTTTGGAAAATGAAATGTATAGTACTGTAACAGAGTGACCTTGAATTGGTTGTCAGGGCACCTGGCCTTCCTTCCTCCTTCTACTCTTTCAACTGCAGTCTCCCAGGCACTGTGGCTGATCCTTAATCAGCTTTTAATGCAGGCTAATAAAAGCTGGTTAAGAGCCAGCCACTGGCCACCCAATCTCTTTATCTCAATAACACTAGCTCTTGTTGCACTGGACTCTGAGGTAACAGCTCTGTTAGTCACTACTCTCACTGGTGTTTGTCAAGGGTCATCAGCACTTGTCCTGGAGAGTAACTGGTAATAAGATTTTGTTTTAACCCAGGAGTAAAACACCTGATTCAACATTAAAACGAATCCTCATTCTCTAGATTTGCTCAATCAGGTATTTTACTACTGGTTTCTATGGCCAAGGGAGAACCAGACCCAGGGGGCTGTGACAGTGGAAGAATGGGGACGGTAACTGAAACTACCTCGTTTAACTGGATGTTGTCTCTCCCGTTGTTCTCTGTTGTAGAAACAGGCTTTAGCAGAGATGTTAGAGGCCCTGGTCAGAGGAAAGCTAGACGAGGTAAGAGGGACATCAACATGTCACCTTCTCGTATTGTCATGTCATTCCAGAGCCTCCATCAGGGTCGGGGTCAGTTTCCTTTAAATTCCAGTCAAATCAAGAAAGTATACCCACATTTTCCTTATTGAAATGTCTGGACCTCCCAGTGGGGCAGCTTTTTTAGGTTCATTTTTATAGCATGAAGCTGACAAAAAGCATAATTTCAAGACATACCTTTGCTGCTAGCTGATTGGCTGGGAACCCTAATGGGCAATTCTGATTGGGCAACATCACCCTGGGAGTGGGAAGGATCATCAGCAGGGTCAAAGCTGTCTGAGGTTGTCAAGTGAGTGAGTGTACCTGTCCTTCCTAGTTGGACAAGCAATGTGCAAAATAACAATGGTTTAGTGCTTGACAACGTCTTCAACTCCCCTGAAATTGTTGGGAGTTGTTGCAATGAGACTGGGCGGTACATAGAATTGGGAATTAATAAATTGGGGAAGGGAGAAAAAATTGATTTGGTTTAAGTTAAAGCATTGATGGGAATTAAAATGTCAGTGTTCTTCCTGAATCAACTGGTAACCCTGACCATCATGCTTTTGATCAACATTTCCATATTAAATCAGTCTGCTTCTATCACTTCATTGGGTTGCCCTTCGGAAGCCATAACGTGTAAGATCTCATCTCTGCTGTCTTTCAGTCTCGCCTAGAAGAAGTGCATGCATTCTGTGCCCTGATTCAGTCACACATTGGGGGAGTGCGTAAATGGTACACTGTTTGGGTGGGGATGGATAAATGGTACACTGTTCGGGTGTGGATGGGTAAATGGTACACTGTTTGGGTGTGGATGGGTAAATGGTACACTGTTTGGGTGTGGATGGGTAAATGGTACACTGTTTGGGTGTGGATGGGTAAATGGTACACTGTTTGAGTGGGGATGGATAAATGGTACACTGTTAGGGTGTGGATAGGATTGGTTTGTGTGGTAGTGCTGTAACTCTGCCTGTTGTACCACGGCCATTTAGAAACGACAGCCTTTAATGGGGAGGCGATTGCTGAGGGGTCAGTGCAGGAGAGAGGTAAGGCCAACCATATGCTCACTCTCTCCCTCTGTCTGTCTGTCTCTCTGGTCCAAGTGCCTGCTACAGTTGGAGTGTGTTGGTGTGCTGGACTGTGTTCTCATTTTTTTCTGGCGTTTGCTGTTGTCTCGGTCTTGGTGTAGTCCACAGTGGTTTGGAGGGTGCCGTGTGTCCAAATGTAGGTCTGCCTATCTATCTGAATGTAAGTGGATGTTGTCGTGCCACTGTGCATGGAGTTTTATATGTTCCGTACTTGTTTTTATAACTTGCGTGTTGTGTTGTACATTCAGTGTTTATATTGCAAATATTGTCCTCCTAATATTGTCCTGCTGTTGGGCTTTTGAGGTTGATTTAAATAAAAAAAATACATCCACTCTTCTGAAATCTGAATGTAGCCCTGTGTGTAGCAAACTATTGTGGTGTCTTGTTGTTGACTATGAGCTCCCAGTAAAGCATACGCAGTGAGACTTGTCTCGCGGCCCGGCTCGTTCGTTGAGTGAGCGTGCTTCTGTGTAATGTTGCAGTGAAGAATAGAGTGAAGGCCGAGGCGATGAGACCAGATGGAAAGAGGGTTGCCAGCGGGACCGAGGGCAAACCCGCAGGTGAGTTCCAGGCCTGTTGTGTGTTCGTATTCCATGTCTCCATGGATACAGACAATTAAATGTGCTACAGCAGGGTTTCTCAAACCTCTCCTCAGGGACCAGACATGTTTTAAAACTTTTCCAGAGCTAGCGCACCTGATTAAACTTGTGAACTAATTATCACTTCCTTGATTAGGTGAATTAGTTGAGCTTGTTCGAGGTTTGAGAACAACTGAGCTACCGGACAATGTCTGCCAGGCTTTTCCTCAGCATGTTCCTGATTCACACTTGCTTTACTGTTGAATTACTTAATATGGGCATGTTAGGATTAATTCAAACCACCGTAGCAATATTTACACCCATTGTCTTTATAATTTCAAAGCTATTGAAAAATAATATTCCCATTCCCCTACACTTCTAATTCTAAAGTTTAAACTGTGAGGACGATTACCCTGGTAAAAACGTTCCAATGTCCAGCCTGTGAGTTAATTTGACAATTAGGAAAAATAGCTACTTATTAAATACTGCCATGAGTGTTTAAGCTCTAAGTCTATTTAACGTTTTAATCTGCCCCCTGTTATTGCATTTTGATGAATCTTTGTGTTGTGTATTTAACAGATTTGAGAACACACCATAAGCCCCACTCCACGGCTAGCTTGAAATGTCGCTGAAGGGGCTATACAATTGGTACCATCTTTCTGCAAACGGTTGGAATGTTTTCAAGGAGGGCGTTAAGTGTGTAGCGAAGCCACTAGTTTGTGTCCAGCGTGGCGCCGGGCGACGTCTTAGTCGAGGGAGCTTGACTGTTGACATCAGGGCCAGAGTGAGACTCTTTTTCAGCCTGGGAGTTGCATGGTGCACCAGCCCATTTAGATAGGGGGCTAGAGTGAGGTATAATGTACTAATGAAAACGACATGCTTTTTTGGGCAATTAACAACTGTATTATATTACAAATATGAATATAGGTAATACAGAAATGCTTTTGAATAAAATATATAACAAAACATATTTTATATAGGGCTGTCATACGCTTGAAATAATCAATTCTGATTAATCCCTCAATCTTCTGTAATTAATCGCCATTAATTTATATTTCCGTATGTGTTCAAGGTTTGACATTAATACACACTTTTGTTTAAAAATCAGTGGATTATGTTAAAGACATACTGTGTTCTATTGTAAAATATGGACGGTGCTTGAATTGGAATCTGAATATTGTTCTTTTAATTAAGGTACCAAGTACAACACCTGCAATGTTAGAATTCTGTATAAAACATACAGCTCTGGAAAAAATTAAGAGACCACTACACCAATGGACATTTTTTATGTCCCAATTTTGATCAAGTTGTCTTTTGACTACAGTGTTAAGGACAAAAGTTACAATTCAGTTTAGAGGAAGAATTACTGTGAGTTGTCTTGATATGCTTGCATAGAAAGTGCACTTTAAGATGCAGACCAAATTAAAGAAAGGTTACAAAATAAAGGAAAACCCTTAGTAAATGAGTGGAGGAAACTAACAAATCTTTACATAGATTAATTTTCCTAGCATGGTTTGTGTCCATGTGTCACCATAGAGCAAAGACTAATCTTTAATGAAACATTTATGTCCTCATGGGAGGGATCTCTTCCAGGATTACAATGTCCCCATTCACAGGGCACAAGGGTTAACTGAATGGTTTGTTGAGTGATGAAAATGAAATGTGAAAATAGACATTAAGGTAAATGTGAAACACAAGATTTCATCCCAATTGAACACATATGGGAGATTTTAGATTAATGTATCACACAGCATTCTCCACCAACATTGTCAAAACACCAACTGAGAGAATATGTTTTGCATGAATTGTGTTCAATCCACCAAGTCGAATTAGAGACTTGTAGAATCTATGCAAAGTACATAGATGATGTTCCGGTGGCTTGTGGTTGCCCAACATCTGAGACACTTCAAGTTGGTGTTTCCTATCATTGGTCACCCGCCTGTATAATAATATACAAGTTATCATGACTAATATGGTGTTTATATTATGAGGCCAATTGTTTTATGACTTTATTTGTGAGAAAGTAGGCCTAGAAAGTAATATATTGGTCTTATTCATTTAAATCTCTCAACATACTTTATTTCAACACTGTTGTTGAATGCTGTCCTTGACAGAAAAAGTATACTGTCCTCCTTTCCCGAGCACATTCAATGGAATGACAGCACCAGCATTGCTACATTTCACCTATTCAGAAAGAATTGACATAAGACAAAAAATGTAGGTTACACTGATAGGATTACATTTTAGTGCTAAACATTAACACCGACATAAATTAAATAATAATTATAAAGAGATCAATGTATTGGATAAGAGATTTCTATTTGGTATTCATTTATTAATAATTAAATGTTTGTATTGATTAGTTACAAGATTGTAGATTAAAACTATAAATGAAGTCCAACTCTTATTTTGAAAGGAAGTAGACCTAAGTTTTAGCTTTAAAATTGGCCAATGACAGGCATTTCACGTTGAACCCCACCCTCTTTTCAGAAAGGAAACGTTAAACCGCTTAGTGGTATTAGAAAAAAGTAGATATAATGAAAATCTATTAGTTTTCTCGTTATTCCGTTTTTGGAATAAAACGAATAACGAGAATACGGAAATGCATCAGGTTGGTGACAGCTCCGTTAAAATCGGAAATGTAAACAATGAAACATGTCCAGGAAAACTTGTTTTCTGCCAATTCATTTTTCGTTTCGACACGATGAACGAGAAACGATTTGATATTGGATTTTGGGACATAACCGCTATAAACCAAACAGTTCTGGTCGCTATCTACATAAAAAAAAAATAATCCAATGAGGAATTATCCATTAGCACCTGGACCCAATTACAAAAGCACATTCATTTTCCTCGCCTGTTTACACCAGCGCTCTTCCCCCGTAGCTATTTGGAGTTGTGGGTAGTGCACACGGCTGCGGATATGTACAAAGCCGATTCCAAACAAGTTAGGACACTGTACAAATTGTGAGTAAAAAACGAATGGAATAATTTACAAATCTCAAACGTATATTTAATTTACAAAATAATATAGATAACATATCGAATGTTGTAAAGTGAGACATTTTCTAACGTCATGCCAAATATTGGCTCATTTTGGATTTCATGAGAGCTACACATTCCACAAAAGTTGGGACAGGTAGCAATAAGAGGCCGGAAAAGTTAAATGTACAGATAAGGAACAGCTGGAGGACCAATTTGCAACTACTTATGTCTATTGGCAACATGATTGGGTATAAAAAGAGCCTCTCAGAGTGGCAGTGTCTCTCAGAAGTCAAGATGGGCAGAGGATCACCAATTCCCCCAATGCTGTGGCGAAAAATATTGGAGCAATATCAGAAAGGAGTTTCTCAGAGAAAAATTGCAAAGAGTTTGAAGTTATCATCATCTACAGTGCATAATATCATCCAAAGATTCAGAGAATCTGGAACAATCTCTGTGCGTAAGGGTCAAGGCCGGAAAACCTTGATCAAGCCCGTGATCTTCGGGCCCTCAGGCGGCACTGCATCACATACAGGAATGATACTGTAATGGAAATCACAACATGGGCTCAGGAATACTTCCAGAAAACATTGTCGGTGAACACAATCCACCGTGCCATTCGCCGTTGGCAGCTAAAACTCTATAGGTCAAAAAAGAAGCCGTATCTAAACAGGATCCAGAAGCGCAGGCGTTTTCTCTGGGCCAAGGATCATTTAAAATGGACTGTGGCAAAGTGGAAAAGTGTTCTGTGGTCAGATGAATCAAAATTTGAAGTTCATTTTGGAAAACTGGGACGCCATGTCATCTGGACTAAAGAGGACAAGGACAACCCAAGTTGTTATCAGCGCTCTCTCATCGTCTCTTTTAGGGAAGACCTTGCATTTTCCAACATGACAATGCCAGACCACATACTGCATCAATTACAATGTCATGGCTGCATAGAAGAAGGATCCGGGTACTGAAATGGCCAGCCTGCAGTCCAGATCTTTCACCCATAGAAAACATTTGGCGCATCATAAAGAGGAAGGTGCGACAAAGAAGACCTAACACAGTTGAGCAACTAGAAGCTTGTATTAGACAAGAATGGGACATTCCTATTCATAAACTTGAGCAACTTGTCTCCTCATTCCCCAGACGTTTGCAGTCTGTTATAAAAAGAAGAGGGGATGCCACACAGTGGTGAACATGGCCTTGTCCCAAATTTTTTGAGATGTGTTGATGCCATGAAATTTAAGATCAACTTATTTTTCCCTTAAAGTGATACATTTTCTCAGTTTAAACATTTGATATGTCATCTATGTTGTATTCTGAATAAAATATTGACAATTGAAACTTCCACATCATTGCATTCTGTTTTTATTCACAATTGTACAGTGTCCCAACTTTTTTGGAATCGGGTTTGTAGGTACTGTGATCGAGACATTACAAAGTGGAAGATGTTTTTGTCCAAAATAATTAATTACCTAATGATTGTAACTACAGGTTCTTAGTACATTATAATGCGACATCACAATCATTTGTGGTTTCGGCACTAGTACACTTTTTACGATTTGGTTGCTTGAAATTATTTTTTGTGCACTGTGTTGAATGAGATAATGTGCGGCACAATTGCCTGGAAAGCCTTAGAGATTCAGACTCATTTCGCCATCACCGTTCAGGTCAACTGGCAATATATTTACCGGTAAACAACAAGTGCCCGCGAGTACTGCAATCCTGACAGCTTCCATAGTAAGTAAAACTCTAACTATGGATGGCTCTGTCGCGTTAACGGCGACAAAAAATACCTACATTAGGCAAAACTATTTTCAATTAATCGCACGCGTTTACTCGTGAACTTTGACACACCCATAATCATTTAAAAAAGTTAAATGATAAATTACAGTACAACTTTTTTTATTTTTACCTTGTCTTTTCTGCATCTCATTTTCTCTATATATTATGCATTTGTAAACATTTTATCAGTCTGTCTCTCGAATGTAAACTTGTAATTGGGGCTGCTCATTTTTGGGGCACAGGAGTTGCGGTAGGCCACTTAGGAGCGCTAGTGTGGCGCACTACCGCAAATCGGCCGGCCGGTGGCCCACCCCGCAACGCTGCAACAATAGCAATGATAAAATTGCTTTCTCGAATCTCGTCACCGGCCCCACAACCAGCGGCCCAGTGGGAATGGTCCCAGTTCTCCCGATTACTCGCTCCGGGATTGGTTGACCTGTTGATTCAGGTGTGCATCTAAGGGGCTGCAATAGAAATGTGTACTGTCCTGGTACTGGAGGTCTGGAGTTGGAGACCACTGCCATATCCCGCTGTATACTGTGCATTTGAAGGGAAAAAAAGTGATTTGGAAATCATGGGCATTTTAGTTACTTTTTTTGTGGTCAACAACAATTTTGTTGTCAGTCGCTGATCTGTTGTATGACTTGTAAATGGAGATGAGGTTAGGGTTCAGATTTTTCATATACCTTGAAATAATAGACGTGTGTGTGTGAATGTTTATGTGTGTGTGTATGTGTGTGTGTGAGAGAGCAAGGGCGAGAGAGACAGAAAGGCCTAATGAGGATCTTCAGTTGTTCAGGCCATCACAGGCTCTCAGTGTGAAGAGGACAGGGTTAGGAGCACCACAAACTGAAGTGGCCCTCAGACAGACCCCAATCAACAGTCACATAACAACCAGAGGAGGACCTGGGTTCTGTGGGGACACTTCAGGGCCGTCTATGCCTTCAGAGAGGATTGATACAAATATCTTTTCAGATAATTTGTCTTCATTTTTGTTATTATAAATGTGCATTATTTTTTTGTCTTCATTTTAATGTTTATTTTTCATCTTGTTGTTCTGTTACTCATTTTGTCCATTGTCCAGGTAGATGGGGTTTTCTAAAATGCTACTCGTCTACGTGTAGTGTTTCTGGCCACTGTCTCTCTGGGACTCAAGTCCATTATGTACCGACGGGTGTGAGTCTGGGTACTCCCGCAGGTCACATTACTCTGAGCTGGTAGGCTACTGTTGTCTTGATGTCCAGCGCTTAAGGCCTAGAGTTATGTGAGCGAAGGCAAACCGTCTGCACTCCCACTCGTCTCTCACTGAGCGCTCCTCGATGCAAGGGGGTCCGCGTTAATTTCCCAGCTTCCCTGAGAATCACTCGATGCTCGCTCAATATTCGCTCAATACATTTCTTTTCGCAGGCATCGCTACTTGCGGTATTATCTAGGCAACGATTTGCTTTTGAAGTTGGCCGTCTGAGAAGAAGCACTTTACACTTCAACCGTATGTCGTAGGGTCAGCGGAAATATAGGAGGCTGAGGAAGGATGAGGAATACTGTTTAAACCGCTTTGCGCTCCGACCAAATGAGTGTCATTCCACTGTTCTCATACTCTTGCTCAGGTCTGTTTGATTAATTCAAGATGTAACTTAAAAGCATTGATTTTGTTGCTTTGATGAGGTTTGTTGTCATGTGCGTAAAGTAAATGTGTGATGCTGTTATTCAGTTTGCTACAGCGTTTTCCTCTTGATTCTCTGGGATGTTAATTTACAGCAACATTTATTTTTTTTGCTTGTTATGATACGTCCACGACACATGAACCATTAATCCCACTGTGGTCTCATCGTTTCTTGTTCATATTCAGCTGGACACGACAAGACCCAGAGTGAGCAGATTAACTCTGTCAGTGTCCAGGTGTCGCCCTCTGCCCCGACCGAACCCTCCACCTCCCAGCCCCCAGTTAAGGATGAGGAGAAACCAGACCTGCCAGAGGCAAAGGAGGTACAGAGTGTGAATACACAGAGTGTGAATACACAGAGTGTGAATACACAGAGTGTGAATACAGAGTACAGAGTGTGAATACACAGAGTGTGAATACAGAGTACAGAGTGTGAAAGAGCAAAAGAGAGACCGTGTGAGACACTATAACACTTCTCTTCCCACCCACATCCTTTTATTAATCTCCCCTCCTTCCACTGCCCCCCCCCCCATCTCTCCTCACTAGGACCAAGTGCCTGTCGACTCGGCAGGGTCGGACAGCTCGGAGGAGGACGAGAGCGAGGACGAGAGCGAGGAAGAGGAGGAAGAGGAGGAAAACAAAGAGGGAGAAGCGGCAGGGGGGCCGGATGATGATGAGGAGAATGAGGAGCCCCTGTCGTTGGAGTGGCCAGACACCAGGCGTAAACAGGCCACGTATCTCCTGCTGCTTCCCATAGTGTTTCCACTGTGGCTCACTGTGCCTGACGTCCGCAACCCGGTACACGCCACACACGTCCGGGCCTCATCGGCGCCATTTGGTCTGTGAACATTGACGGCACCCCGAGGTAAGGTGCAAGCAAAGCTGACGTTTTCCTCTGCGGGTGTCACCCCTCAGGCTTCCAGGAAGTACTTTGCCATGACCTTCATCGGCTCCATCACATGGATCGCAGTGTTCTCCTATCTGATGGTCTGGTGGGCACATCAGGTAAACCTGGGCGAGGACTTTAGATCACAATACCTCCTCTTGTTAGTGTTCTAACTGTTGTCCTGCTACACAGGCTATTTTAAGAAGACTGAAAAGCAAAAGGTGTAATTTAAAACCACAAATGAGCACTAAGTGGCCAAATTTTTTTAAAACGTTTATTTAGTTTGGATAAATCACTATTAATAATGGGGGAAACAATGAATTAATCTAGACACACATGGGTCCAAGAGACCACAGGAAATCCATTGGGCTTGATGGGAGTCCCGGGCATCGTGTTGGTTTACAGACTTCCTGCCGTCGTCTCCCTAGGTGGGTGAGACCATAGGAATCTCCGAGGAGATCATGGGTCTGACCATCCTGGCGGCGGGCACCTCCATCCCTGACCTCATCACCAGTGTCATCGTGGCCCGGAAAGGCCTGGGCGACATGGCTGTGTCCAGCTCAGTGGGATCCAACATCTTCGACATCACCATGGGGTGAGTACGCACCACCGCGGCTAACGTTCACCAAGGGATTATCAGTCCGGTTTCATCACAGGGGTCACTTCCTCTCCCTCTCCCTCTCCTTCCTCCCCTCCCGCCCTTCCTCCCTCTCCTTCCTCCCCTCCAGCCTGCCCGTGCCGTGGCTGATCTTCTCCGCGATCCACGGCGGCGTGCCAGTGGCGGTCAACTCCAACGGACTGTTCTGCGCCATCGTCTTGCTCTTCGTCATGCTGCTCTTCGTCATCATCAGCATCGCGGCGTGCCGGTGGAAGATGAGCCGGGTCCTGGGCCTCACCATGTTCATGCTGTACTTCGTGTTCCTGGTGCTCAGCGTCATGCTGGAGGATCGTATCATCGTATGTCCCGTGTCCATCTGAGGTCGACGCCAGAAGAGCAGGTGTTCAGGGGTCAACCGGTTTATTGATGAGGGGGGCGGCGTGACGAGACTGATCCGAAAACAAGAAGAAAAAAAAGAAAAAACGGACTCATGATTACACGATTATTGTTTGTAGATCAGTTAGTTAGTCACAGTTTACCCATGATGCATCAATAAGTGAATGCTAGAACAGGACGATTGACAAGGAGATGCAGCACCTATGTGAGTTCCGGGAACATCGTAACTTGCAAAGATAAAAGCGGCTATGTCACACTGCGCAGAGCATCATGGTCACTGTGGTCAATCATGCTACAGAGAGGAAGAAGAGGCGGATGAAGTGTAGGTCCTCGAAATCATCACCGCCAAAACTGTGTACAATCGTCCGTTACAATGTATCCTGGCACAGCGAGTCAAGGGGAATCCGTTAATTGTTACATCACAGAAGTGATTGTGTGGTCTGTGTTGGGTCTGGGGATTACATTCGTCTTTCACCAGAACACCTATCGCTGTGCCGTTCTTGTCTTCGTCGAAATGCACGACCGCGGTCTCTTGTGCGGGAGTGGATGCAGAACTAGCCCTCCATGACACAAATACCATGACCTAGATAAATGTCAACACAGCCAGTTTTATTATTTTTTAGTGATTCATTCTTAACACACAAAGACAACGCGGACGGTTTTACAGGTGCACAGTAGTACAGCAGCTTGACGTCTCATGTGTTCTTGTGTCCTTAGAGTACCGATAAGGGGTGTAGTTGAAGCCGCCCATTTGTGACCGTTGTGTTATTGTCGTCAGTATTGTAGAGTCATATGTTATACAGTACCTGTGCGATACACTTGTGAGGTGGGTAAGGTGGATGCAAAAGTAATGTATTGACCATAGAAAACTGACCTTATGCTGTACTTACAATCCAAGCTGCGATTAAATTATTTTTTATAATGTTCAGTAAAAGGGAGTGTTCTGTTGATTGAGATGAGCAAGTGTGAGTGTGGGTGAGGATTGGGATTAAAATACTGAAAGCTGATTGTGGGGTTTTTTTTGTTTTGGGATTAAAACCACGTACAGATCTACTGTAACTGCTTTTTTATAACTCCGCCTTAGTTTCTCAGAGACAATATTCAATGTAGAGGGTGCTTTCTCCTACATCGATTTACAATAAAAAGACAAGTACAGAGCAATTTCAGCACATCAGGCAAACACACACACACCTCGGCTAGGTTTTATTTCTACAGATTTTATTTAGTCGGAGACGATCCCGAGGATCCAGTCAAGTACGTTGATAATCTCATCAGATCCACAGACACGTCTGGGTACAGAGGCACGTAAACAACACGAGACGTTCAACAGAAATGTCAGATGAAGTGTCACAACGGCCTAAACGCAACAGAACATTGTGTAGGCTTCCTAAAAACACAACAGGTACACAGAGACCGACAGGACAGCTATTTTAAAGCTATTGACATGTATGTCGCATGTTTTACTTTCGCGAGGCCGTGCTTTATTTTGTCCAGTGCAACTGCTGGGTTGGTTCACTGATACATTCTTCAGCTTTCGCAGCGGCAACGTTTGTTTCACGTTTGCATAGTTGCACCACTCTGGTATTGGTGCTCTCGGCTGTCAACGATTGATGCGGCCAGCGCTCATTGGACCCTTTCCTGACTGAGGTCCTCTTCCAGCCAATGACATCAGTCTGTAGATTTACATTGTAATTATGGTCACAACACCTCTGTAACCCACTTCAGGGGGGTCAAGCTTGCAATTGTAAAAAGATTATTAAAAAAAATATATAAAAAAAAACGTGTTTAGGCATATCTTCAGCAGTGTGGTTTGGGTTACATTAAGGATTTTTAAGGAGATATGTTGTAGAACTTGACCAAATGATGATCAGGTGAGATGACATCAGCAGTGAGGTTAGTGGGGATTCACATTACAGATGCCTGGATAGGAATTTAACATAGGATCAAGTATATTGCAGGTGTCAAACCGGTTTCGCAGGGGGCCCAGTGTCTGCAGGTTCCTCCTCTTACCTCGTACTTGATTAACCAGGTGACTAATTAGTTAAGATCTCCTCTCACCTGGTTGTATGGGTCTCAACTGGTCACCAATTGACAGGAAGAAATCAAACCCCACGTTCACTAGGCCCTCCATGGGGTTGTCAACAAGACGTACCTGTGATGTATGCTCAACAAGAGGGGACATTAAAAGCTCGTAGTACAAGAACGTCAGAGCAATTTCATTGTGAACTGGAAGCATTTCAACCCTGGCCAAGACACTGCCTCCCACGCGGATCAGAGGACTGTCTAAATTCACAGAGAGTCACCTGAAAGCACAATCACCTACATCCAGGTGGATAGGCCTGTTCACAAGAAACCACCAAACACTCCCCACAACCAATTCAAGGCAATACAGCACCCAGGCTGAACTTTGAACCCTCTGTAATACGGGTCAGATATGAGCAGCGATGCAGGCATACAGCTATCGTACCATTGTCAGACCACTTCTCCACTGCATGTGATATGCCGCTGAACATTCAATTGTGCTGTTGAGCAATGATAAAACCCATTGCAGTTATTATGGTACCTTACATAGAAGAGAAAATAGGAGAACAGTTCATAAAGTGTGCGGATTAAAGTATGTCGATATATTCTCAATATGTGAATTTCAAAGATTTCAAGGATGTAGGAAGTAATTGAATGTTGGTTGCTGAATCTTCTCAATTACCCAGCGGAAATACCCAAGAGGGCCCGGTACAGCGTGGTTCTGTCCTGGTTCTGTCCTGGTTCTGTCCTGGTTCCTAGTGAACTACTGTACTGTAGGTTTGTGCTCCACCACAGGAGGTTAGAATCAGGTTGTAGACTGTAATCTCCGATGTGAAAGTATTAACTGCCACAAAACATGTAGAAATTACAAGCCTGTTTATACACAGTTCACCCCATTTTAGGGGTCCAGAAGTAATTGGACAAATTAACAAAGTCGTCATATTTAGTACTTTGATTGGATGAAGTTTGCGACCCACAGACATCACCAGACGCTGGGTATCCTCCCTGGTGATGCTCTGCCAGGCCTGTACTGGGTATCCTCCCTGGTGATGCTCTGCCAGGCCTGTACTGGGTATCCTCCCTGGTGATGCTCTGCCAGGCCTGTACTGGGTATCTTCTCTGGTGATGCTCTGCCAGGCCTGTACTGGGTATCTTCCCTGGTGATGCTCTGCCAGGCCTGTACTGGGTATCTTCTCTGGTGATGCTCTGCCAGGCCTGTACTGGGTATCTTCCCTGGTGATGCTCTGCCAGGCCTGTACTGGGTATCTTCTCTGGTGATGCTCTGCCAGGCCTGTACTGGGTATCTTCCCTGGTGATGCTCTGCCAGGCCTGTACTGGGTATCTTCCCTGGTGATGCTCTGCCAGGCCTGTACTGGGTATCTTCTCTGGTGATGCTCTGCCAGGCCTGTACTGGGTATCTTCTCTGGTGATGCTCTGCCAGGCCTGTACTGGGTATCTTCCCTGGTGATGCTCTGCCAGGCCTGTACTGGGTATCTTCCCTGGTGATGCTCTGCCAGGCCTGTACTGGGTATCTTCCCTGGTGATGCTCTGCCAGGCCTGTACTGGGTATCCTCCCTGGTGATGCTACTATGTATTAAACATGCTGTAACTTCAAAGTGATTAATATGATCTGGATGAAAACCCTCCACAGTCTGTGCTTTGACCCCATCATCACCGTACCACTGGAAATCCAAACTGCTGGGGTAGGAAGCCAAAATAACAAAAACTGTGTCACTTTCCAAATACTTACGGACCACACTGTATATCAAGCACCCACATGTGACGGCATGTTGTGCAAAAGACTTCAGAGTTCCTTTTAGGTCAAAACTACAGCAGATGTCTGTTTTGTAATTACTTGGGGAAGAGTAACTGATTCAGCAATACTATTACCTGCTCACTGGACAAAGCTTTGGTCGAAGAAAGAATCAGAGGCAGGCGATTGCTGCAGCCTTATGATCAGCCTGGGATGAACCCTTTGACTAACCCCATGAAGGTGACTAACCCCATGAAGGTGACTAACCCCATGAAGGTGACTAACCCCATGAAGGTGACTAACCCCATGAAGGTGACTTATCCCATGAACCACAGAAGGAGAGGATGCTCTAACTAACAGGAACACCATATCAAGCGGAAAAAAAATAAATAAAATACTTTCCTTGTATAAATAGAATTCAAGTTAGGTAAAATATTGCTCATATTAGTCTCCATATATCATAATATGATACAAATGTTTTTAAAAAGTTTCTGCTATTATGTTGTATGTACAGCACCCTCTGCATTTGTTTACAATGTACAATAATTTGTACAGGACTTCTCTAAAACATAAGTACCCCGAAATGGGACAGTTTCTGTGTGAGAAACCATTAGGTCAATCACTATGATACAGGTAGCTACCAAAATAAAGAGAACTCCAACATCTAGCCCAACTTCGGCAGTTACTTCCACATCCAAGAAGTGATGAGATTAAAAATCCCTTTTTCCCGAGAGAGTCTAGTTAACAGCACTCCTTGGTGTTCCAGCCAACCCCCGTCACTTTCCTCACAGGTTACGGAGATGACCCCAGCAAGAACCTTATGGTTTAGAAACTCCCATCTGCCAAGTGTTTCCTAAGGGCTTCCTGAGCACGTCTCGTTTCCTCCATCCTCAATGCCCCCCCCCCCCCCATCAATCCCTCCCCAGGAGGGCTCCTGGTATAACATTCACAGGTGTTCACAGGCTGAGGGGTCGGAGGTGAAAGGTCAGCGGTCGGAAAAGAGTTCAGAGGTAGGGCTCTCCGAACGTCTTGCGGCACTCCATCACGCCAGTGCTGGGCGGTCGGTCACAGTTGCGCGTCAGCTTCACCAGGTTGGGGCTGAGACGGTCGTACGCCATCTTGTATTCTCGGTCAAAAGCATCTGGGGACGGAGGGAGACACAGAGATGAAGATGCTGGTCTGACATGATCCAATAGCTAGCCACCTTTAACTCGTCAGTAGCTCATGCCCTTTGATTTTTTTATCCCAGTAACTGAGCAGATTGTGAAATACTCAGACCGGCCCGTCTGGCACCAACAACCATGCCACGCTCAAAATTGCTTAAATCACCTTTCTTTCCCATTCTGACATTCAGTTTGGAGTTCAGGAGATTGTCTTGACCAGGACCACACTCCTAAATGCATTGAAGCAACTGCCATGTGATTGGTTGATTAGATAATTGCATTAATGAGAAATTGAACAGGTGTTCCTAATAATCCTTTAGGTGAGTGTATATTTCAGTATTCAGGAAGAATGCATGTGGTATGTGGCCAATATAAACTAGAGACACATTGTGGTTATCCTCTAAACTGATCCCCAATGTACTTTACAGTAAAAACGGTCTGACATACCAGAGCATTGAGCTAGTTAGCATTCAGGGGTCACACCATCCAGCTTATTTAGGTATTTAGTTTTCCTCCCCAATTTTAATTAATCAATCACATTCATTTTATAGGACAACAAGCAGATCGGCACCAAAAGAAAGAAGAGCGGGACAATGAGGACGCAGACGTACCGATGTCAATGTTATCCTTTCCGAGCGCCACTAGTGACAGGAACAGAATATCTCTGTACAAACTCCTGCAGTGAGAAGAGCACAGTAATGTTAGATCTTACCGCAGAGATTAAACAGACACACGCTGAGCCGATCTACTGGACATGAAAGGGTTAATGGAGATTGATGTTGCCGTCAACCTTTTTCAACCTTTTAGTACTGGTGTGTTTGGAAAACTGACTCAAAGGGTGTTTTCTGTGATGTGAAACCTTCTGAAAACCACAGATAAACATAGAAAGATTTGAGCTTAGACAATCTATTCTAACAACCGTATCTGTTCTACAGAGTACATTTCTATCTGACCGTTCCTTCGATTGCATACCACTGTACACATTCCTCAACCGGACCCTGGCTAGTCAGGGTTATAAACGTGTGACCTCTGACCTTTGCCTCTTGGTCCCCAGGCTCTGCCCCAGCAGTGTGAGAAGTTGTCCCATTGGCCGGGAAACGTCATTCCTCTGGATGCTCTTCACCACGCTTTGAAGTAGATCCTCCCCAAACGGACGCTCAGCCTCGCTCACAGGACGACACAATGGGTAACCCACACCTGACGGCAGAGAGATGGAGGACCGGGTCAGAAAGGTGGAGGGGACCGGGTCAGGGAGGTGGAGGGAACCGGGTCAAGGAGGTGGAGGGGACCGGGTCAGAGAGGTGGAGGGGACCAGGTCAATGAGGAGGAGGGAACCGGGTCAAGGAGGTGGAGGGGACCGGGTCAATGAGGAGTAGGGAGTCGGGTCAGAGAGGTGGAGGGGACCAGGTCAATGAGGAGGAGGGAACCGGGTCAAGGAGGTGGAGGGGACCGGGTCAATGAGGAGTAGGGAGTCGGGTCAGAGAGGCGGAGAGGACCGGGTCAGAGAGGCGGAGGGGACTGGGTCAGAAAGGTATACAATACAAGCATAAATTCCACGCCATCTCACACACACTAAACCAGATGCAGACCAATCCTCAAATACAAGGGTGTATTTGAGATCCAAATAGCCAAAAACACACATTAAAACATTGGAGGAACTGATAAAAATGAATCACGAGAAACAACATTACTTGGAAGACACAATCAAAGGCAGAGCACCCAGACTGTCAAGCAAGATAACACCCGCAATGCAGCGATGCATTACAGCAACACAAATGCAAAGACACAGAGCACAGTAGGAGAAAATAAAAAAACAAGCTTTCCAAAACACTACAAAGAAAAAAAAACTAAGCAGAGCAGAGGGGAGAGGTCAGCCTTTCCCAAGTGCTGGACAGGCACCAATTCATTAAAGACCATTGAAAAGTCCTACTGATGCTACGGACCTTTTAGTTCATAGATTGGCACATAGGGAACATGTTTTTGTTACTCTTAAAGTGTGGCTTTGAAGATCAGTTAAATGTCGTCCTTGCAGGAACAACTGTGTCTTTAGGTTCACGCTTCCACAGTGCTCAGCGGCTTTGTTAGGACTCCCATTGTTAAGTTAAAATTGTAATGTCTTTTGTTCTACGCACTCAATTCATTTGGTAATGCTCCCTGACAATTTCATCGACTTACCAAAAAAGTCCTAATGCATTTCAGTCACTACAAAAACAGCACAAAGAATATTTTGGGCACCCACAAAGGTTTTGGTAAAATCAATAAAACATCTGTTTTGATTTAAGAACAATTTGTTGGTAAAAATAAGGTGTGTAATTAAGCGGAAAGAAACGGATCTATTGTTTTCCAAACAATAAAATAACATTATGTGATTGCATCGTAATGTAATACATTTGTTTCATTTTTATTTTTAAATACAATTTCATTTAGGGGTCAAATACAATTTCCAGTGCATAACAGAAAAAAAAGTGTGTCCTGCAATCTCGCCACTCCCGCTTTCTACCACAATGCTCCGTCAACCATTAATTATTTGCCATCACGTAGGCTTGCAGGCTCCTGCCTGACCATAAGGGGTCACTAGAGGACGACGAGAGAAGGCAGCCCCGTCTAACATCCACCCATCTCCCTGAGGGGGCGGTGTTTACCCTGACCTCTGAGAGACCACAAGGGTACTGTTGATGCCACAATAACCTGGTTAACACCTGGCAGCAATGACAAGTAGATGTCATGAAAACCAGATTTTCTTTTCAATAAAAGTGATTTTCAATAATATTTTGACCGGAGAGGTCCGGCTAGGAAGAAGAAAAAGCTCTGCCGGACCGTCGCATAAAACAGTTTGAAAAAGGCTGGAGTAGATCAGAAGAGGAGAATAGAGAAGGATGGAGCAGAAAAAAGGAGAGGACAAAGGGAGACCACATGGGAGAAGAGGGAGTAGGAGAGGAGTTGAGAGGAGCAGAAAGATTAGGAGACAAAGGGAGAGCACTCAGCTGTAGGGTTCTAAAGAGAGCACTCACTGTCTAAAAACAGAGCACAATTAAGCCCTGAAAGACAGAGAACAGAGCACAACAGACGTCTGTTAGCTCACAGATAATTTCACAGTAGAGACAACGCCACATAGATCCCCAACACTTCAAAGGTTTTGCTTCTGCAAAGGCAACGAAACAAACCCTGCAAACTAGTACAGATCTGCAGTGTAAAAATCTATGCAAATGACAAGCATCATTTAAACTGTCATGTTGGCTACTGCACAGGCAGACAAAGGACTGTTAGTATTTCCCCCGGGCACAGAGAAGGGGCTCGGAGCGAACTGGCACGTACTGTGTGTGTTCCAGAGAATGTAGAAGGGTTGAACTGGGTCTTGGTGCAGCTTCAGGTTGTCCCATAGAATCTGGATCAACACGTGTTTACTGTCTTCTGACAACCACTGGATAGGGACCTGGAGTTGAGAGGGAAACGTGAGCGACACACCCGGGCGGACACGCCCCCCCCCCCCCCCCCCCAACAGACACATACCCCCACCCCACACACTGTTATTATTACATTATAATATTGCACTGTGTCTGTAAGTGCATGTCTGTTTTTCTCAGTGTGTGTGTGTGTGTTTCGTACCGTCGATCCCCTGTTGCAGTGCTCTGAGGTCAGTATGAGGCCTGGCAGGTTGCTGGGCAGGTCCAGCCGTCTGAAGTACCAGACCAGGTTCCAGTAGATGATGGGGTGGTGGTCCACCATGTCCGAAGCTGTGATGACGGGGTCTCCCTCGTTCTCCAGCAGGGACTCCAGCTCCTTCCACAGAACCAGGGGGCTCAGGTAGGGCACGGTCACCGGGTCGGGGTGGTGGAGACGCCAGTCCATGTCCACGCTCTGTGGGTCCTGGAGGGGCGGGGGCCGGAGGGTTCAAAGGTCAGAGGTCTGTTACGGATCGGCGGGGGTGTGGCCTCCGCCCTGTCATTCATGTTATTTTCAAGGAGGCCATTTATGTTATTCGCTAAGTGTCATTTCCAGCTTCCCAGGGTTATACAGTGGAAACTCGAAGGGGCTTATGGGGCCTCCCTATAATACATGTGTGTATATGTAGCAGAGGATGAGTGGGTGTTAGCGGTGTGTCTCACGGTGGCCTCGTTGAGTCGGCTGGGCAGGGAGCCAGTGGAGGGGTTGATTCTGGGCGGTTCCTCCATGGGGTTAAAGACGCTGACACTGCGAACCATGGCTGATCCCGGGGACAGCGCCCCCTGGCGGCGCTCTGGAGGTATCTCAATACACTGGGCCCTGGAGATTGATTTGAGACACACACAAATCACCAGTGTCGGGACAAGGTGAGTTCCTGGTTTCCATTGTGGATAGGTATGTGTGTATTAGGTGGCAGACAGTATTCATTAGTATATAATGTGTATTAGTGTGTAGTAATGGATTAGTATATAATGTACCTGTTGGTCCTGGGGGGGACGACGGACATGACAGTATATATAGTTTACAGTATATAGTATATAATGTACCTGTTGGTCCTGGGGGAAGGGAGACAGTATATATAGTATATAATGTACCTGTTGGTCCTGGGGGAAGGGGGACAGTATATATAGTATATAATGTACCTGTTGGTCCTGGGGGAAGTGGGACAGTATATATAGTATATAATGTACCTGTTGGTCCTGGGGGAAGGGGGGACAGTATATATAGTATATAATGTACCTGTTGGTCCTGGGGGAAGTGGGACAGTATATATAGTATATAATGTACCTGTTGGTCCTGGGGGAAGGGGGGACAGTATATATAGTATATAATGTACCTGTTGGTCCTGGGGGAAGTGGGACAGTATATATAGTATATAATGTACCTGTTGGTCCTGGGGGAAGTGGGACAGTATATATAGTATATAATGTACCTGTTGGTCCTGGGGGAAGGGGGGACAGTATGTATAGTATATAATGTACCTGTTGGTCCTGGGGGAAGTGGGACAGTATATATAGTATATAATGTACCTGTTGGTCCTGGGGGAAGGGGGGACAGTATATATAGTATATAATGTACCTGTTGGTCCTGGGGGAGGGCGGGGACAGGATTGTGGTTGGACAGGGAGTTGACACGCTCGATGTCTCGGTGTCCAGACCGGTGGACACAGAGTAGGATGACGATACAGCCTCATCTGCAGACAGACTGCTCTTCAGGAAAAACCTGAGGTGGGATGACAACAGCAATTAGTATTAAAAGTATTAATATAGTATAGAGGTGTAGTATCTAACACCAGTAATATTAATATTGTATAGAGGTGTAGTATCTAACACAATAAGTATTAATATAGTATAGAGGTGTAGTATCTAACACCAGGTATATTAATATAGTATAGAGGTGTAGTATCTAACACCAGTAATATTAATATTGTATAGAGGTGTAGTATCTAACACCAGGTATATTAATATAGTATAGAGGTGTAGTATCTAACACCAGTAATATTAATATAGTACACAGGTGTAGTATCTAACACCAGTAATATTAATATAGTATAGTGGTGTAATATCTAACACTAGTAATATTAATATAGTATAGTGGTGTAGTATCTAACACTAGTAATATTAATATAGTATAGTGGTGTAGTATCTAACACAAGACGTGTTAATATAGTGGAGAGGTGTAGTATCTAACACCAGTAATATTAATATAGTATAGAGGTGTAGTATCTAACACCAGTAATATTAATATAGTATAGAGGTGTAGTATTTAAGACCAGCAGTATTGACATTATATAGAGGTGTAGTATCTAACACCAGTAATATTAATATTGTATAGAGGTGTAGTATCTAACACCAGTAATATTAATATTGTATAGAGGTGTAGTATCTAACACCAGTAATATTAATATTGTATAGAGGTGTAGTATCTAACACCAGTAATATTAATATTGTATAGAGGTGTAGTATCTAACACCAGTAATATTAATATAGTATAGAGGTGTAGTATCTAACACCAGTAATATTATTATAGTATAGAGGTGTAGTATCTAACACCAGGTATATTAATATAGTATAGTGGTGTAATATCTAACACCAGTAATATTATTATAGTATAGAGGTGTAGTATCTAACACCAGGTATATTATTATAGTATAGAGGTGTAGTATCTAACACCAGGTATATTATTATAGTGTAGCATTTAATACCTTCCCGGACCCCGTAGGTCTCTGATCTCCACATTAAGGAAAGGTAGGAAAGGGTTTCCACAGAAGGGACAGATGGTGTTGAGGTTGGAGTCGTCTGCTGTCCATCCTGCCATGATCTCCTCATCGTAAACCAGACAGTCACAAGTCTTACACCGAGAACAACTGGAGATGAGCAGCTGGAAATAAAGCAGAGCCAAGAGGGATGCAATGGACCACACATACAGCAGAGCCAAGATGGATGATAGGCTTCGCACAAAATGGAAATTGGATTGGGAGTGGTGAGAGTTGTGTGAGATGTTCTTGGTGGAGACTGGTGTGTGAGATGTTTTGGGTGGTGAGAGGTGTGTCAGATGTTCTGGGTGGTGAGAGGTGTTAGATGTTCTGTGTGGAGACTGGTGTGTGAGATGTTCTGGGTGGTGAGAGGTGTGTCAGATGTTCTGGGTGGTGAGAGGTGTGTCAGATGTTCTGGGTGGTGAGAGGTGTGTCAGATGTTCTGGGTGGTGAGAGGTGTGTCAGATGTTCTGGGTGGTGAGAGGTGTGTCAGATGTTCTGGGTGGAGACTGGTGTGTCAGATGTTCTGGGTGGTGAGAGGTGTTTCAGATTTTCTGGGTGGTGAGAGGTGTGTCAGATGTTCTGGGTGGTGAGAGGTGTGTCAGATCTTCTAACCTCCATGGCACAGTTCTGGAAAATACTGGTGCTGCTGGTGTAGCGAGACGAACCCAAGTCTGACGGGTCTGGAAAAGGGAAGCCTGGAGGAGGAGGAGGAGGGATGGACTCATCACAAGAAGATACACACTCCCACACAAATATATACTGTACCAACCGCCCATGAAGAGCTTGTTCCTCCACCAGTTAGCCCAGCAACTATGTGCTAATGAGTGTCTGAGCAACTTCATTGAAGTGCTCCAATCAGTTTTTGAATATATACTCACTGTGCTCTGCAATAGTTAGTTTGGAAAGCTCTTCACTGCAGGTCAACCACGCCCCAGGCCATTGAGCACAGAGGTCAACCAGGCCGTTGAGCACAGAGGTTAACCCCGCCACCAGGCCATTGAGCACAAAGCTTAACCCCGCCCTAGACCGTTGACCACAGAGGTTAACCCCGCCCTTAGGCCATTGAGTACCGTGGTTAAGCCTGCCCTCAGGCTGTTGAGAACAGAGGTTAACCCCGCCCTCAGGCCGTTGAGCACAGAGGTTAACCCCGCCCTCAGGCCGTTGAGCACAGAGGTTAACCCCGCCCTCAGGCCGTTGAGCACAGAGGATAACCCCGCCCTCAGGCCGTTGAGCACAGAGGATAACCCCGCCCTCAGGCCGTTGAGCACAGAGGTAAATTACTACCTAGTCATTAATACTCCTCTTTGCCTCCAACCCTTCCCCCTCTGCCCAGTGGTACAACACGTTACCCTGCTGTCTGAGCGTGGGACTGTCCATTCTGGTCCGCACGGGGCTGGGTCTGGGTAGGCTTCTTCTGGGGCTCCGATGGGGCCCGGGGCACTTCTTCTGAGGGGAGGCGTTGGAGCCCTCTGGATCCATCAGAACCTCCTCCTCCAGGTCCAACAGGGAGGAGCAGTCAGGGTCCATGCCCAGGGAGGACACACTCAGCCGGTCACTGTTACCATCCTGCAGCGGGGGCCGGAAGAGATATCACGGATGTTCATGAAACAGAAATGAATCCGTATTCAGTGGGATACTTTAAAGTGTGTTGGAAAACATCTAGACTAATCAGTGATTTTGTTTCACTTCATTTAATATCATCCCAGGCTATTATAAAAAATTAAACACTGGAAAAACAATAATTACTAATTACGTTTTGGTTTAGCAGGACGCAAGGCACGAAGTTGAAGGACAACAAAAGTGTTTAATAAGGAAACTGAGGCGGGTAAAAAAACAAGGAAACAGCAGGAACAAGGCAGGCAGGCAAAAACACAGAGCAATGGCAGGAAAGACACAAACACAAAAAGATTAAAAGACTCAACAAAGGGCTGACAGAACTGGAAAAAACTAAATATGGTGCTAACAAGTGCTAAACAACAACAGGTGAAAACAATCAGAACACAAAGGACAGGACAGGCTACGTTTAAGAAGAAAGAAAGAATGAAAAAACAGAACAGGCTACATTCAGGGACAATTGCAAAAACTAAACGGAACAGAACAGAACCTTACAGAAGCTTTAAAAAGTTTCAGGTCACTTAGAATTTTCTGTGTTTTTTTAAAGAAAAGCATTTTTTGTCCATTAAAATTACGTAAAACTGATCAGAAATACAGTGTAGACATTGTTAATGTTGTAAATTACAGATTTTCAATGGAATATCTACCTATGCGTACAGAGCCCAATTATCAGCAACCAGCACTCCTGTGTTCCAATAGCACATTGTGTTTGCTAATCCAAGTGTATCATTTTTAAAGGCTAATTGGTCATTTGTAAACCCTTTTGCGATTATGTTAGCACAGGTGAAAATGGTTGTGCTAATTAAAGAAGCAATAAAACCTTCTTTAGACTAGTTCAGCATCTGAAGCATCAGCATTTGTGGATTTGATTACAGGCTCAAAATGGTCAGAAACAAAGAACTTTCTTCAGAAACGTGTCACTCTATACTTGTTCTGAGTAATGAAGGCTATTCCATGCAAGAACTTGCCAAGAAACTGAAGATCTCGTACAACGATGTGTACTACTTCTTCACAGAACAGTGCAAATTGTCGCTAACCAGAATAGAAAGAGGACTGCACAACTGAGCAAGAGGACAAATACATTAGAGTGTCTCGTTTGACTGGCAGCTTCATTAAATATTACTCGCAAAACACCAGTCTCAACGTCAGTTGAACAGTGAAGAGGTGACTCCAGGATTCTGGCCAATAAAAAAGATTAGATGAAAAGATTAGATAAAAAAAACACAGACACTGGATAGAGGAACAACTCTGCCTAGAAGGCCAGCAGTGAATCTACCTGGTCTGTTAACTGTAGACAGCAGTGATATGAATCTACCTGGACAGTTAACTGTAGACAGCAGTGATATGAATCTACCAGGACAGTTAACTGTAGACAGCAGTGATATGAATCTACCAGGACAGTTAACTGTAGACAGCAGTGATATGAATCTACCTGGACAGTTAACTGTAGACAGCAGTGATATGAATCTACCAGGGCAGTTAACTGTAGACAGCAGTGATATGAATCTACCAGGACAGTTAACTGTAGACAGCAGTGATATGAATCTACCAGGACAGTTAACTGTAGACAGCAGTGATATGAATCTACCAGGACAGTTAACTGTAGACAGCAGTGATATGAATCTACCAGGACAGTTAACTGTAGACAGCAGTGATATGAATCTACCAGGACAGTTAACTGTAGACAGCAGTGATATGAATCTACCAGGACAGTTAACTGTAGACAGCAGTGATATGAATCTACCAGGACAGTTAACTGTAGACAGCAGTGATATGAATCTACCAGGACAGTTAACTGTAGACAGCAGTCATATGAATCTACCAGGACAGTTAACTGTAGACAGCAGTGATATGAATCTACCAGGACAGTTAACTGTAGACAGCAGTGATATGAATCTACCAGGAAAGTTAACTGTAGACAGCAGTGATATGAATCTACCAGGACAGTTAACTGTAGACAGCAGTGATATGAATCTACCAGGACAGTTAACTGTAGACAGCAGTGATATGAATCTACCAGGACAGTTAACTGTAGACAGCAGTGATATGAATCTACCAGGACAGTTAACTGTAGACAGCAGTGATATGAATCTACCAGGACAGTTAACTGTAGACAGCAGTGATATGAATCTACCAGGACAGTTAACTGTAGACAGCAGTGATATGAATCTACCAGGACAGTTAACTGTAGACAGCAGTGATATGAATCTACCAGGACAGTTAACTGTAGACAGCAGTGAGCCCAAATCCCACCTCACCCTGGTACCTTGGTGGGCGTGTTGTAGGAGGTGGCGAGGCGGGAATACCACTGACTGGCCTTCTCAGCTACACCCTTCCCTGCGGAGAACACGCTACTCCTGAACACATCCAGGGTGGGTGTGAGGAGCTGGTCCAGGGCAAAAGAGGATGAGGAGGAGGGAGAGGGTGACACCAAATCCAGGTCTCTGTCCCTCTCTCGGCACGGGCTGGGGCGAGGGCTTGGTGTTGAGTTGGGGCACGAGGGAGAGGACCAAAGCCTCTGTCTTGCGGGCTGGGAGGGCGAGGGGGCGTGGTAGGTCCTGGAACGTGGCACCCCTCCTGCCCTCAGGGGGGAGCTGTGTGGGAGGCTAGCCCGTCTGGGGGTGGCGATGAGTGGGGGAGGTGGGTGGAGAAACAGGGGACTGGAGGGGTCCTGGAGGTCCATACTAGGGGTGCGGCTGCTAACAGGTGACCCCATGTGGTTCATGTACATTTCGATCTCCCTGGCCAGATGGTCTCGGCGGCGGGCAGTTGGGGTCACAGCCTCGTCTGTCTCTATTTCCTGCCTGTCCTCCCCGTTCCTCTGACTCTGCCGGGAGTCGGACTTGGCCGCCATTAGGGAGAGCGGATCGTAGCCCATCTCGATGCCCGTACGCTTAACGGTTCCACGCGAGGCGGAGCCCACGCCACCATAGCTGGAGCTGCGTTGCACCGTCCTTTTCCGTGATTGGCCGGTTTTAGAAACGCTCTCTGTGGTTGGTCTATCGAGGTCCAGGTCCTCCAAATCAAAGATGGCGTCTGTGTTCTTATCCTCATCACTCGAGTGCCTCCCCTCACCTTCTCCTCCCTCCTCTGGACTCCCTCTACACCTGCAGCCCCTGATAGAAGGATGAACAGATTAAGTTGAGAACTGACAAAAAAAAATAACTTGAGTACAAATCCCTGAGCATTTACTTAAAAGCATCCACAAGGAATAGAGAGGACAGTAGAAAGCACATGCTGAAGTTCCATGGTGTGATTAGACACACGATTCCCCTGTTATTCAAACATGTCTTGACCTGTTGTTACAGTAACCGTTGTCAAAGGTCAGTCAGTTACCTGGTGTTACGACCCGTCGCCACGGCAGCCCCCCTTGACCTTCCCAGCGGTAAGGTTTGAGGCCTGTTGTTCTGACTGAAACCGGTCCCATTCAGGATCCTGGCAGGGTCGGCCTCTTCCGGACCGGGTCCCGGGAACGCCATGCCGCCGCCGACCCTGTGGTCTCCACTCAGCCGGAGATCCCTCACACGCTGCCAGTCCAGGCCTGGAGAACGGAAGGCAGGAGCGGCTGGGATGTTACTCTTAAAAAATCTAGATCATGGAAAACTTATCCTGAAACAGTTTGGAGGCTATTTAACAGAGACATCTCAGATGACACCCATCACTTAGCTCAGCATGCAGATATAGAGGCACATTATCCACATAACAATTAACAGGTATGTTCTGATGGACAGTTACAGCATACAGACTCACTTCACCGTACCACAGACAGACAGATAGAGAACGAGGCAACAAACAGACCAAAAGACAGATAGAAAAAAAACACAGGCAGAAACAACAGCCAGAGACAGCCAGATTGAAACAACAGACAGAGACAGAAAGACAGAAACCGCTGACAGATAAACAGACACAGACAGTAAAAAGTAAGTTCTGGTTCTGTCTCACCACCTCCTCCCCGGCTACTGTTGTCAGCTCCTTCCTCCAGTACACCAAGGTGTTTCCTCCTCAGACTGTTGGCCTGAACAACACCGATCTCCTCCAGAGATGAGGTGAACAGGAGACCTGCTACATGATCTGAGGAGAGGACAGCAGAGAGGGATGAAAGATAACAGAGTCTAAGAAGTGTCTACTAGTCCAGACGCTACACAGTAACAGTCTACTAGTCCAGACGTTACACAGTAACAGTCTACTAGTCCAGACGCTACACAGTAACAGTCTACTAGTCCAGACGCTACACAGTAACAGTCTACTAGTCCAGACGCTACACAGTAACAGTCTACTAGTCCAGACGCTACACAGTAACAGTCTACTAGTCCAGACGTTACACAGTAACAGTCTACTAGTCCAGACGCTACACAGTAACAGTCTACTAGTCCAGACGCTACACAGTAACAGTCTACTAGTCCAGACGCTACACAGTAACAGTCTACTAGTCCAGACGCTACACAGTAACAGTCTACTAGTCCAGACGCTACACAGTAACAGTCTACTAGTCCAGACGCTACACAGTAACAGTCTACTAGTCCAGACCAACCTATTATTTACCTGTGCTGGTGGAACCCTTGGGCTCACAGGCTTCATCGTCGTAGGGATAGTTGCCCCGGACGATGCCTGAATTATGCCGTCTGAATGGGCCGTTGGCCTCTGGGAAGTCCAGGTGGGGTAGACAGTCCCCGCTGCCCTTGGCACTCTCTGTCTCTGACACTGGACACAGACCCATGTCATCATTACAACCACAACCATGAGCTAGCGTGAACACCAGAGAACACACAACGGCAGTGACACAGACCTCAGTGTAGACCTTCAGCTCCGGAAAAAAAAAATCAAGAGACCACTGAACCTTTATCTCTCCTTTCCAAAAAATTTGAAAAGTTTTGAGTGAGGAGCAGAAGTGTTCAATTTGCAGCGGCCTCTTAATTTTAACTCTTCTGTTCCTCACTCAAAATCTTCCCTTTCGATTTTCTTTGGGAAAGGAGAGAAAAAGGTGCCGTAGTCTCTGGATTTTTTCCGGAGCTGTGTAATAACATTAGACCTACAGAAGGTACGTGACTGAGCCATGAGGGGGCAGCAGAGAGTCACCCTGTTCTCCCCACAGGAGACATGTCGAAATGTTCACCCATGAGGTGCACACTACTGTTGGTCTTTGGTTCTGCCTGATCAGCAGTGGCCGTCTGGGGTTCCATGACAACGGAGGAACTGTGGCACCAGTTTGAGCCCAGGTTCCGGGTTTTGAATTCGAGCACCGTTGCGGCGCCAAACAGTCATCGTGGCTTTAACGGGAGATAATATCAAAATGACACGGCAACACTCACAGGAGCTACAGTCACTCTCCTTCTTGCTGTCCCTCTCCGTCTGGGCGGGCTCTCCTCTACGCACCTCCTCTTTAGACAGAGAGTTATAGCCCAGGTCTGACTGATCGCCTGGGAGATGAGAGGGGGAGGAAAAGAGCGTCAGTTAATGAACGAACGGTGCTCCCCTCAACCCAAACCACTGGACGTGACTACTGGATGAATGCAGAGCGGGAGGCAGAAAGTGGCAGGCGGCTCTTCCATATGACTCACACGCTTATCAAGCGTCCTGTCATTTCTCTGTCTGTTACTCAAGACAGATCACCTGCTGGTCATTTCTGCATCATTAGATCTCAATGTTGTTTCCTCCCCTGAGACGCTGAGAGAGCAGAGGGTGGCTGGTGTGTAGATGTGCATGTCTGAGGGACAGGTGCTGTACGAGACCACAGCTAAACCACAACAAATACCACAGGAACGACGCAGTGGAAGAGACATCTCATGGTATCCGTATCTAGTATTGTATATCTATTTCAGGTTCCTCTGTCAACCCCACAACCTACTCTTCCTCCCACTCCCACCCATGTATCTCGGCCGTTTTCCCTCCTCTTCCTCTCTCTCTCTGTCTTACAACCTCAATTGAACTCCATCTGAGAAAAGAGAAGTGTTTTCTAATATAAATGAATGTCCCCCATGCCAATGAAGACCTAAACTGAAATATGTCAAATTGAGGAATAAAGAGAGAGGGAGAGGTAAAGATTGCATTGCCAAGCAACCGGCCGTCTGATCTGTTGTCTTTCATCTTTCCCATCATCCTTTCTGTCTAGCTCTGTCATCTGAATAAAACATGAACCTGTCAGTGGGATCGTATGCATCTCTCTCCATCTCTCTGTGAATCTCTCCATCTCTCTGTGAATCTCTCCATCTCTCTGTAAATCTCTCCACCTCTCTGTGAATCTCTCCACCTCTCTGTAAATCTCTCCATCTCTCTGTGAATCTCTCCATCTCTCTGTAAATCTTTCCATCTCTCTGAGAATCTCTCCATCTCTCTGAGAATCTTTCCATCTCTCTGAGAATCTCTCCATCTCTCTGAGAATCTCTCCATCTCTCTGTAAATCTCTCTATCTCTCTGTGAATCTTTCCATCTCTCTGTGAATCTCTCCATCTCTCTGTGAATCTTTCCATCTCTCTTTCACCTCACCTCATCTCTTTCTACATCTCTCTCTCGATCTGTATCTTTCTCCCTACATTTCCCTGATTAAACTGTTCAATCTCTATTTTGCTCTCTGTATCTGTTGGGTTCTCTGCATGTGTCTGTCGGTCTGTGTTTACATCTGTCAGTGTGTGTGTTTGTGTGTGTGTGTGTGTGTGTCTGTTTCTCTCTACATCTGTCTGTAGGCCAACCTGTTAAAGGAGCTCCTCTAATGATCAACCAGAGACTATATACAACCCTCTACAGAACAACAACACAGTACTTCTGCTTAAAAAAAAACATCTGTAGTGTTGGGATCTTTATCATCCAAACCCTAATTTACGTCTCTATTCCAAATTTGAGACATTGTTTCATTGGTAACTGCAGCTTTTATAGTGAAGAAGAGAAAACAGCAGACAAAGAGGCACAGAGAAGAGGAGAAAAAGAGGCGATGAAAAGAAAGGCTTTGTCTGTGACACAGAGGAGGACAGAGAGGTTTATCTGAGATAGTGAGGTCAAAAAGAGGTCATAGGTCATACCTGAGTGGCGGGGGGAGTGGAGGTCAGAACCCCCCCAGTGTGAGTGACCCGATTGGCTGTCTGACCCCACACCGCCCCAGCCCCCATCTCCTTGGCTGACTGCAGCGGCACACAGACAAGGAGGGAGGGAGGGTGGAGGAGGTGGAGGAAGAGAACAAGGTGGAGGAGGTGGCAGGAGAAAATGAGAAGGTGGAGGACAGGGTGGAGGTGGAGAGCAAGGAGGAGATTGAGGAAGAGAACAGGGAGGAGGTGGAGGCCGGGGAGGAGGTAGAGGAGGTGACAGGGAAGAGACAGGGAGGAGGTGGAGGCCGGGGAGGAGGTAGAGGAGGTGACAGGGAAGAGACAGGGAGGAGGTGGAGGCCGGGGAGGAGGTAGAGGAGGTGACAGGGAAGAGACAGGGAGGAGGTGGAGGCCGGGGAGGAGGTAGAGGAGGAGACAGGGAGGAGGTGGATGGAAGTCGAGTGGAAGCAATGAGAGAGGAGGGGGAAAAAACGACATCAGACTGAGAGAAGGTGGAGTTAGACGGAGGCCCGTAATACATGATTGGATGCCACTCTGAGTACCTGTGCTATGCCTGTCGTCAGTGGGGTCCACGATGATGGTGTCAGGGGCGAAGGGGCCATGCTCGGCCGTGTTAGCATCCGCAGAGCTATCCAGGCTACCGTGACTCACCGCATCCAGGTCGCTGCCATCTGCCCAAAGACAAAGACGTTAAGAGAGGCCCGGAGGCCATTTTGGCTCCTCAAAGACAACAAGGCATTTAGAGATGCCCGGACGCCATTTTGGCTCCTCAAAGACAACAAGGCGTTTAGAGATGCCCGGACACCATTTTGGCTCCTCAAAGACAACAAGGCGTTTAAAGATGCCCGGACACCATTTTGGCTCCTCAAAGACAACAAGGCGTTTAGAGATGCCCGGACGCCATTTTGGCTCCTCAAAGACAGACAAGACAAGACTGACAGGAAAGACTGACAGACGGACAGAGAGACAGACAGAACTAGGTGTTAAGAGAGGTTCGGACGCCATTATGTCTCTTGAAAGACGACAAGGCGTTAAGAGAGGCCCGGACGCCATTTTGGCTCCTCAAAGACAACAGCCAACTGTGGAGGGCTTACACCAGTCAGTCCAATCTCCCCATGCGCACGTATCCAAAGTGCACGTAGCCAATTGTGTGATGCATTTCCAACTGTTCTTTGAAAAACAAAAACCTGAAGGATGTGGGTGTGTGCGTGGGAAACAGGTCGGAGCTGTCCACAGGCTGAATGTCAGAACAGTTCTGGGCAGTCTGGCACCCGGCCAAGGTAAATATTATGGGCTGCATCAGTACAGTGGGTTCGGATGTGTGTGTTTAAGTGACCCGTGGGTCAGTTATTTAAAAGCTAATTGCGTTTAAGCCACTTCATTTATACTCATCTGAAGGTGCAGTGCTGGTTTGTGTTGCCCCCTGCTGTGCCCAATTACTGACAACATAGTGGTCATCACACATTAAACACAGACACGGAGAGAGCTTTCCTCAACGCCAATCTTGTCTGTAAGTCTGTCAGTCAGTCAGTCTTTTCTGTCATGTTGTCTGTCTTGTCTGCCTGTCAGTCTTGTCGGTCTGTTCTGCTACACCTTCATGGGTTCAGGTTCTAATTAATTCCTCATATCTAACGTGATAAATGACATCTTGTGTTATTTGTTTGTGTGATGCATCAGGTATGTATCCAGATACCTGAATGCATACCTCACCACTGTGTCACAGCCTCTCACAACACCAGCCAGACCCAGCGCACCCCATCACCGTGGTTACCTGACAGAGGGCTCTGTGTGGGCGGAGCCAGATGTTTCCGTAGACCCTGCCTGAACTGAGCCACACCCATAACAACGTTCCTCAGCTTCATCCACAGGAAGTAACCTCCTCTGGTGCTGGAGGGCCACGTAGACTCCAACACGGCCTGGGGGAAGGAGGTGGAGATGTTGGGAGAGGAGAAACACGTTTTCCTAATTTCCCCCTGTAGGGACTGAACACAGAACCCTGGCATCGCAGGTATCGCGTTTTACATACTGAGCAACACTGGACTTATATGCTCCCACATACTCAAAAGCATAACTGCAACACACACAAATACACAGACAGACACACACAAAGACACAAATGCACATACACGCACACACACACTGATACACACACCCACACAGACACACATACACCCAGATACACACTAATTGCAATTCAGCAGCCAACACGAAAAGCTATTCCAATACTGAGAGCAGCAGCCAGTGTTGCTATCTACTGCAAGTAATCGAACAACAACACCAGGCAAATAACATGACTGAATGCACACACACACACACACACACACCGACACACACACAGAAACCGACACACACACACACAGACATCGACACACACACACACAGACACCAACACACACGCCGACACACACACACACGCAGACACACAAACACAAAGACACACACACTGACACACACAAACGCAGACACACACAAACACACATACACACAGTTCAGGAGGTGCACCACACAGCAATGTGTATTTGAGGATTGTGTTGTCATCACTACGGCACGTACAGCTGTCTCATTGAGTTCACACTGACACCTTATTCCACCTCTGTTATTGTGCTGTTATGGTGTGTCTGAGTGTGTCTGAGTGTGTCTGTGTGTGTCTGTGTGTGTCTGTGTGTGTCTGTGTGTGTCAGTGGGACACGTACAGTATTTTGAGAGGGAATACCTTGTTGTAGTATCCGTAGGTGATGGCATTGGGCTGGACGCCAGCCTTCTTCATCTCGAACAGAACCCGGACCGCCAGCACTGGCTGGCCGTACTGACCGCACAGCTGCATCAGGACCCGGTAACACACCTGGAGGGGAGACCCAAACGGATATGTGACGAATCCCAAACGGTCAGCGCCCTCTGACGGTACCGGCCCGTCCACAACGACGAACCATGACCCCTGACCCTTCACCTACCTCATCGGGGGGCTGAAGCTTCTTGGCCTGCATCTTCCGCAGGACGTCATAGGCGGTGCGCAGCGCCCGCACCTTGGAGTGGCACACCTTGACGTAGGCCGGGAGGCAGATGAACCACAGGCCGTAGCAGTGGCGCAGAAGACACTTGGACCACATCTGGGGCACGGCCGAGTACCTCTTTGATGTCTTCTGGGACAGCTTGATCTCCTGGAGGGGGGGAGGGGCCAAAAGACGGCAGGGTAAACTCAGACGGGGGGGGGGGCACAACAACAACACCAGAACTTACACCTTCTAAACAGCGTTTGGGTGTGTGTTGAAGTGTTTGAGAGAAAGAGTGTGTGTGAGCATGTGTGTGTGAGTGTGTGTGATAAGAGTTTGTGAGTGTGTGAGAGTGTGTGTGTGTGTGTGTGTTAAGAGTTTGTGAGTTTGTGAGAGAGTGTGTGTTAACGTGTGTGTGTGTTAGCATGTGTGGGATAGCGTGCATGTGGGCGTGTTTGTTAGTGTGTAAGACTGTTTTTGGCTGTGTGTGCCGACCTGTTTGGTGCGTCTGAACATGGGTGCGGGGCTGGTGGGACAGCTCTGACGGGAGGCCAGGCGAGAGGCTTTGGTCTGGAGACCCTCTATGGGGTCAAACAGATCCACGTTCAACACTGGGAACCCTGAGTAGCTGGAGGAGGAAGACCAGGTCAACACACTATCAAGGTGAGAGGTGGCAAATGTACCTAACCCTAACCTCAATGACCTATATACCAAACCATAACCTAACCCTAACCTCAATGACCTATATACCAAACATTAACCTAACCCTAACCTCAATGATTTATATACCAAACCTAAACATAACCCTTACTCCTAAATCTAAACCTTAATGCCTGAATTTCTAAACCTAACCCTAAACTTAACCCCAAGCCAGATAAAGCTTCTTGTTAAAGTGAGGACCGGCCAAAAGTCAGTAGTCACCTGTAGCAGAGAGGGTACTCCTCTCCTTCGGCCAGAGGAGGAAGTTCTGGCGGCGTGATGAAAACTGTGTGCTCGCTGCGCTGTGATTCGTCGATCTCTATCAGCCTGGTCTCATCTGGCCTATCGCTGTCCACCTGGTGGGAGGGACATAGAAAGGTGAATGTGCTGGTAGGAAACTAGACCTCAGTGTAGAACATAAAAGGCTAAGCAATGTAGTCAAGATACCAGACTCCTTTTATATAACAGGATATAAACATTCACCTAGTGTTTTAGGAACAGTAGCCTTCTAGCTCTGAGTAACCGTGCAAAATGAATAATGAGGAGAATACGACATGTCACAGTTATCACAATTCTTTTGTACTTCAACAGAAACATTTCCCTCTGATGATAACTGAATACAATTATCACTGTAGCTGTGACAGGAACACATCCCTCTCTTTTCTCTGGTCTCTCTCACTCGCTCTCTCCCCGCTGAAGGCATTATAATGGAACCAATACTACAGCATCAGCCGGAGTGCTTTTGTAATGGATGTCTCTATCTGGTCCTCCCTTCTCCGATGGACTGAGCCTGTCTCTGTGGGCCGATGAGCACCATGTGGATACTGAGAAACACTGACGAAGACTAGAAATCAAATACAGAGTGAGACAACCAGAACTTTAGTCAGCTGCACGTTTAGCCCAAAGCAGCTGAGCTCTCTTTCTTACCTTGTGTCTCTTTGACTCTCACTCTAACTCTCTGTGTCTCTCTCTGACTCTGTTTGTCTCTCTGACTCTGTCTCTCTCTCTCTGACTCTCTCTCTGATTCTGTGTCTCTCTCTGACTCTCTCCCTGACTCTGTGTCTCTCTGACTCTGTGTGTCTCTCTCTCTGACTCTGTGTCTCTCTCTGACTCTGTGTGTGTCTCTCTCTGACTCTGATTCTGTGTGTTTCTCTCTGATTCTCTCTCTCTGATTCTGTGTCTCTCTCTGACTCTCTCTGACTCTGATTCTGTGTGTCTCTCTCTGACTCTCTCTCTCTGATTCTGTGTCTCTCTCTGACTCTCTCTCTCAGATTCTGTGTGTCTCTCTCTGTCTCTCTCTGACTCTGTGTGTCTCTCTGACTCTGTGTCTCTCTCTCTGACTCTCTCTCTGATTCTGTGTCTCTCTCTGACTCTCTCCCTGACTCTGCATCTCTCTCTGACTATGTGTGTCTCTCTCTCTGACTCTGTGTCTCTCTCTGACTCTGTGTGTGTCTCTCTCTGACTCTGATTCTGTGTGTCTCTCTCTGACTCTCTCTAATTATGTGTGTCTCTCTCTGACTCGCTCTCTCTGATTCTGTGTCTCTTTCTCTGACTCTGTGTGTCTCTCTCTGACTCTCTCTCTGATTCTGTGTGTCTCTCTCTGACTCTGTCTCTCTCAGATTCTGTGTGTGTCTCTCTGCCTCTTTTGGTCTCTCTCTCTGTTGCTTTGGCGTCAGTTCTGACTGAATGGAAAGTAGATAATGAAGTCTGGCTCCAAAGAGAAGGGAAATATTAGTAGATAAAACTCCACTTGATACTATAGGCTTTCTGCTATTACACTGAATGGTGAGGAGAAAAGAAAACAAAGTGTCTGTAACTGCTTGGGATTTAGATGAATAACCCACAATAAAACAGGTGAGGCATTTCATTCTGCGAAGAGCTGAAGAAGACGGGAGGATTTATTTAGTGAAAACAGATCGATGAGAGGTTGAGGGGTTGCTGCTGAAGCGTTATTTGTTTAATTCAGACGTTGTTTGTTTATTCAGCCTCAGACTAGACTGACTGTGCAGACCTGGCTGTGACCTTTATGAATGTAACAGATTGTGTGGAACATAAATCATTGCAATGTTAGTGTGAAATGGAATGTTTGAACATGCTGAAACACTCACACAACACTGATTAAGATCCACTCTGCTTTACTACTTCGTATGATGACTACGAAGATACAACAATGAGGCAAAAATCTCCAGAAGTTCGAAGCTCTAACATTTTGTTGAGGTACAACATTTGAAAAAAAAAAGCCACCAATGCAAATTCCCAGTGAAAAACCTTAAACGGTCGACCTGAGAGACTTAGAGAAAGAGTCTAACAGGGGGACAGAGAATACTATGGTTTAATCCTGTCAGTTAAAGAAATGGAGTGAATGTCATAGGACGATCCTTCTGGGGAGTAAACCCAGGGAAGGCGGGAGGCTAATCACCTCTGAGTGGTGATTGGCTTTGGATCCTGGCATATACAACTGGCTCTCTCTCTTTTTCTGTCACCCCACCTCCCCCACCACGCCTGCCTCCCCTCTTTTCCTCCGTTCTTGCATGCTTCTCTCCCTGCCAAATAGTAGTAAACCAAGGTGACAGTCTGAGCTGACAGAAGCCAAGTTGTAATGTGTTGTCAACACTGTAGACAAACAGCTTGGCACAGCAGGTATCACTTAATCAGCACAGAGACACCAACACCATATCCTCTAATTCTCTAGCTATGAACATCAACACCAACACCATATCCTCCACTTCCCTAGCTACCAACACCAAATCCTCTATTCCTCTAGTTACCAACACCATATCCTTTATTCCTTTAGCTACCGACACCAACACCATATACTTTATGCCTCTAGCTACCAACACCATATCCTCAACTTCAATAGCTACCAACACCATATCCTCTATTCCTCTAGCTACCAACACAATTTCCTCTATTCCTCTAGCTACCAACATCAGCACCATATCCTCCACTTCCCTAGCTACCAACACAATATCCTCTATTCCTCTAGCTACCAACACAAACACCATATCCTCCACTTCCCTAGCTACCAACACCAACACCATATCCTCCATTCCCCCAAATACCAACACCATATTATCTACTTCCCTAGCTATCCACAACAACACCACATTCTCCCATCCCCTAGCTACCAACACAATACCCTCCATTCCCCTAGCTACCAACAACGTATCCTTCACTCCCCTAGCTATCAACAGCCTGAGTAATAGAAAGGGCTATTTTCTGTCCATGGGAACATTAAATTAGAATGCTTTATTTTCCAGCATTGTGGAGATTTGTCCCTGGCTTCTACACATTCTACACAGTGAACACCCTGAGAGCAGGAGATCTTCACGATCATTAAGTAAACTTCACCAAGTATAAACACGGCAGGACCAGTGCAGTAGGCTGCTGATATACGTTACATCACTGGTCCGACAGTGTGACAGATTCAGTACCAGTCTGAGGAAGGAGGACAGCAGAGTTAGACTATCACAGCTCAACGGAGGGTATGATGGGAACAAGAATCTTGCTTTTAGATTATTTAAAGATGGCGTAAGCGGGGTCATCATTGTTTTAGTTTGGTGTTTTGTTTATCGCAGCAATGATGTAAAAGGGAGAAATCAAAAGCGGGTGTTCGTTGAAAACTGGTTTAACTAAGACAGCAACTTCTTAACAATTCTTCATGGGCCTTTCCAAACAGATTCCAGGAGCCTGTGTTAGTCAGTTCACCCTGACTCTGGAGTACTGCATGGTGTAATGCCTGTGGAAAAGGAGAATGTGCTTGAGCTTTTCTCTTTTATCGTCTTAAAGAAATATAGCTACAATCAAGGGCTTGGTGTCCCAAAAGGCCCAAGGCCCATCCATGCTTTTATCTCTAGAAGGGTTGACTACAGTAATGTGGTCTTAAATGGACTCCCCAAAAAGACTGTAAAACAGCTGCATCTCATTCAGAATGCTGTTGCTAGAATGTTAACCCAGGACCAAGAGAACAGAGCACATCACTTACATCTTTGCACTGGCTTCCAGTCAGTTACAGAATAGATTTTAAAGTGGTGCTTTTAGTCTATAAATCACTGAACGGTTTAGGCCCCGAATACATTTCTGATATGTTTAAGAATTATAAACTGACTTAGGCTCTTAGATCCATGAACTCAGGTCAGCTAGTAGCGCCCTGATGACCAAACTAGACATTGCAAAGCTATGTTTAGCAGTTATGCCGCATACAACTGGAACAAACTACCAGAAGATCTTAGACCCAAATGTAAAAAAAATTAATCCAGGAAAACACTTCTCTTTTCCCGTGCCTATGACTAAGAGCTTAAACTTAACCACACTGTTAGCCTTACAGCTTTTATAGTTACATAGTTTCCTCATGGAATCTAATACGGAATCTACCAGTTTAGTATATGTTTTCATTCAATTTGGTTTTTATTATCTATGTAAAGAACACAGAATTATGTATGTCTTTATTCCAGTATTTGTTTTTATTCTATAGTATTTTCTTTTTTTCTCTTTCTTTGAATTGTTTCCGAGTATGAATTGTGCTATATAAATAAACTTGCTTGCTTTCTACAGGAGGGAATTACATAGCAGAGAAACAGAGAGTAACAGAGAGAGAGGGAGAGACAAGGAGAGAGAGACGGAAGTAGTTAGAGCTTCAACAGAAGGATTAGTCAGCCACCCCGGTCCTCTGAGCTTTCTGTCGTAGTTCACAGTAAGTACACTGATAAAATGGGACCCCGGTAAACAGTGCTTTTTTATGGATGCAAATTCAGCCAAAGAGTGAGACAGAGATGTTGTAACCTCACATGGAAAGAGACCCCTCTTTGATCACACACAGGATCACACATAGGCTCACACACAGGATCACACACAGGATCACACAGGATCACATTTAGGATCACACACAGGATCACATTTAGGATCACACATAGGATCACACACAGGATCTCACACAGGATCACACACAGAATCTCACACAGGATCTCACACAGGATCTCACACAGGATCACATTTAGGATCACACACAGGATCTCACACAGGATCTCACACAGGATCACACACAGAATCTCACACAGGATCTCACACAGGATCTCACACAGGATCACATATATCCATATTGCGTGAAACAGTAGTGAGTAAAAAAAACTGTAATCCTGCAAGAGAGATAACGTGAGAGATGGGAAGAATGAACCAAGTCACACTCACCTTAACTCCTTTGTCTGCACTGCGCTCGGAATTATAGAGCTGGTCACAAAGAGAGGAGAGAAAGGAGGAGAAAATGGAGGCAGAGAGAAGAGCGAGAAAGAAAAGAGGAAGAAGAGAGGAGAAAGACGTCTAATTAGTCAGGTGAAATATAACAGTGCTGATTGGACTAGGCTGGACCAGGACAGTGGTCTGATTGGACAAGGACAGTGGTCTGATTGGACAAGGACAGTGGTCTGATTGGACAATGGCTGGTGGTTCCGAGGAGATGTTTGAGGACCACTGGGAAATGGCTAGCTATATGTTCACCTTATCCAAAATGGATTGACATCTATTTCTACTGATGCATTTGCCAATGTTGAAATCATTGGTACCAATCATATAAACCAAAGCAGTCCTTGTGAAGGCTGATACATGTATTGATACATAGTGTTCTAAGTGAAACAGCCAGCAACATCTGTCCAACTGAGACTGGTTGATACACACTATGACCAATATTATGGGAGGACATTGGTGTCAGATGACAAACAGATGTCACGATCAACTGGAACAATATCTGTGCTGTTGTGCTGTTGTGTAAGCCAAAGGCTTGGACCAGCTAAACTGGTAGACAACATTGGTGCTTGCAAACACATTTGCCTGAAAAGGGCTCAAGACTTCTGCCTAACCCGGCCATCTGGGGTTGGAGGTGATGGATGTGTGAACGAGGAGCCTCACCTGCGGAAGAAGCTGATATACCTGACAGGGACAATCGTTTCACAGGGAATACAGGCGTACAATTATGTTTCATTGTAGTCGTCGCTCTTATCTGGGGCGACTAACTGCGCATTTATCCCAAGTCAGCAAGGTGGGAACGACCCGGGAACAGTAATTGCATTTTGACTCAACGGTAAGTAGCTGTCAGCTGAGTCAGTAAGCAGGGTAATGGTATTATCAGCTCAACAGTCACCTTGTCCACGCAGTCGTCGAAGAAGGCCAGGCTGGCGTCTTTGTCTGAGACAAAGGAGCACTCCTCGATGAACCGGATGAACATCTGCGTCTTCGTCATCAGAGAGTAGAACTTCTGGTGGGAACGGTCCCGGCTCTTGAGAAACCCTGCGGGGGGCATTAGAGCCATATGAGAACTACGGAGGAACCCCCTCCGAAACGTGTAGCAGAACCTCAGGGTCGTTTCCACCTCAAGACCCCGGCGGGAGAAACGCTGTGCCGTCGTTCAGCTGTTGACGACGGCCACACCCCGACCCAGTAAGCGATGAAGCCCCTTGGCTACGGCTAGCTATAGTCATCTGTCAAAGTTAAATGCTGTGCGGCCGCCTGTGAACTGGAGCCGGAATGAGATAACCTCCCCTAAGGACACTGCCAGCGTAACATAGGCCAACGACTGTCTCCAGGCCAGACCCCCCCCCCCCCCAAACGATCTCTGGAGAATAAAACAGCTGCAGCTAGCTAGGAACAGCATCCTCCTTCCTATAACAATGCACTACTCGATCATCAACAGCTTGCAGAAGCAGTGCATTAAATGCATTCCGAGAAAATGCATTAAACAACAGCGCCCGGGGGGGGTACAGACGGGCTGCGCAAGAGAGCGAGACGCTGGATATTTACGTTACTATGACGGCAGTGAAAAACGAACCTGAAGCCTGGCGGCCTCTCATGGAGCCTTGTCCCCTACACAGCAGACTCCTTTAGACCAGAGCCCCATCAGCCTCTGTGGAAGCAGTGCATTATGGGGGGGCAGAACAGGGCGTAATTTGGGAGTTCGCCAGGCCCATTACTCACCACCGTCATAATAACGTCCCCGTGATGTAATGCTTCAGACAACGCCCTGAAATAATGGTCAACAAATGGGCACAGACCCCAGTGTAGACAGCTCGCTTTCGCAACCCCTCCGACCAAAACAACATGTGGCCCGCAGGGCTTTGGTCCGGCCCACGTGCACAGACATAAACGAGGTGCTGCGTTCACCTTGCAGGTCGAAGAGAGAGGATGCGTCGGTAGCCTTCTCGGACGGCGCCTGCGTGATGGGTCTCAGGTAGGAGCGGTAGCCTCTCAGGATGGCGGCCATGAAACGCAGGAAGGCCTCCTGTATCTCCATGTCCAGGGTGTGGAGGCTCTTCCCACATGCCAGCTCTGCACAGTCACTCACACTTAGGTCTGACAGGCCATCAGGACGCTGCTGACCTGCAGGAAACAATGGTAAATACAATTTGGTCATGTGGACCTGGGGAATCAATGAAAAACTGTGATATTGGTTACGCTAACTGGGAAAACCATTAGAAAGCTGGGATGTAGTTTGCGTACATTTTAAAATCCTTCCTGAATCGAATCCTATTACTCTAGCTATGTATTCGTTTTATAAGTACTGTACTAACAGTTCCTCAGGAATTGAGCGCAATTTGGAAAGCAACACTGGCTCTCGTGTCGTTTTCCAGAACCGAAGGGGAAATGCATTGAAATACAGTTCTATGAAACTACAGGAGACTAGCAGTTCTCAATCCCGAAACCTGCCTCAAACACACGGGACATACTGTGAAAGGTGCCTTCTTGACACTGGCTTTGGCTTCTGTCGGTTGGTTTTTGTAATAGATGGAGGATTCATTTGTTTACTTATGATTGAAGTTAGTTTTTCTTCTGCCCGCCAAAAGCCAAGGCTCTACCTGTATCTGCTTGTAGCTCTGCCAAGTTATATTGATGTTCGATATTCACCTCCTTGAACGTTAAAGCACCGGCCTGATATATTTTCAGCCTCACTGCCTCTCAGAATCAGCAATTACCTGATTTGTATACATCTGAATGAGTGGTAGGCGGAAGGTTTACTGGTGGCTGGGTTATAAATAACATAACTGACATAATGGGAACAAAATGGAGGAGGTGGAAGAAAGGAGAGAAAGGAAGAAGCGGGAGATTGTAAAGTGAAGAGGGGAGAGTGAGAGAGAAGAGAGAGGAAGGGAGATTGAGAAAGGTAGAACACGAAGGGGAGAGAGAGAGGGAGGGAGAGAGAAGGACAAAGTGAGAAAAATGGAGGATGAGATGCTTTGAATTTGAAAGAGGGAGGTAAAAATGGGGAGAAGCACATTGTGTCCAAGACAATTCTACATTACACAGGCCAGCCATTGGATATATTAATACAAGCACCCCATTTCATTAATGCAGGCCTACAATCAGTTTAATTAATGCAGGCCTACAATCAGTTTAATTAATGTAGGCCTACAATCAGTTTAATTAATGTAAACCTATCATCAGTTTAATTAATGTAGGTCTACAATCGGTTTAATTCATGTAGGCCTACAATCAGTTTAATTAATGTAGGCCTACAATCAGTTTAATTAATTTAAACCTACCATCAGTTTAATTAATGTAGGCCTACAATCAGTTTAATTAATGTAAACCTATCATCAGTTTCATTAATGTAGGCCTACAATCGGTTTAATTCATGTAGGCCTACAATCAGTTTAATTAATTTAAACCTACCATCAGTTGAATTAATGTAGGCCTACAATCAGTTTAATTAATGTAAACCTATCATCAGTTTCATTAATGTAGGCCTACAATCGGTTTAATTCATGTAGGCCTACAATCAGTTTAATTAATTTTAACCTACCATCAGTTGAATTAATGTAGGCCTACAATCAGTTTAATTAATGTAAACCTATCATCAGTTTCATTAATGTAGGCCTACAATCGGTTTAATTCATGTAGGCCTACAATCGGTTTAATTAATGTAGGCCTACAATCAGTTTAATTAATGTAAACCTATCATCAGTTTAATTAATGTAGGCCTACAATCAGTTTAATTAATGTAAACCTATCATCAGTTTCATTAATGTAGGCCTACAATCGGTTTAATTCATGTAGGCCTACAATCGGTTTAATTAATGTAGTCCTACAATCGGTTTAATTCATGTAAACCTACCGTTAGTTTTATTAATCTAGAAGTACTGTCGGTTTTATTTATACAGGCCTAACGTTTTATTAATGTAAACCAACTGTATATTTTATTAACATAGGCCTACTCTATATTTTATAAATATAGGCCTACTGTTGGTTTTATTGATATGGCCCTACTGTCTATTTTATTAATATAGCCCTACTGTTTTATTAATATTGGCCCACCCGCCGTTTTATTAATGTAGACCTATTGTCTGTTTTATAAATGTAGACCTATTGTCTGTTTTATTAAAATAGTCCTACTGTCAGTTTAATTAATATAGACCTACTGTATATTTTATTAGCATAGGCCTACTCTATATTTTATAAATAAAGTCCTAATGTTGATTTTATTGATACAGGCTTTCTGTCTATTTTATTGATGAAGGCCTACTGTCTATTTTATTAAAATAGTCCTACTGTCTGTTTAATTAATATAGACCTACTGTATATTTTATTAATATAGGCCTACTGCCTGTTTATTAATATAGGCCTACCGACGGTTTTATTGATTTAGGCCTACCAACAGTTTTATTGATATAGGCCTACCGACGATTTTATTAACATAGCCCTACTGTCTAATTTATTGATATAAGCCTACCAATGGTTGCATTAATACAGGCCTATCGGTTTTAATCTGTACAGTTTTACTGACTCAGGAAAACAGAATTTAGAACTACTACTACTACTATTGTGGCATATTCAGATTTTTTATTATCACAGAAATAACGTCCATGTAAACAGAAAATAAATGATTGCACAACTGTAAGAAGCATAACGACTCAGCTTGAAAGAATCCCCTTTTCATAGCCGACTTTGAAAAATAGTTTTAGGGATCCTGCATGGTTGCCTGGCGCTGATTAGTCTTGTACTACATTTAAATTTTAGTCACTTAGCAGACGCTCTTATCCTGAGGGACTTACAGTAAGTTCATGCGTTTTAAGAGAGCCAGGTGAAACGACCCCACAGCTTGGTATTGAGTGCATTCTATTCAGTGAATTAAATATCAGCAAAAGTCAGCACTGGAAAAAAGACCATACAAATAATAAACATAATAAGCAAAGGCTAGAAAATCCATTTCAGTCAGATGTGGCCGCCAGGCTCTAGCTGACCCAGTGTATTGAATGTGAGACCTGCATTAAACCATCCAGACACTCCACTCACCATCCACCAGCTGCTGGTAGAGATTGCTCAGCACATTCATGAGGTTTTTACACGCTTTCTTTGGCAGGATCTTCCACGTCAGGGCCCTCTTGTCTTCGATGCTGGACAGAGAAACACACAGTCAGCCCTCCTGCGGTGCTACAGGGGTGTAGCAGGGCCCCAAAACAAACAACGGGGTGGCGGCAGAGGGCAGGTGACCACCCTGGTACTGCAGATGAGAATGGCATGCTGACTGACTGACTGGCTGGCTGGCTGGCAGTTTCAAAAAATAGTTGGCCAGTTGACTGACTCGCTTACTGATTGGCCAGCTGAAAAATAAAACCTTACAATAACCTGGTTGCATCAGTGTGCACTCCCTCTTATAACTGGGGATGTGGCTGTGTTCAGAATTAACCAATCACATTCAAACTCATGTTAAATAGAAGTCATTACACATCTGCCATCATTTAAAGTGACTCTGATTAATCACAAATAAAGTTCAGCTGTTCTAGTAGGATGTTCCTGACATTTTCTTAGTGGCCTCTCAGAGCAAAAGCCATGGTCCGGAGAGGGCATCCAAAACATCAGAGGGATCTCATTGTTGAAAGATATCAGTCAGGAAAAGGGTACAACAGAATTTCCAAAGCATTAGATATACCATGGAACACAGTGAAGACAGTCATCATCAAGTGGAGAAAATATGGCACAACAGAGACATTACCAAGAACTGGACGTCCCTCCAAAATTGATGAAAAGACGAGAAGAAAAATGGCCAGGGAGGCTTCCAAGAGGCTTACAGCAACATTAAAGGAACTGCAGGAATTTCTGGCAAGTATTGGCTGTGTGCTACATGTGACAACAATCTCCCGTATTCTTCAAATGAATGGGCTATGGGGAAGGGTGGCAAGACGGAAGCCTTTTCTTACAAAGAAAAACATGGTCTGATGAAACCGAGGTTGAAGTTTTTCAAAAGGTATGTTTGGCTCAAAAACAACACTGAACCATCACCCAAAGAACACCATACCCACATTGAAGCATAGTGGTGGCAGCATCATGCTTTGGGGCTGTTTTCCTTCAGCTGGAACTGGAGCCTTAGTCAGGGTGGAGGGCATTATGAACAGTTCCAAATACCAGGCAATTTTGGCACAAAACCTTCAGGTGTCCGTTAGAAAGCTGAAGAGGAAGTTCACTTTTCAGCACGACAACGACCCAAAGCACACATCCAAATCCACAAAAGCTTGGCTTCACCAGAAGAAGATTAATGTTTTGGAATGGCCAGCCAGAGCCCAGACCTGAATCCAATTGAACATCTATGGGGTGATCTGAAGAGGGCTGTGCACAGGAGATGTCCTTGCAATCTGACAGATCAGAGCGCTTTTGCAAAGAAGAGTGGGCAAATATTGCTAAGTCAATATGTGCCATGCTAATAGACTCCTACCCAAAAAGACTGAGTGCTATAATAAAATCAAAAGGTGCTTCAACAAAGTATTAGTTTAAGGGTGTGCACACCAGGTTATTGTGAGTTTTTTATTTTTCCCCCTCAAAGATTTCAGTTTGTTTTTCAATTGAATTGTTAATGTTAAAGGTGGAAACATTTCTGACATGATTTATCTTAGTCTCATTCTTTCACATCACAAGAACACGTACATGTGCATGAGCGCAGGGCCATCCTGAGCCACAATACAGCAAGAGGCAGGAAAGTTTGACACTCTTGTGGTTGGGGGCCCCTGTAATGTATGATTGACCTCTATTATGACTGACCCAATGTTGTGTTCAACCTTTTAGTAGCCTCAGTGTTGGCTAGTTGACGGTAGTTGTTTGGGAATGGAGCCGAAAGCAAATTCACACAAATAACAAACAGACAGGGGAATTCTGTTAAAATACATTATATTCCAATTACATGCTACCTCAACCCTGCCTGTCCTAGTTAGATGCGGCTGGTTTCAAGCCACAGCAGTGCTTACCAGAAAACAGAGTTTCTGTCAGAAGAAGCCGTTGCAGTGCTTACCAGAAAACTGTGTTTCTGTCAAAATAAGCCATTGCAGTGCTTACCAGAAAACTGTGTTTCTGTCAGCAGAAGCCATTGCAGTGCTTACCAGAGAACTGTATTTCTGTCAGCAGAATCCATTGCAGTGCTTACCAGAAAACTGTGTTTCTGTCAAAAGAAGCGGTGCCGAAGGCAAGACTATGTTTGTGTCGGAAAGAAGCAGTGCTTACTGGGAGATGGTGTTTGTGTCGAGGTCGACACAGCTGACGTCCAGCGGGGGGTCGTAAAGGTCAAAGTAGCGCGAGTCGACGCCCACGATGAAGGGGCAGGGGGCGGAGAGGACGCCCGCCAAGGCCAGCGGACACAGAGGGATGTATGGGCACGGCCAGTGGAACGGAAATATCATCTGGTGGAGTGGGGGACAGATTGAAGGAGGGGTGAATGGAGATAAGTAGGGATGTAGGGGAGTGCAGGGACAGTGGGGAATGGGAAAAGAGGAGCAGTGGTTTGGGAGGGGGGCAGAGGTTCATGGGGAGGAGCAGAGGTTTGGGAGGGGCGCAGAGGTTAATGGGGAGGAGCAGAGGTTTAGGAGGGGGGCAGAGGTTAATGGGGAGGAGCAGAGGTTTGGGGTGGCAGGGAATAGAATGAGAATAAACTGGGTGTTTAAAACTACTGTTGAAACCAAGAGCTATTAAATCAACACCACAGTGGCTTAGTTGCAACAAAAACTACTTAGAAAACCTCCACAGTAAATTTGTCAAGCTACGTTATTAAACGTCAGGCTAAGACTGAAACTCCTGAAGCTGATATGTGAGGCACTCACAGACACCAGAGCCTCAGTGACACTGGTCAGAACAGCCGGGCGTAAAGAATGGACCAGGATCTTGTGTTCCGTCACTGCAAACACCAGCAAGGTTATAGCGTTCTCCGGACCCAGGTTCTGCAGCAACGTGGAGAACCGACCACCACTGAAATACAGAAGAGTTGAAAAACACAAAGTAACACAACAAATATCTGCCGCATTGGTCAACAGGCAGGTAGGTTTTAGGGTTCCTCAGGGATCTGTTCTTGGATCACTACCATTCTCAATTTAAATGCTACTTAGTGATGCCCAGCCCTAAAATACCTGACTCAAGCAGGTCTCAGTCAAGGTTGGGATGAGCTGTTAATTCATTGTAGCAAATTTGTCACTGGCAGGGCAGGAAAAAATGCCTGCACATCCTGTGGGATTCCACTGCACACATGAAAAACCATATTCCTGAGCCACAAAGCCTGAGTTACCTGAGAGGCAGAGGGGATGAAACTGGCTGGCTCAACATCAGGCTGTCGTGAGGTGAGAGCTGAGGGATGTCAACACATGGTCACAGATTATCACAGGGTTGAGTCGGACACAAAATGGCTGCCATGCTTCATCACCCAGGTGGCTTTTACCAAAGACTCACATCAATCCACAATCAACGCTGAAAGGGGCAAGTTAGACACTTCTGTGAGGATAAAACACCTTGATTGCGGATGTAAACCAATAGATAAAATATCTCTAAATAATGTAGGACTACAAATAAATGTCACATATCATGTCTTGTCTAATAGCAGAAAGTGCAATTTTCAACTAATTTATCAAAACATTGGGAGGTGGCAAGGAGCGGAGGTTTCTGATTCGTATTGGGGAGGGGGGGTCAATGAGTCCCCAATGAGTAACCTGCCTCTAATCATGTCGGAGTCATGACCCCTGTCTTTCCCTGGCGAGAGGTACCACAACCGAGGTCCAAACTCACCTGCACTAGAATCCTGGGCCTCTGAGACGAGGGGAAAGGGATCTTATGCATGAAGTGGGAGATGTGCCTTAGAAGGAGAAAAAGTTGGAGGTCAAGAGGTCAAGAATAAACTCCAGTCTTGCTTAATTTTCCATCACACTGTATGTGCGTGTGTCTGAGCGTGGTAACATTGCGTGGAACAGGGGCAGAACAGAGGTACCTTCCTGGAGCGTGATTTAGATGGACACGCCTGATCCAAACTACGCCCTGTCTAACAGTCCGGTTCCAAAAACATATTGTCACATGACTTCACGTGTGACTGAACACGTGAAACATGTCAAGTACACAATCCTGTCTAGAATGAGTTGCAAGCATGTGACATTGTGATTATATTCTCAAAGGCCTAGTTACTGAACTAAATAAGGCCTCTGATGTTCATTAAAACGGCCCCGGAAACCATTGTAAATATTTCCCTATGCCCAGGGTTTTGTCTCTACGACATGTCTACCGACAAACCCAAAGCACATGTAACATATTGTTCCAACATACGGCAAACAGCGCTCACTTCTCGATGGGCAAGGAGTGGGGTCCGGAGATGGAGTATCGGTAGAGAAACGTCAGGAACTTGCGGAAGGCGTCGAAGAAGGGCCAGTGAGACAGCAGACAGATGCACTTGTTGGCGTGGACGGACCTGGGGCCAGCTGCCGGGCCGGAAGGGGACATGGCCGGGGATGTGGCCAGGGACGTGGCCAGGGACGTGGCCTCGGCAGACAGCCTGTGGTCCAGCAGGCCCAGCTGAGAGCGCTGTAGGTCAGTCAGGCACTCCTGGGAGTAGGGCTCATAGAACTGGATTGCAGCCCCATACACCTGAGAATGGGAAGACAGGGGGGGTTTAAGATGTCCGGTGACTATGTTGCAATGTGTACTGTGTGTGGACGTTACTTCACTGTAAGCCACCGAACAGATCGCAGGAGACAATTACATGACTACTTCATCATAGGTTTTACCTAGTGGACCTGGGAACAGCACGTTCCTGCAACTTTATGAGTTTGTGAGCACCATGGTCCTGTGTGTTTACGAGTCTGTGAGCACCATGGTCATGTATGTCTAGGAGTCTGTGAGCACCATGGTCATGTATGTCTAGGAGTCTGTGAGCACCATGGTCATGTATGTCTAGGAGTCTGTGAGCACCATGGTCGTGTATGTCTAGGAGTCTGTGAGCACCACGGTCGTGTATGTCTAGGAGTCTGTAAGCACCACAGTCATGTATGTCTAGGAGTCTGTGAGCACCATGGTCCTGTATGTCTAGGAGTCTGTGAGAACCATGGTCCTGTATGTCTAGGAGTCTGTGAGCACCATGGTCCTGTATGTCTAGGAGTCTGTGAGCACCACAGTCATGTATGTCTAGGAGTCTGTGAGCACCATGGTCCTGTATGTCTAGGAGTCTGTGAGCACCATTGTCATGTATAGCTAGGAATCTGTGAGCTTTGCACAAGAATGTATGTGTGTGTCAATCAGCAATAGATATACTCAGTTTCAAGGAAAACCTGCATTGAGTGAGGAAAAAAGCAGTATGAAAAGACCTCCTGAATGAACTCTACAACCTTTTCCAGAAAAACACAGGTCAGCTTTCAACATACACACACAATACAGCAGAACACAAACGCCCAGCTAGGTTATCCAAGAGTCAGGCAGAACCAAACAGGGGTTTGCACGGCAGCCATAATTTTGACGCTGCGTGTTTAGTTTTCCACCCGGTTCTGAGGCAGTTATCCAAACCTCAGGGGCTTTAGGAACGATTAAGTTCACATTCAGACCTGGGTTTCACCACATCTGTCAGATGGCCCAGAGTCAGGGGGGAGGAGGGGGCGGAGTGTTTGAAACGACATGGGTTCAACACCCCGAAAGCATTTTCTCTGGCAGGTTACCTCACACTCCACTGGCCCATTAACGTAGGCAAAGCTCAATCCATCGCAGACGCAAAGGGTCCTGAATGATTTCAAAACGCTACATCTCCAGTGTCTTCAGAGGGATGGTGGCCACCTGCTCACACTGCCTCCCTGCCTGTCGCCTCGCCGCGTCTCCTCTGCAGTTACCCTTTGAAGCCAGAATCCTTCCGGCAGCTGTGGCGGGCTGTCTAACTGCCTGCTGTCTCTCTCCGTGTGTGTTCCATTCCACCACAGTGTGTGTGTGTGTGTGTGTGTGACACACTTTCCCTGCTGGGGTGCTGTGCGTCACTGTGGTTTCCTTGTGCCCCAGTATGGGTCATGTTTTGTCTGAGGCCCCCTCAGCTGTTGTGTGCGAATGAGTGTACGTGCCAGTGTGTGTGTGAGTGTGTGTTGGTGTGAGTGTGTGAGTGTGTGTTGGTGTGAGTGTGTGAGTATGTGTTGGTGTGTGTGTGAGTGTGTGTTGGTGTGTGTGTGAGCGTGTGTTGGTGTGTGTGTGAGTGTGTGAGTGTTTGTTGGTGTGTGTGTGAGTGTGTGTTGGTGTGAGTGTGTGAGTGTTTGTTGGTGTGTGTGTGTGAGTGTTTGTTGGTGTGTGTGTGTGTGAGTGTGTGTTGGTGTGTGTGTTGGTGTGTGTGTGAGTGTGTGTTGGTGTGTGTGTGAGTGTGTGTACATACTGGTATGTGTTGGTGTCTGAGATAACACTGTCGGGAAGTTAGGTGCATGGCACGGGGGCGGGGGGGGTGCTTGATGTTGAATAAACATTCTTTGGGGTCGGGGGAGGGGCGTGTCTGGGCGTCGTGTGTGTTACCTTCTCTCCAGAGGATCCGGTGAGGACGAACGTGGAGAACACAGGGAGGGAGTATTTGGTGTGTGCCGGCCAGGCCTCAATGGACGCCCCCATGGGCAAGCAGAACAGAGGCACAGACTCAGGGAGGGGGAACGACTCATAGTCCTCCATAGGATACCGGCTGAACAGACCTGGGGGGGGGAGAGAGGAGTAAGGGAGGTTAGGGACGGGGAGAGGGAAGGGAGAGAGACAGAGTGGAAGTGACGGAGAGATGGGGAGTAATGGGGGGGAGAGACGGGGAGTGAGGGGGGGGGGAGACGGGGAGTGAGGGGGGGGAGACGGGTAGTAAGGGGGGGAGTAAGGGGGGGAGAGACCGGGAGTAATGGGGGGGAGAGACGGGGAGTAAGGGCGGGAGAGACAGAGAGTAAGGGGGGGAGACAGGGAGTAAGGGGGGAGACGGGAGTAAGGGGGGGAGACGGGGAGTAAGGGGGGGGGGGGTAAGGGGGGGAGAGACGGGGAGTAAGGGGGGGGGGGAGTAAGGGGGGGAGAGACGGGGAGTAAGGGGGGGAGACAGGGAGTATGGGGGGGAGAGACGGGGAGTATGGGGGGGAGAGACGGGGAGTAAGGGGGGAGGGAGTGATGGAAGGGGAGGCACCTCATCAAACACCAAGGTAATGGGTAGAATGTTAGATTGTTTCTATGGTAATTAACCCGCTCGGCAAATACAGGTCGATACCGCTCTAAATCTTGGCGTCTGTAAAACAATGCTATTACAGTCTGATTGTGCTCATCAGGGTAATTATCATCGTGACACAACACGACATAGCAACTGTGGTAATAAACGTGATGGACTGCACAACAAGGAGGCAGAGGCAGTTTAGTCCCTGCTAATTATCTAGCATGGACATTTCCCTGATTAGTAGGCCTGCTCAACTTCACTTTATTGTTTGCCTGTTTCAGACTACAGGGGATGGACAGACACACGGGATGGACAGACACAGGGGATGGACAGACACAAAGGATGGACAGACACACGGGATGGACAGACACAGGGGATGGACAGACACACGGGATGGACAGACACAGGGGATGGACAGACACAGGGGATGGACAGACACAGGGGATGGACAGACACAGGGGATGGACAGACACTAGGGCCTCTGGCATCAAGGACCTTACTGTATGACGATGCCTTAGGGGCTGCCAAGAGAACATATGGCATGGAGCTGGCCATAGCATTTTAATACACGCCAAGAATTTACAACAGGACAGGACATCCTGCTCAGGACCTTGTTGACCAGAGTCAGATTCACTTGAAAATGAGAATCTAAAAGCGTTGTTGCAAAAATCCCAAGCTATCACCAATAAGTCTTCTTTTCAGCAACGGTATTTACACGAGTACAGGCAGAGTTTTGTGTTTCCGGGGACCCTGGCCACTCACCTGCTTTGTAGGCTATGGTGTGTGTTTTGGCCACGGACTTCTTGTAACACAGGTAGACCGCGGAGCCCCACTGAAAACACACGTGAGACACATTGCGTCCAATTCAGTTGCACCATATTCTTTCGTAACTGCCAGGAATAACTTGAGCAATGTGTTGACAGTGGCAGTCATTAATGGATACACAACAAAGTGTGCGTGCGTGTGTTTGTGTGTTACTGCTAGCAAGAAATAGGAAAACATCTCAACTGGAAATAGACGAGGGGGTGGGTGGAGAACTGGGTTAGAGGCGCTTTTTAACGACAACTCTATGCATAAAGGAAAGGGAAAAAACAAACCCAGGTGTGTCGGGGGAAGGAAGGTTTGGTGTCTGCTTACGCCGTTTAGGAAGTGTGTGTGTGTGGGGGGGGGGGCTAGAGCTCCTCCTGAAAAGCTACTGGGTTTGCAGGCTTTCATTCTAGCCCTGTCTCAACAGGCCTGGCGTCTGGGGGATGCCTAACCCTGACAGTCATCCCGCTCTCCTCCCGTCTCACGCAGTCAGTCAGGTTACACACTTTTACACTTGTTTCAGCAGGGAGGGTTGACAAAGGAAACGTGGTCGTTTGAAGCATTGACCCCGGAGCGATTAGGGTTCGAAACCTGAACAGCACGGCTTATCACCTCGATCTAGCAACCCTCTGGTCACCGGTCAGACCACCCTCCCGTTGCCTCTCCTCACCATACTACTGTTGAGGTTCTTGTCGACCTTGCAGAAGGTGTGTGGGGGCGTCTCTCCCTTGCCGGGGATGATGACACAGACGTCTGTGACGGCCAAGGCGGCGTAGGTCTGGCTCTCTGTGGCGCGGCGATACGTCACGTAGATCCTCTGGGAGGACGTGGAGCTGATGTTGGCCGGGCGACCAGACGGTGTTGTCTGGACAACGTGGCAGCCCTGCTTTAGGCGCTCCTTCCATTCGTACAGGACTCTGAGAGGAGAGGAAAACTTCACTACATGACCCCTGACCTCTAACCCCCAACTATTCCTTCCACTTGTACAGGACTCTGAGAGGAGAGGAAAACTTCACCACATGACCCCTGTCCTCTAACCCCAACTATTCCTTCAACTCGTACATGACTCTGAGAGGAGAGGAAAACTTCACTACATGGCCCCTGACCTCTAACCCCAACTATTCCTTCAACTCGTACATGACTCTGAGAGGAGAGGAAAACATCACTACATGGCCCCTGACCTCTAACCCCAACTATTCCTTCCACTCGTACATGACTCTGAGAGGAGAGGAAAACTTCACTACATGGCCCCTGACCTCTAACCCCAACCATTGCTTCCACTCGTACCTACTGAGAAGAGGAACAAGTCGTTAAGCAACCAGGTTCACCCCTGATGTAGTACACAGTCATAAACCAATTCAAAAGGATTTGGTGTAAGAGCCTTGGCTGGAAGCCTGCCCCTCTAGTGTAAATAATCCTGCCTCAGTGTGCATATGAAGTAGACCCAGTCCATTGGCCCAAACACACGATGTGTACGGAGGCCTGTCACGACGTCATGTAATGACGAACAACGAGGACACGTTGAGGAACATAACATCTCTCAGCTGGAACTTCACAGAAAAACATCAGCTACTTTCCATAGTAACCGACCGGTGCATCTGCAGTTTGTTGTCACATCAGATGGTGAGTCATTTACTGGCTTCAGTCTCAGGGCTGATGTTGACACTGACTGGACAGGACAAGACAGGACTCTCGCTGAAGCAGTGTTTACACAACATGATGCAGAGAAATACACACACACACACATGCACACATACGCACATACAGACACACACAGACACACAAACACTTTCATGAACAATTGGATTCTCTCTCTCACAATCACTCAGAGTAATTCATTCTGACTCATGGGGAAACCCACAATGTATCTGTTGCTTAGGCCAGTGTTTCCCAACCACCTGAACCTATATTGGGACATGGAGGGTTTGCTACAGGGCCATATATATTTACACATTTATAAACAAGGTGTTTGAATCCTGAATGCTGATTGGCTAATAGCAAAGGTATTTGTAATTGTGTGGGTGTGGTATATACGGCTAAGAGCTGTTCTTAGGCACGACACATCGCGGAGGGCCTGGACATTATAATAAAATATTGTCAATATATCACAAATTCCAGAGATGCTTTATCGCACTTATGAACTGGTCACCAATGTAATTAGAGCAGTAAGAAGTGATGTGATGTCATAGTCATTTTATACAGTTTTTAATAAACCAGTGGTTTGAATCCTGAATTCGGATTGGCTGATAGCCGTGCTTTACGAGACCACAGGTATGACATCCCTTCTTACTGCTCCAATTGCATTGGTATATGGTTTATAAGCGTGATATCCACCCAAATACTCCACCTGGCCGACGGCAGGTCAAACCTACCCCAGGTCTGTGAGCGGTGGTTTGTCCCGCCCCCGTCTGTAACACAGGAATATCTGTGGCGCGAGGAGACTTCCGTTGTTCAAGTCAGCTGACAGCCCTGAGGGCGTGGTGTCCACACAAATGTACCCAGGAGGCACCTCTTCCCCGAGCGAGCGCATCACCACGGCGATGTCTGTGATTGGCGGTTTGGGCTTGGCTGTCTTGTGGCAGACATCGTCGAAGTGGATCTCCTGGCCCAGAGGGGTGGAGGAGTCGGTCAGGCCGGCCACCACGAAATAGTCTGCGACACGGGGTCCCTGGTCCTCCATGTCCCATCACTGGGGGGGCCTGGAGGAGGAGACAAACGGAGATCGGGTCATCAGCTCAGGTTCACCGGTCAGGACGTAACGGTCCTGCATTCACCATCATCCTCATCTCTGGTGATAGCCCATCCTTCTCGGGAGAGTGATATGTGTGTTGGCTGAAGGAGTCTCCTGTCTGTCTGTTGAGAGAGACAGAAAGACAGAAAGAAACAGACAGACAGACAGACAGAAATAGAGACAGAAAGAGAGGGCAGTGTCTAAAAAAATATTTGCAAAAGATTCCAACTCTTCATACAAACAGATCTTCAAAGCATTTCCGTGTAGTGTCTTGCCCTCCTGGAATAGATGTACAAATTCTCAAAACAAAGTGCCGCAATTTCACATTGAAAAGTGTAAATACAGACACGTACAATCTAACAGTGCCTGCTGACTGAGCCAAGTGCCCTGCCTTTTGGCCAAACGCATAACCCATTTACAACAAGGAAAGTCAGTCGTTTTGCAACTGAAGCTGACCAGCGATCACAGGATCGATCAGCACACTGCCAGTCTACTGCAGCCTTTACTGTTCACAATGTCTTCTAATGAATCTATAGCAACCCACTAGGACCAACAGCCCGGAACACTGCGCAATTAGTCTCATATAACAGCACTTTCCCTATTGTTTTTCCACCAGGTCCAAACGGGCTCTGTTCAAATGCAGTGTCACCAAACAGGCATTAGGGTGTCATTTGGGAAGCAGATGTAAGGTGTGGTTCACACATTGCAGCAGTCCTCTGGCTGTGTCGTGCCATGCTGTGAACTGCGAGAGGACTGCAAACACACATGCACGCACACACACACACACAAACACACAGGCCTTTTTAACATCTGTGGTGTAAAGAATGCAGTGTGGGGCATACTGGTGGTGTTTAGTATTTGCCGTCAGCACGCACACGGCTGCTTGAGAACCCACACACACACAATATAGTACACACATCTGTTCCTGCTTTATGCAGGCTATCAGGTTTCAGCAGATAGGTCATAAGGTCAGGGGGACCAACAAACCCGCTTGTAAGAGAGTGTGTGCGTGCAAGTGGAATAGTGGGCTACATATGAAAAACTGTTTTGCGTGTGTGTGTGTGTGTTTGTAGTGGATGGATGTGTGTGTGTTTGTGTGTTTTAGGGCGCCCCAGGAGATCCACCGATGCTGCTGTGTGTTTCCCTGACCTCTCCAACATCCTGGCTGCCTGACCTCTCCCACATCCTGGTTACCTGACCTCTCCCACATCCTGGTTACCTGAGACAAGTGCAGCTACCTCCCAGTTGGCCTGTCATTCCATAGACACACCAGGCCTTTGGTGTGGCTCGCTGGTGGGGAAACACGTTTTTTGGTCTGGTACTAGTGTTATGCCCTACTCTATTATGCACAGATGAGGACAGCAGTTAAAATGCAATAAGATTACTTTAGGGAGATTACTGCTGTTAACCTTCTGAAGGTAGGCTCTTAGCCCATTCTACCGTAGTTAGCCTACTGTAGTTAGCCTGTCGTAATTAACTACTTCAGTTAGCCTGCTGTAGTTAGCCTGCCATAATTAACTACCTCAGTTAGCCTACTGTAGTTATTCTACTGTAGTTAGCCTGCTGTAATTAACTACTTCAGTTGGCCGGACATAGTTATTCTACTGTAGTTAGCCTGCTGTACTGTATGCATGTCTCAGGGACCATGTGTGAGCCAGACAGACCTATAAACTTGACAGGCAGGAAGCTGATCAAACAGGGAATGTGGACCGGGATATTTCACTGGAATGTGAAGCCGGAATGGAAGGGTAGACCAGGGCTATGTGGAGCATGGACTGTTCCAGAGAAAATATAGAAAGTGATACGGGGAGGACATTGAGTTAAATACCACCAAGACACTGTGCTGAAAATCACAAAATCCATTTGTGCCCACTTTAAGTCAACCAATACAATGCATTTGCAAGCATGGCTTCGCTGCCTTGTCCCTCTGCATAGCTGAATGTTGGAAACACAGAATTGCAATAAAAACTCTTGTTTCAGGAACACCACTCACATTTGGAGACTGATAAACAGTGCAACCTTAAGCCTGTCGAAATAAGTCAAAATTAAAATGTTTGCAAAGCAGATGCTCTTACCCAGGTCGACTTAATGCAGTCAAACTGTTTTACACAGTTTCAAACTTGTCCCCCGCAAAACCCACAGCCTTGACGTTGCAAGAGCCCGAACTCTGACAACTGAGCAATACAGTTAAAGCAATACCCCTGGTGGAATGACTACTTCCCTGAACAAGCAGACCACAGAACACTGTGTACTGTAAAACCTAAATGTCCTTCAACCCCTGGCAGACCCAGGACCGGACTAATCGTCTTTCAGTCTGAATCACCTCACAGCCTGATAGAACGTGGTGATGAGGGAGACACACTGTGCAGTAGAAGTGTCAGTGCACACAAGGGTGAACAAGTTTTTCTGCAGTGTCTGGTCGATAGCTGGAAGAGACGGAGGGAGAAGGGAGAGAAGAATGAACTCTTTCTCTTTGTCTCTATCTCCCTCTCTTGCCTTTATCTTTCTGTGTGTCTATCTGTTTCTCTCTGGGTGTCTCCTTTCCTTCTCTCTTTCTCTCTCTCTCTGTCTCCTCTCTTTCTCCCTAATGGGACGGGCAACAGACTTATTGGCCCTGGCAAAGCTTTAGCTCAGTGGGATTACCAGTTAGCATTTAGCCAGCCCTGACGCAAGGCCAAGCACAGAGCCAACACTTCTAGCCACATCTAGGCTAGCCCGCCCTGGATAATTAGTCTCTCTTCTACACACCCTCTGACTCCATAAGTCTGGCATCAATAGCCCTCATCATGCTGGCTTACAGATTCATTATTCTGAAATAAAATCAACACAGAAAGAGAGACTTCACAATCCCACATTAGAGAATAATCAATCTGTGCTTTTCAAATACAAAGATTGTTCCTCTGGAGAGATGGAGGGAAATTTTAACAAGGTCTTGAAAAACGTTTGTCGTCTTGACACACCTGGATTAATAAAAGTCCCCTGACAAACCAATTCGTCAGCCGCAGGCTGCTATTCAAAATCTCTGGAATGAGGTACGATACCTCACTGGAAGGAAACAGGGCACTTGGTAAATAGTCAAACATTATACATACGTTTTTCATTTACCAAAATCTATGGCCCCCTAACACTGTTACACGGGTTCTCATTACCTGGGGAATTCCAATGTGATGTTTACACTACAGAATTTCATAGTTTCTATTTTTCTTTTTATACATTTTGCCATGATCTCACATTAAAGATCTTATAAGTGAAAAGGTTAGTTTGTACTTCATTGTGCTTGTAGCTGAGAGTCTGCAGAATCCACATATTGACGCACTTCATTTTACTATAAAGGAAGACAATTTTATAAGTCAAAATAGTGCCAGATGGCAATAGAAAACCTTCAAACTTTAATGGTTTAAGAAAAACTGATGACTGGAACGTCAACATGCCCTTCTCTCAGGTGTCCCACAAACTAACACAAACCAACGTTGTGTATCAACCGCCCGTGATGCTTCTGAATCCACCTTAAAAATCATGTCCATTACAGGTGTGTTTGGTGCAGGTAGGCTGTTCCTACGACTCCTCCGCTCTCAGATTTCTAGCCACCAAGGTTTGTGCAGTGAGGAGAGGCTGTCCCAGAGCTAGCCTAGCTCGGTGCCAGACAGGAGAGTTGATTGATCAATCAACCTGGCGTAATGAGTGAGGATGTAGCACCGCCGTGCCCAAACTATAGCCATGCCAGACTCATTTTCTGTCTTGGCCATGACAGCTTGAGCCATCCATGTTTGGTTTTCGGCAGGACTTGTCCTTCGTATTGACTCTTCGCTCTGCGGCCGACCGTCAACTGAGGGGAGAACTAACAACCGCTTAGTCCGCTTCGCCGCTTTGAAAGGACGCTTGATGTCAACAGGCCTTGTAATCTACAGGGTTTAAGTCCTCACAGTGTATAATTGGTGTGGAATGCCAGGCTGGCAGAAAACTGCACTAGTTTTTCTTCCTCAGTCACATTAAAATCATTCAGCAGATGCTCCCATCCAGGGTCGGCTCACAGTCTAATCAGCGCATTCATCTCAAAACAGTTAGGCAAGACCACTACTAATCACACCGAAGAGATGTTTCCTCAACTGAGTAGCTACAGGAAACTTATAGAAATAGAAACATTCTATGGTGCTCTTTCTAGTCACTCAGAGATTCACGTAACCTACAACCACATGTGGCCTAGCTAGCTTTATCTTTCACTGCTCTCTCTCTTTCTGCTCGTCTCTCACTGCTCTTTCCCTCGGCTCTCTCCCTCAGCTCTCACTCTCTGCTCTGTCTCTCTCTGCTCTCTCTCTTTCTGCTCTCTCTCTCTCACTGCTCTCTCTTGTCAGACTGCAGAGACGAGCAATGGGGCGGACGAGAGCAGAGAACTCATTCAGGCCAAGCTAAAAATATATGCCTCAATGTGGAGAGCAGCTCTGTGACAATGATACATACACATATACATATACAGTTAGGTCCGGAAATAACTGGACACTGACAAAAGTTTTGTTATTTTGGTAAATAACCTTGTGTCCGTGTCCAAATATTCAAGTTACAGTTTAGTAATGAATATGGCCTTAAAGTGCAGTCTCACAGCTTCAATTTGAGGGTATTCACATCCAAATGGGAGGAAGGGTTTAGGAGTTACAGCTCTTAAATATGTAGCCCCCTCTTTTTCAAGGGACAAAAAGGAATTGGACATTTGACTCAAAAGCTGTTTCATGGACAGGTGTGGTCTATTCCCTTGTTACTTCATCAATTAAACAGGTAAAAGGTCCAGAGTTGATTCCAGGTGTGACGTTCGTTTTTGGAAGCTGTTGCTGTGAACCCACAACCTACTGTCAAAGGAGCTCCCAACGCTAGTGAAACAGGCCATCCTTAGGCTGCAAAAAATAAAATCCATCAGAAAGATAGCTGGAACATTAGGAGTGGCCAAATCAACAGTTTGGTACATTCTGAGAAAAAAATAACACGTGGTGAGCTCTGCAACACAAAAAGGCCTGGACGTCCAGGGAAGACAACAGTGGTGGATGATCGTACACTGTAAAATAAAGTGCTGGAAAAATATCATTCAAAAACCAGATATGTTGTAAAACTACACAGCGTAAAATTACATTATTAATCTGTAGAAATACAGAAATGTACCTTACTTCAAATAAAGTATATTGATGTAATTTCACAGCACGAAACAATTTTCTCCCCCAAATTCTCCCTTTTGTTACTGTCATTAATTGCTTTTAAAAATATGTGTTCTTCAAGTTTAATGCATTTATACATCAGCTATTTCTATTTTGATGACTCAAACCTTACCAACCTCTACCAGAAGCTATGTTTGCAGATATATGCAAGAGTCAGAACTCCCAAGCAATTCATATAGATCAGCAAATCACACGAAATAGGATCATCTTCTTTTCTATGGTTGGCACACAAACACGATCATAATCCCAAAAAAACATTCCAAAGGGTAACACTGTACAAAAAGAACAAGATGGCAAAGGAAAAACAAAGCTCTGTCACCTTCATATCAATTACAACAAATATAAACATTAACAAAATGAACTGCCACAAAGCATGCTGGGATATCAATAATAAAACAGAAATACTCCGTATTTATACAGGTTTTTTTTGTAAATTGCGGATCAAAGTCATGATAACAGACTTTTCCAGTTATTTTACAGGACAAATGTTAAATTAAGGTTTTAATGTGTAATTTAAAACAGAATTTTACTGTCATTCTGAAAGAATTATATGTAAAATTTAAATTAAAATTACAGTAAAATAACAATTGTTTTTAACTGTGTAGGATCCTTTCCATGGTAAATGAAACCCCTTCACAACATCTAGCCAAGTGAAGATCACTCTCCTGGAGGTTAGCATATCATTATCCAAGCCTAACATAAAGAGAAGACTTCACAAAAGAAAATAAAGAGGGTTCACCACAAGGTGAAAAACCATTCATAAGCCTTAAGAATAGAAAGGCCAGATTAGACTTTTTAGACAACTAAAAAAGCCAGCCCAGTTCTGGAACAGCATTCTTTGGACAGATAAAACTAAGATCAACCTGTACCAGAATCATAGGAAGAAAAAAGTATGGAGAAGGCTTGGAACTGCTCATGGTCCGAAGCATACCACATCATCTGCAAAACACGTTGGAGGCAGTGTGATGACATGGGCATGCATGGCTTCCAAAGGCACTGGGTCACTAGTGTTTATTGATGATGTGACAGAAGACTGGATTAATTCTCAAGTGTATAGGAATATATAGCTGCTCAGATTCAGACAAATTCAGCAAGGTTGATTGGACGGCGCTTCACTTTACAGATGGACAATGACCCCAAAACATATTGCGAAAGCAATCCACAAGATTGTTAAGGCAAAGAAGTGGAATATTCTGCAATGGCTGAGTCAATCACCTGATCTCAACTCGATCGAGCATGCGTTTCACTTGTGACACATGAACAAACAACTGAAGACATCTGCGGTAAAGCCCTGGCAAAGCCTCACAAAGGAAAGGAAACTCAGTGTTTGGTGATGTCCATGCATTCCAGACTTCAAGCAGTCATTGCCTGCAAAGGATTCTCGACAAAATATTAAAAATGAACATTTTATTTATGATTGTGTCCTAACTGTATACATACATATATATACGTATATACATAGATATTCATATATCACGTGAAAGTATAAATGTTCTCAACGTTTTGACTGGTACTTTGTATATACGTATATACATATATACACTCTATAGGACAGAGACTTGGCCTAATCCTCTGCTCCCTTCCTACCCACCTCTCTCTTGGTTCCGCCACCCCACACCGACCCTGCCTCCCCACAGCACAGCGAGAGGCCACCACGTATTACAGCACACAGAGGGAGCGGTCTGAGAGGGTGCGGACTATGGCGTTGCCATTAGCCCCCTTCCACATAGTCTGTGATGGTGTCAACCCATGCTGAGGCTGTGTTTCTGCACCTATGTCCGTCCGCCTTGGAGTTCATTCACCAGGCACTGTTCGAGCCCAATTATCTCACCAGAGTGGACGCTCGTGTCAGGGGGACTAAATGAAAAACTGCGCCAACGCTGCTCTTTGCAGTGATCACAGACTTTCAGAGCCAGTTGACTGGACCCCAGCGCTCCACCAATCCGTTTCTCACCTGGCTATGGCACACAGGCTCCTCAGGCCATCAGAGTTAGGACAATAAGACCATCAGACGATCACACCTAGTACCATCAGTTAGGACAATAAGACCATCAGACGATCACACCTAGTACCATCAGTTAGGACAATAAGACCATCAGACGATCACACCTAGTACCATCAGTTAGGACAATAAGACCATCAGAGGATCACACCTAGTACCATCAGTTAGGACAATAAGACCATCAGACGATCACACCTAGTACCATCAGTTAGGACAATAAGACCATCAGAGGATCACACCTAGTACCATCAGTTAGGACAATAAGACCATCAGAGGATCACACCTAGTACCATCAGTTAGGACAATAAGACCATCAGAGGATCACACCTAGTACCATCAGTTAGGACAATAAGATCATCAGAGGATCACACCTAGTACCATCAGTTAGGACAATAAGACCATCAGAGGATCACACCTAGTACCATCAGTTAGGACAATAAGACCATCAGAGGATCACACCTAGTACCATCAGTTAGGACAATAAGACCATCAGAGGATCACACCTAGTACCATCAGTTAGGACAATAAGACCATCAGAGGATCACACCTAGTACCATCAGAGATAGGACTATAAGATCGTCAGCCCTGTTGTCCTTCATTTCAAATTTCATCCAAATAAAATTTAGTCCATAACCCAGTGCCTTTCAACACTTGAACCCAGGCCTAGCCTAACGGATGTAATGGGAAGTACCCGACCCACCAAAAAAATTCTCACTAAGATAAAACTGCTGACACCCATAAATCATGGCTTAACAGACAGCAGTGCATGCAGGTCCCCCAGAAACAACACATATACATACTGGCTATATTAATGGCTGCATTGGCACTGGTGATCAATGTGAACGAGTACTAAAGTTATTAACACACTAGGACCTGTACATACGTGAAATGGAATCTACTGGCTGCCAAGCCAATGTGTCTGTAAATCACTTTTTGCTAATGTGAAAATGCCTGTTTTTTTTGTTTTTTTTACTTATTCATGTATATATTAGTGGTCAAAAAACTGACTAATCTCCACAGGCTCTAATCTCAGCTACCCGACCATCTGACCCTTTAACCACAGCCGAACAGGAAGGAGTGGGTTCAACATGGCGTCCGGAGACTCAACATCAACCTCCATGTGACCCAACACAGCCAAGGGGCCATTAAAGACAGCACATTAGCTGGCTGGAACAACGCCCTCCAGCTGGCTGAGGCTCCAGGCCAACGGGAAGACAGAACTAATGGAAGGCCAGAAACAGTGCTCTCTCTAGGGACACTCAGGGCTCTGAACATCCCCTGATGAAACCTTAACCCTCCAGCTGGCTGAGGCTCCAGGCCAGGGGGAGTGAGAGCTAATGGAAGCCCAGGAACAAAGCTCTCTCTCTGGCCACTCTGAACTGCCCTTCCTGCAGGAGCAGATAGCTGAGAACCATGACCCTCCAGCCGAAGGATGGGCCAAGACTCAGCTGGCACTTCATTGTGTTTATATTGCGCTACTTTTGATCAGAGTTCTCATCAAAGGTAGTGCAAAAGGGGAACGTGGTTCCGATTGGGACGTCCCAGTGGAGACAGAGGGATGGGAGGATGAAGAGGGACGGGAGGATGAAGAGGAACAAGGAATGGAGAATATAAACAACCGACCAGTAGGATGTATTACATAGACAAACATCTGCTGCCCTCCATTCCTCTACCTCATCTCTCTCTCCCTCTTTCCCTCATCCTTCCTTCTCTCTACCTCCCTTTCCATAACATTTTCCATCACCCTCTCTCTAACTCTCTCCCTATCTCAACTTCCCTGTCTCGACCTGCCACTCTCTCCCATTCTCTCAACCCATCTCTACAGGCGTTCAGACCTTTCTTCTTTCACTCCCACTCTCTTAGGCCAGCCAGGACATCATATTTGTAAGGGGGAGATAGTGAGAAAAAAACCTGTGGGAAATGATGGTTTATTTTCTATGTCAGGAGGCGAACTGCGTGCCATGCATTCTAGTGCAGGACTCGTGATGGAGGACAGACTGAGTCAACCTGAGCAGAATTCTAAGAAGTCTACTCTCTGATGAGGCTGGCTGTGGTGTGTGTGTGTGTGTGTGTGTGTGTGTGACCGAGTGGCCATGTTAACATTCAGGACATGCCTGCGCATGCTATAATTAATACAAGTCAGTTCCCTGCCACCCCACTGAGCTCTGTGTCCTATAAACTCCCCAAATGCTAATGAGTTGACAAATATACTTGTCCTAAATACAGCACATCACACACTTCGAGAGGTGGGACAGAATTAAGCTTTTCCTGCGGTCAGACAGTTGTTTCGGTCATGTGTGATGAGCAAAGGACTGGAGGGACAGCCTTCTGAGATGCTACAGAGCCATTAGTTAGCCTCTACCTGCAGGTGTTCTAGAGGTTCTTTAAGGACATAAAGGTACCGTGATTTACACTCTACACACAGAAGAGTTTGGCCCAAGCCTTTACAGGCACTGTGGAGTTTCTATTAGCCCTGGTTACACTTGTAGTTTTTAATAGCTCAGGGGTGGAGCTGTCTGGCCAGGCAGGTGGTGAAGGCCGAAAGAGAGAAAGGTGGAGTAGTGGTCATTATTGAGTAGTGGTCATTATTGAGTAGTGGTCATTATGGAGTAGTGGTCCTTATGACGTACTGGTCATAATGGAGTAGTGGTCCTTATGACATAGTGGTCATTATGGAGTAGTGGTCGTAATGATGTCGTGGTCATCAGGAAGTAGTGGTCATTGTGGAGTAGTGGTCCTTATGATGTAGTGGTTAATATGATGTAGTGGTCCTTATGGAGTAGTGGTCATTATGACGTAGTGGTCCTTATGGTGTAGTAGTCAATACGATGTAGTGGTCCTTATGATGTAGTGGTCCTCAGGAAGTAGTGGTCATTGTGGAGTAGTGGTCATTATGACGTAGTGGTCCATATGACGTAGTGGTCCTTATGATGTAGTGGTCCTCAGGAAGTAGTGGTCATTGTGGAGTAGTGGTCATTATGACGTAGTGGTCCTTATGATGTAGTGGTTAATATGATGTAGTGGTCATTATGACGTAGTGGTCCTTATGATGTAGTGGTCCTCAGGAAGTAGTGGTCATTGTGGAGTAGTGGTCATTATGACGTAGTGGTCCATATGACGTAGTGGTCCTTATGATGTAGTGGTCCTCAGGAAGTAGTGGTCATTGTGGAGTAGTGGTCATTATGACATAGTGGTCCTTATGATGTAGTGGTTAATTTGATGTAGTGGTCATTATGACGTAGTGGTCCTTATGATGTAGTGGTCCTCAGGAAGTAGTGGTCATTGTGGAGTAGTGGTCCTTATGATGTAGTGGTTAATATGGAGTAGTGGTCATTATGACGTAGTGGTCCATATGATGTAGTGGTCATTATGGAGTAGTGGTCATTATGACGTAGTGGTCCATATGATGTAGTGGTCATTATGGAGTAGTGGTCAGGGGTCCTGGATGACACAGCTGTTAGGTAGTCTGTTGTTGGACTGCTGCCCTGTGTAGCCTAGACAAACAAGAGCTTTTTTGTTTCAAGACGGGGAACCGCCTACCCACAATGGTGTATGTACATAGGCTACTTTATCAGCGTGTCCGTTTGATGAAGTTCTTCACTTGTGTAAGACATCAAAATGGTGTCTCCCAGTTCACCTCCGAACATTAAAAAAATCTAAAGATTCATGTCTTAATGGTAATGTTGATTTGATTTTAAGATAGATACTTTCATGAATAATTTAGAAGGGAGGATTGATATTTGACAGCAAGAGCAGCAATTCATGATTCATTAATGTTAATACATCATTGTGTGTGTGTGTGCGTGCGTGTGTGTGTCCATGTGCTCGTCAGATGTTGAGGTAAAGTCTGACTCGTTGTCTTACCACTCTCAGCAGGGTCAAAGTCTGCAAAAAACCCAAGAATTTTGTTGTTACAGAAAATTCATGAGAGGCCTTGGATGTTTTTAACTGCCTGCAGAGCAACTGGAGAAGTTTAGGGCAAAATGTCCCCCGCTGTGTGTGTGTGTGTGCTTGAGAGTGTGTGTTGGTTAGGTCGTACTGAACTCATGGGGACCAAATGTCCCAACGAGTATAGTAAAACCCGAAATAATTGTCCTCACTGGGTCCTTTTGCCGGTCCCCGTGAGGCAAAAGTCAATTTCCAGCTCAGGGTTTAGGTTTAGGGTCAAACTTACAATTTATTTTATAGTTAGAATTGGGGTTTCTTTAAGGTCCAGGTGTTGTTGGTTAAGTTTAGGGTTAAGTTTAGGCATTACATCTAGGTAAAGTTTAGGCATACATGTTACTTTATTGAGGTTAAGGTTAGGGTTAGGTTTAGGGTTAGATTAGGTTTAGGTTAAGATTAGGGCAAGGGAGCATGCAATTTCTATTTTCTGGTCCCCATGAGGGTAGCTGTACAAACTTGTGTGCGTGTGTGAGAGTGTCTGTGTGTGTGTGCATCTGAAAAAGGTCTCTCAGTCCATTGTCATTAGTTCAGACTTCGAAGTAGAGTCCTTTAAGCTTGTGCATGCACTAATGATGCCAACAAATACCTGCCCAATATGAGACAGCTGTGAAGCCAAATGCCTAAATACACATACCCTAAAATGGGGGGGGGGGGGGTTACGTAGAACACGTGCTGTCATTTCTAAACGGTTAATCTGATAAGGATGGAAATACCCTCACGTTAGAGCTGGTAGTCTGCACATTAATAACGCAGTAGGCACTGCATCATTTCAGATCCAAAGTGCTGAAATTCAGAGCCAAAACAAAACACATGAATTGTGTTAACTTTCAAAATACCCCCGGAGATTTTACTGCATGCGTACATGACCCGACCACATCGGACGTTCCTCCCGCAGAGATAAAATAAGTCAACGCAATATATTCCCCTACAGCAGAAACAGATTTCTGGGAGTAAAAATTGTATTTTGCAGGCCACAGTGTTGGAATAGACTTAAATAAAGGCAATAACAGCGCGCTCCTTTCTGCATGAACAGATTAGCATTTAAAAGAGAATCTGAACTGTTAAAGCGGACCTACGTCTAATGGATAAAGATCCAGAATAAGGCCAGAGGAAATCCTGTAGCCATAAAGTAGACCGGTACACTATCTACACTGGGGCTTCAGTTGGCACGGACCAAACTAAAGCTGTGCTTCAGATAGCCTGTCTCACTTGCCGTACGTGCCAAATGGCGCCCTATTCACTACAGAGCACACTGCTGCTGACCACAAAGCAACGGGCCGTGATCGGAAACGGCATGCTATTTAGGGAACAGGTGCCTCTTGCGGCGCAAGCGTGGTGTTTTGTTTTTAAACACGACTGCCTCAAGTTGCATTTTGACACCTCATCTGTGTTTGGGTCTTTGAGCCTTGTCTAAACACTAGTTCCTGTGCACAGGGCAAGTTCTTTATGGCAGGTAATGATGCAGGCCTGGGAGGTCTGTCTCCACGAACGTTAATCCCCTAAACTTTTGTTGCCTCGTATACCAACTGTGTGGGGGGTGGGGTGGGGGGGGTGGAGAGGGACAGAGGGACAGGGAGAGCGTGATCGGTGCTGCCAGATATGAAGGATTCCCAAAAAATCGACTTATACATATAGGGTTGGGTTCGGGCGTTTTCTTTCTGTAGTCTGCGGATCATTGGGGGGTTTATAGTCAATGAAACAACGTTTTGGCGGATTAGGTACAGTGCTGTGCTTTCGGTGACACCGGCGGGTAAATTGCTTTTCGTTACCCAGCAGCAATGTCAATTAATAACAGTTTCGCACACCAATGCCAAAATGTAGGTCGTTTTAGCAGTTAGCAGAAAACACTAGCACGAAGTAAATAAAGTAGAGCAATTAACACCATGAAATGGCACATTGAGAAGTTGTTACAACTGATGACCCATCCATAGGATCGTCTCCTGGCGTGTTACGGATCGGGAACGCTCAATGAATCCCGATTCTTATTCGTTTAGAGAAATAATAGGTTTCAGTCTACCACAGCATTTTTTGCCTGTAGTCTGGACTCACGGGCCAAAAAAGGGCTGACCCTTCACACTCACAGCATGTCTCTGTCCAGTCTGAGGTAACGGCCCTGCTAGGAGACATTTATCTGGCGGCAGTTCTAATGACAAACTACTCTCCAGATGTGGCTGTTCCATCCAGCTACAGGCTACTAACTCAGGGAAAGCAACACGTCCCCTCTGCCCTTCCCTCCATCATAACCGATGGTACGCAACCCAAAGGACACTACAGAGTGCACTACTTTGGACCAGGGTCTATTGTACGCCACACAGGGGAAAGGGCGCAAACTGAGATGTAGACGTCATCATGCCATTCGCACATTTTTGAGAGAGCCTTTGGATTCAACAAATCCATTTTTATTTCTGGTGTATTTTTTTCTCAGTGTGACCCGTTTTCAGCTGCAGGCAGCTCTTTGCTTTGGACACGCCGGTAGGTGCTTTGATTTCGTGACTCTTCAGAAGATGAGGACAGTCAGTTGATCTCACATTAATATGCCCTGACCGTATCGACGTTCTGTATGTTAGAGACATTAAAGGAGACAGCGCAGAAGAGGACTGATTAACCTTCCGTTTGCTTTTCCATCTTTTTTTCTTTTTGCTATCCATTGTCACAGTTTCAGACACTTCTGGACTTAATTACTTTTCTGTTTCCGTGGAACTCTAAGATTCCTTCAGTCTTGTGATCCATAGCTGAGGACATGACCAAAAACCTTCCTTCAGCAGTAGTTCATTAAGAAATCTCTTTTCACAGAACAAAATGTTATAAATCAATACCAAGAGACTATGTTGAAAACAAGACAAACACAGGAGGGATGCATGGGTAAATGTTTTTCTCCAAAATAAAACAGAACCTCATCGAAATGATTAGACAAGGCCCAGCAATCCAATACATTTGGAGAGGAAGGTAGCCCCGCGCTTACAGCAACTGACCCAAAGCTTGCAGCAACTGACCAGTAACATACTTCTTGCCTTTCACACACGTCAGACAATGGATACTGGGATGGAAATTACACACCTTAGCATCCCGGCTTGATTTAACCGACAATGCAGTGTTACACTATTGGCAGTAATACCGGCCAATGACAGCATCCGCCTGTTATGTGAATACCAAACCCCCTACTTAAAGGCTGTCCTGGGCTTAGTGCAGTTACATCAACCCTGTGAGACCACAGCCCACCCAACACACTGCCAACCAGCCAGCCCACCCACTAATATCCAGGAGTTATCCTGTCCTTCGTAGCCCCCAGTGCCTCACAAAATACTCACACAATTGGTGTTTCTGTTTTGTACTCCCTGGGTCAATATAATCCCATGAAATTGCCATGTCTTTGTTTTGTTTAGAAATCTAACGTAATCCATCCAAGGGAATTTCAAGTGCCCTACTGGGGGGGCTAGGCTAGGCGATGTGGCACAAAACAGCACGTCCCATTATATTAATAATGTAAATAATGTTTTCTTTTTTCAGTGTTCCAATCCAGTGTTTCTCATATTCCACTGCTTTGACTTCCAATTACATACTTTTCTTACAACAGAAAAACCAAATAGTCCATTAGCACCTTTTCATAGATACAATCTACCAATGTTTTATGTTATCCTGTAAATACCATGTAATTCAATTCAGCAAGCGACTTGTTTGGTTAGTAGTCTTTCTGTCTACTAAATCATGAATATTAAATTTTGTCTCCCAGCACCAACTCCCTTTATATTGTGGCTTTGCTAAAAAGACCAACACAATTCTCAAATAAATAAAATCTCAAAGCCTATGTTCTGCCTTCACTTTTCAGATCAGGTAAATTCTTGTTTCTTAATTGGTTTCCATGTTTGAAGTCTGGTTCTCCAGCAGCATTTCCTGTGCCTGGACACTGCAAGGGCACATCCATCACCGTGCTCTGAGGACCATCCGTGCCAGGCTGCTCCGACGGCACTCAATGACAGTGGACTACTGGGCCACTCCTGGAGAATGTCCCAAAATGGCTCCCTAACTCCTGTGTAGTTCCCTACTTACAGTGTCCACTGGGCTCTGGTCCAAAGCCATGCACTAGATAAGTGCACTATATATGGAGCATTTGGGGCACACTCCCTGGTCTTTGTGCTGGCTGAGTCAGGCATTACACTGGGGGACACCGAGGGAGAGGCATGCTGCAGGTTACTGGCACTACTCAAACTGGCGTCGTCAATCAGCTACGACAGAGAGACAGACAGACAGATAGACAGACACAAGGGTAAAGAGGACAGACAGCCTGGGTATGTCTACAGCCCAGGTGAGGTCATTCTGAAGCGTACCTGGTTTATGTGTCAAGAAAAGGATCCATAGCACACATGCAATCTGTGTCAGCGTAAAAATGTAATTAAAGGGTAAAATCAAGGGACCGAATGTATTATCATGTAAAGCCTGTTGAAAGTACAGGACGGGGGGGGGGGGGCGTTTCTTGCTCAAATCTGTGTTCATCAAGTAGCTGTGACAACGCCTGCAGTGAGCACAAGCAGGGCAGTGTTGCCAGGTTCAGCTACAATTTCTCGCACCACCCTTAATCTGCCCATAAAAGAATCACAGAAATCTTTCAGGAATACAGCAGACCTGGCAACACTGGAAGAGGAGCACTGAAGGAAACAAAGTGCTTTGATTCATAAGTAAGAAAGTATAATAATCTGATTGTGAAATGTGCTTTTCAGAAAGGTAAACAAATTTATAGACTGAAGGATTTGTTCTAGACAGGTATGCCCAAACCATCTATTCCCTGATTTGGCAATCTGGAGTGATGTCATAGTTTTAAGAGAATAATGAAATGTGATAGTATGTAATTGTAATCTCCAGTTTCCAGAATAAATAGCTATGATACATCACTACATGACATTCTAACTTTACAGACAGACTACTTAGAACTGAAATGAAAAACGTTATTGTACCCACTAATGGAACACAGCCACTGACTAAATGAAAAAGGTTTTAACAATGCTAATTTAGGGTTGGGTTCTGATGCAGGACTGGTGTTAATTCTTGACAGACTGCTGTATGTGTTCCTGCTTGTGTGTGACAGAGTTTTCCTTGCATGGTTGAAAACAGATTTTCCTCTTTAACATTCCAATCCAGGGACACCCTCCATCTAGTCAGGAATGTGAATAGACATGGCATGAAAGGCTGCATATATTTTTTTTCTCTCTCTAACAATTCTATTTTAAATATTTTTAAGATATAATGGGGCAATTCAAGTGCTATGGACGTTAAACGGATTAAAAATCGCAACTTTGATACCTCACAGGATGATTGGTAGGCTATCATTGGGGGGATAGTATGCGCCAAAATAACTGACTTGAAAATATTGACAAGTTGGAGAATAAAAAGCGCATAGCTTATGGGTTATGGGTATTTGATGAATTTGAAAAGCGTTTTAAGGGTACAGACAGTAGAAAAACTTTGCGTGTTTGTGAATCCTGGGTAAAAACATGGATAGCTAGTCATTTTGAAGGACATGCTTGACGGAACACAAACAACTATCATTTGAAATTCTTAGCAAAAAGCAAAAAATACCACTATGGATTCTTCAGAGCCATTGCGGAAGTCTGAAATAGATATTAAAATGCCATTGGTCTCAAAATCTATTTCTAGGGCGCAGTGAAATCTGTTTATTTCTTGTCTGATTCTTGCTTTTTACAGGTTTCAATAAAATAAGGTTTCGGTGTATTATGGTCTTTAGAATATTTAATTTTTTAAGAATTACCTGTTGTTACGAAGGCTACTACGCCAGATACTATATTTACCAATATAGTTATTTAAGTATTTTATGAATCCAAAATATTTAAATAGTCAAATTAGTTGCAATGCAATCTATCAGACTTTCCCCGACATGAAATACTCTTTCACAGGCTAAATGGCAACTATAAATGAATTACCCAGAGTGATAGTTTCGATAGTTTAAAATTGTCCTCTGACTGAAAATTGTATTTAGCTTTAAGATCTGAACAAGATCTGAATATTTTACATTTCAAATCAATTAATACTTACGTCCGCATAAGGTTATGGTCGGTCACTGACCGCTTGCCTTTACGACATAGTGCAGGGCGCCGCGCCAGAGGACATGAGGTGCCCGCGCCTCAGTCACAGGTGGGGTTCTAAAAACGGGTCCCATACGTTGTTCCCAGACCACAGTACACGCACATGGAATATGACGCTATGTTCATTATGCCAACGATTTTCCACTACCCTGACAGCAACCTGTGGCATATGACATGCACACACAAGCAATAGCTAAAAGAAGCTGAGTTGCTACTAAATCAATGACATGGCAGATCTAAAGCCACGGACGTCGGTTCCAGTATACTGTACGCTCCACTCCGGCTGGTACCGACTGTCTGGACAGTCATTCTGTCAATTCACTTCAGTAATTATCCTCAAATTCTATGACAACCCGTGTTGTCCCACTGACAAACTGATATGACATATAATAATAAAACACCGCTCGCTCTTGCAACCCACAAAGCGTTTCTGGTATTCATAGCAAGCTAAGCCTTATATAAAATCCCCACAAAATAACGGTTAAATTAGAATAATACTTACTCCTCTTGCAAACGCGAAATGGTCCTGGTACAACTTCGGCAGGTGTATTCAAAAACCCACTGGCATTATCAAACTGTCAATATTTTGTATGGTCGTTTATATCTTTAAATAGACTACAGTATGATGTATATCCCAGCTCACTTCATATAGTTCCGACTCGACTCAGTCTTCCGCCATTTTGGTTGTGATGGGGAATCCACCGCTCACCGCGTTTTTCATGCACAGGGCTTTAGCCAGTGTCAGGTCACCACATGCAATTGAATTCGGCAGCAACAAAATAATGAATTAAACCATTGTGTTATTGCAACAACGGATGAAAAAACAATAATTAAACCAATAATTAACCATTGACCAACGAATTCTTAAATAATTTAATTGCTAAAAGACCTAGCCTATTTGCAAACCTACAGAAAATAAATGTATTAAAATGCATGTAGTACAGTGTATAACTATACATTATTGTGCAGTGTTCATTATGTTATTCTTACTAAGACTCCTAGAAGAATAATGTAAAGTGAATACCCACCGGGTGCATCAATTGAGCAGTTGCCTTATCGATACTATTCTGCCACCTAGTGGCAAACGTCATTGTTGAAAATCTTTTTTGTGATATCATCACTCGTGCGTTTCTATCACAATTAATCATACAAAATAAATTATAACAAACCCCACGACAGAAAATGCATTCTCTGCATAAATGCGGAGTATCTGAATAAGTGCACGTTGCCTAAATAGAAAGGAAAAAAATTAGGTTCTACCGAGATTTGAACTCGGATCGCAGGATTCAGAGTCCTGAGTGCTAACCATTACACCATAGAACCCACTGGAATCATTACGGGAGCAATATATATTTAAAGCATCTTTTCCGAGGTTGCTATCATTTGGTTTGCTATCTTTAGCCCCCCTCCCCTTCGCAAGTAGTTAGCAAACGTCACAACAAAATCCCGGAAGTCAGTCTGAAAACAGACCCGGTCGAGTTAGCGAGCTGCAAGCTACCTGAGGGTTCAAAAACCGACGTGTTAGATCATCGCATTTTTAGCAATTAACCCAAGATAAATAATAATATTTATCTTTTAAAGAATGGGAACCAGAGATGATGAGTATGATTACCTGTTTAAAGGTAAGATTATCGCTAATATTGGATTGGCAATCGCTAACAAAGCTAGCTAACGTTGTCAGGCTAGCTAACGGGGTAGCTGAAATATCAGTCATGATAACGTTAGGCTTGTATCGGTATTGAATAGCTCTGTGTTTACGTACCTTTTTTTCAAACAAAAAAGATAGAGCTTGTTATGAATTAGCTAACTGAAATTGTGAAGCAGTTGGATTACAAGGTTAATTACAAATGCCCAGTCTGTAGGTAAGGGGTGTCCAGCTTTATGTCTGGCAACGACGTAAGTTAGCTACTGTAGTGGTACAGCTGTTTAAAAACAAAGCTGAGTTTTATGAAGTTGGGTGTTTCCCCGCGATATCTACCTTGTTAGATTGCAATTTTAATTAACAAGCTGTTTTTTAAGTTACATGTAATGGCTGTCAAGTGATGTGTGTGATGTCGATATTCAGTGCCTAGCTATATGATTTCCTTATTGGTTTTGGCTCTGTATGCGCATTACATTTTAGTTAAATTGCTTCTCGATAGGTAATTCTTGTCCTGCAGAGTTGTGTTTATCGGTTTTATTGAAGTCATATATTAACTATTTGCTACACGACAACTGGCACTGCTCATGTTTGGCTGTATCACAGCTAAAGTGAATTATTGCGGTGCCATTGGTGGTGAGAACTGTTACGTGAAATCAAGTGGATGCCGCGTCCATATCCCATTGTAACGGCTACAAACACTGACTGTGTCCATATGCTCTGGTTTTCAGTCGTTCTCATAGGAGACTCAGGCGTGGGCAAGAGTAACCTGCTGTCTCGTTTCACCCGAAATGAGTTTAACCTGGAGAGCAAAAGCACAATCGGGGTGGAGTTCGCCACCCGCAGTATCCAGGTGGACGGGAAGACCGTGAAGGCTCAGATCTGGGATACAGCAGGACAGGAGCGCTACCGGGCTATCACCTCAGCGTGAGTATGGAGGAGGACCCTCTGTTTTTAACAGTGCTCAGGTTTTCTGTTTTATCCATCAGTGGTCACAGTTAGGATGGAGGGAGGGGAAGCTGGTTCCAGGTCTGTGTGAAGGACCCCTGTGCAGTTCGATTAATAACCAATGGTTGTTGTGTCATGTCATTTAGCTCTTTGTTAACTGACATGGATATTCTCTATCTTTAAGCTCTGATATAGAATATACATGTTATCGTTTAATGTAAATTCCATCATTGGTACTTGTAATGCTGACTTGCGTCGCATTAATGTGATTCTGGTCTGTCATGCTCTCACTGACCAAGTTGACAACACATTCGTAGACATTTACATAGAATCATAAGCATCCATGAGCCCACATCTCCGGACAGTCTTACAACATATTTCCTGTCCCATGTAAAATGTAACTAAAGCACCTATGTCCTGCTTTAATCCCACTGAGATTCATTGTGACAGTATTGTATGCCACTGTGCTCCGGTCTGTCTGTCTGTCCTCATTAATTATGTATAGTGCTGCTGTATGGAGCAGGGAGGATATTGCACTGTCAGTATGAGCACAAATAGTCTATATGTACCAAACAGCAGAAGTGATCGTAAATCAACGCTGGTTAGATACAGCCGGTGTGTATCGACTGTATCTGTCTCAGAGTACGAGACTGGACTTGTCTTCTAGGTTATAATTTATATACCGGAATTAACGTCACTGTTATTCTTGACTGGCACAAAAAGTGTATTCTCTCAGCACAGCATCGATCCTACAGAATTAATCTGTAGTCAGTGGTCCTCTACACAGAATTTAGAAGTTGACTTTTTTGTGAAGTGTTTTGATGACACCAAGCTGCCTCTTGCCACAACGACAGGACATACGCTTCCGCTTCTCTGCGATGGCCATCCAAAAATCCCGATAACACGTTGGGTGGAGTTTCTCGTTCCCACTAGGGCGGCGCTACGCTACAGCGCTCTGCGATAGCCATGATGAGGAGGACCCTGTCCCCTAATGGTGATGTCGTCACACAGGTACTACAGAGGAGCGGTGGGGGCTCTGCTGGTGTACGACATCGCCAAGCACCTGACGTATGAGAACGTGGAGCGCTGGCTGAAGGAGCTCCGGGACCACGCCGACAGCAACATCGTCATTATGCTGGTGGGCAACAAGAGCGACCTGCGCCACCTCAGGGCCGTGCCAACCGACGAGGCACGGGCATTCGCAGGTCAGTGCTGTTACATTAAGCGATTGCCCCACCGCCACAACCGCCCCCGAAGAATACCCAAGATCGGCTGTTTCTGTAGGGTGTGTTTGAAGGTCCCTTGGTTGCGTATTGAAATGAGAGCCATGGTCCCCGAAGAGCTAGGAAAGGAGGTGAACGCTGGTCCGTCAGGCTGCCCAGACGCTAGCGGCTTGTGCTGTGTTTATGTAACAATACAAAAGGCTTCACGTTACTCACCAAGTATATTTAGCTAGCTAGTTAGCTTAGTTAGCGCTTATGAGGCAATATCAACGATGAAAAGGCATCATGTTACATAGAAGTTCTAGTGCTAAGGGACATAGAGTTTACCGTCTTGAACTCTCTGTATATATTTCTCTCCTCCTTTAATAATTTCAGATTTTTTAGCAGTCCTTTAATTTCTTCCATGAATTGTTATTTTTCTCCCCTCAGAGAAAAATGGATTGTCTTTCCTTGAAACGTCAGCTTTGGATTCTACCAACGTTGAGACTGCTTTCCAGAGCATTCTGACAGGTTTGTGTCTGTGAGCCTGCATTTCGCTGTGTGTCTGTGTTCCCGCATTTCGCTATGTGCCTGTCTGTGTGCTTATGCATGTCTGTGCATGTCCTTGTCCAGCGGATGTATCCTGTGTAAGCCAACCCCTGCTGATTTGATCTGGTGTGTTGGCAAGACAGACTGGATGTGATCAAGTATTTCAATTCCTCTCTTGTCCGACCCCCCCCCCCCCCCCCCCCCCCCCCTTTATCTTTCCCCTGTCAGAAATTTACCGTATCGTCTCGCAGAAGCAGATGTCAGAGCGCCAGGAGAGCGACATGTCTCCTAGCAACAACGTGGTGAACATCCAGGTGCAGCCCACTGAAAACAAACCAAAGATGCAGTGCTGTCAGAACATCTAGCCCCGCCCACGTTACACCCCCCCCCCCTCCCCGACCCACTTCGGGGTGGGGGGGGGGGTTAATACCAATTTGACTGTTCACGTTGAAGCTCCTCCTTGATGGGTGCATGCATTTCAGCTCGCCCCAGGTGGGTGGATGTTTCGTCGAAGGCAACAGTCTTGGTTGTGCAGATTTGACCCACCTGGAACCCAGAGTGAGGTTAAATAAACACACCCACTTTCCCTCGTAGTCTTGTAGTCCCCCCTCCCGTCTCCCCCTCCCTTACTGGTCGGGATTCAGGAAGTGTAGTCAACGTCTTGAGTAGGATGTTCTCTAGCTGAGCCTTTTCAGCCAATGGCAGGAAGGCATTTCTCTCACTTAGATTTAATACTGTTAATGCGCTGACATGACTAACATTCTCCACAGTAATGTCTTAATATATGAATGTTATTTCTTTTCTTCGTCCTTTCCTTTCATTTAAGACATCTAGCGTGTATCCTTTTGATTTTTACTTGTCTTTTTTATTCACATTTATTTTTCAGAATATTTAATCATATTTACCACTAATGTGTATGCGTTTAAAGCACACTGAGAATGTTCTCTGTTTCTGTCTATGATCTCCTCCCAACATTCTAGCTCGCTCTCTCTCTCCCTCTCTATTTAAAGCAATGCAATGTTTCAGAATGGTAGGTTTCAAATGTGGAAGTATCAAGAATAGTATACTAGATAGTGTGTGTGTGTGTGTGTGTGTGTGTGTGTGTGTGCCTCCTTAGGGGTAGGTAGTCTCGGACAGTTCACCTGATTGCTGCAAAGCGCAAAGTTCTAGGATAGGATCTGTGCGCTAGTGGCTCCAACCATACAAACGACAGGGCAACAAAACTCCTCAGCAATTTAGAGAAAGTCCAGCTTCATAAAACGCTTAAACAGTGTCCCACACGGCTCCCAGTTACATCTATAGTGTATTGTATGCTTGGGGGCTTTTGGTCAAATGTGGTGCCCTATGTAGGAAATAGAGGTGTCACTTTGTTCACAGTCTGCGTTGCGGCAGGTCAGTTTCGTGTTATGACGATGGGTGGCACTGACGTCGTACTTGTTTTCGACGTGGTTCCCAAGGTGATGGCATGTTGTCCGAAATCTCGGGAAAGAATGCAGGACGCTACCGTTGGATGGACAGCGACTGAGTGAATGTGACGGGTTGTCCGTGAACTCTGTTGGATGAATTAGGACTGATTTAATGACTTCGTAGTTGAAGTCTGGGTTGGGCTCAGTTCCTGTCTGTTCAGAAAGAAACTAAATTGCAATTCCACGTTTCCTCATTTGTGTAATTAGAATTGAACCCTGCTCTCAGTTAAATTTAGATTTGTGCTTCCTAGTTGCGGGTTAACCGTACTGTCGTCTAATGATACTCTGGAGTCTTAAGACAAGCTTTTTTTGTCTCACTAACCAACAAAAGTTTTACATATTTTTTCTTTTAAGTAGCCTTACGGCTTCAATCCTGAATATGCATATGCGCCTTTAGCGTTAAATTGATGCCTCTGCGTATGTTAACGCTTTTGACATTTCAAACTGAAAGTAACGTAACGGTGACAGAATTCCGGGACCGTTCAACATCAGTCAAGGTGAAAATGTACCTGTGTATTACTGGGGTTATGCAGGGTTGTGTTCATTTTCAAATCAAATCTAATCGGTTTGCATTCGTGTCAAACTTTCGGTTTGGTTAAATCGATCCATTGACGGCGTTGCGTTACTAAAAGGCTATCTGCCCATCGCACTCTCAGTGCCTCTAGCTATGACCCCAGACTACAATCCTAATGTAAACATGAAATATACAGTACCTACGTAAGGGCCAACTAGCCCCCATATGCCCACTACGCCCCACCATTTTACCCCACATGCTCTACCACATACCGTTCCTGCCAGCTGACGCCACTGCTAGTCGAGGACAAAACGGGGCTAGCTGGCTCTCGGTAACATCGGACCGACCTGGGTCTAATACGTAAAACTGCTTGAGAATTGCTTGATGTCATTAGGCCCAAAAAGTCGTCAGCAATTATAAAATAACAAAAAAATTAGTTTGCCAAGCTAAATTGTATGCTCACATTTATGTCAATATTTTACAAAGTATGTTTGGCTGACCCGGTTCTGGTTCCCTCGCGTTGTCCAATGTTGTCCAGAATCACGTTGAAGCCTGTATTCACCAAGCGGCCTCTTTATTCTACACATTGCATGGCTTTCTACGTCATGAATCTCGCCCCAGCGACAGTTATTATTGATATTATTATGCCTTACGTATATAGCTGGGTCATTATTAGCGTTATATGTAAAAAAAAAAATCTGTTCGGCTACTGTCTGCATGTTCAGTGTATTACCCCTACATGTATATAATATTCTACAGCTATGAGGCAAACCACCCGCTGGGCTGGGTTTCCCTCAACTCTCGGGTTGCTCGTTCAATCTCCGCTGAACGTGAGAACATTGCCTTTTAATTGGGGCGCTGTCTACGGGTGTGGTCGCAGCCACCAGCTGGGGGACAGTGATGTCAGTTGAGTGTAACCCTAGGCCCGATCGCCATGCACCAGACCGTTCACACACTGACGCTGTCAGCCAGATGACGTGCTTAACAAGTCCCCACACTGGGCCACGTATGGAGTGACGTTACTGACACCAGAAACCCAATAAAGACTAGGTTTCTGAATTCAAATGTTCACGGCAGCACTAATCTCCCTCCATAGCTTTCGCACTTGGTTCCACTGATCTGTCGCTGAACCATCACGCTGGACGTGTCCGTGAATCACACTGCTGATGGTGCAGCGTCATTCTGGTTGAACCATGCTGAGTGATGCGTTCAGTGCGGAAAACAACGGTTGAACGTAAATGACACGAAATCTGTCGGGATTCCAGGTTAATTATTACAGCGTGCGTTCTGTTGAACTCTGATCTAGGCCGTATCTGTATTTGTGTGTTGTGGATATTATTATGACAGGAAATCTAGAGCTTCGGTCCACTGTCACAATGTGTTCACGTGTGTCTGTGTATGTGTATGTGTGTGTGTGTGTGTGTGTGTGTGTGTGTGTGTCTGTGTCTGTGTCTGTGTTTGTGTGTGTGTGTGTGTGTGTGTGTGTGTGTGTGTGTGTGTGTGTGTGTGTGCGTGCGTGATAAGGAATGTGTGACTCTGTCTGACGGTATCAATGGCGTTCTCTAACAGACGGTATTGTCATGCTGTGTCTCACAACCTGGGCTCCATCTTAAGTAGTGAACTAGATAGTAAATAGGATGCCATCAAAAGAGGTTCAGAAGATGGGCCGGTCTGCAGGGGCCGGTCTGCAGGGGCCGGTCTGCAGGGGCCGGTCTGCAGGGGCCGGCCCGCGGGTATGTAGGAAGTGATTGTTTTTGTCTTTGTTTTTTAAAAAACGATTTTAAGTCGTCTCACATATACCTCTATCGTTTTACTTTTGATATGTTATGAACTCTTTTTTTGGCTCATGATTTTTTTTTTCTCTTTGTTTTTAATTAAATGCTGTCACTGATTGTAATTTCATTGTAAAACGTGTGAAACTATGCCATTTCAATGATTTTGGAGTATTACGTGTGGGTGGTTGTTTAGGACTGGGGAGGAGGGGTGTGGAGTTGGGTGGAGTTGAATCAGATAGGTTTATGTTTTGTACAGATTGATAAATTGTACAATTTTGTTTATATCTTAAGTTATCAATTCATCTTAATAAAGCGCACCAGTTATAAACCTTTCACCCATCTAAGTTCTCCATTTGCATACAAATGTAGCTGAAGATGTTTGTTGTGTAATTAGTGTTTTTGCAGTACAAGTCAAAGCTGTTAAAGCGATGGAATTAAGATGTAAGGATTTCCATTTGGGAAGACAAATGTGAAACATTCCACAAATACCAGATGTTATCTTTTCGTTCTCGTTATATAATCTCTGGCGGACCACAATTCCTGAAGAGGAATATGTGAGCACCAGGGTCGGAGTAAATTCTTCAGCATTCCTGATTCAAAAGTGTCATTTAAAATTGCAATTTCTGAACAGCCTTGATTTGAAGTGGAATTGGTGAGCAGTCAGTCACCGTAGAAACACGACAGCAGTCACTTGGCCCTGAGCTGTGGCAACTTTATTAGAATTTATGCATTTAAAAAGACAAGCAGCATGGGGGTCTACCATGGCACAACACAGTGTATGGACGGTGTAGATTTGCTTCCCAAATGGCACCCTTTAAAGTGCACAATTTTTTGTATTAGTGGCACTGGTTTGCCATTTGGGATGCAAGCCTGGCCTTGTGAGGGAAAGAAACAAATAAAGCGATGACATACTTTTCGTGTATGACTGTCTTGTTACTCGTGTCGGGTCTGGATTCTGTCTGAAAGCGGGCAGTCTGTGTCGTGTTGACACTGTTCCCATTTTCACAAAGAAAATCAAAAAGTGCTTTTAAAAGCTGCAATGCCTGGAACCCACTTTTATAGTTTATATATATATATAAAATATCTCAAACCGGACCCTGCTATGAACATGTCATGTTATTGCTACTCACTGAGGTTGGGGGTGAATATCCATGCGGAAATGACGATGATGATGATGAAGTAATAGTTGCGTCGTTATGATGGTGGTTTCTGCCCTGCGTGTTAGCATTGTTGTGACAGTGTGAACTGAATACGCGGACGCAAATTGTTGACAAGCGTTCTCTACAATGGTTTTACCATAAGGTTATATCTATGGGTCCATTAAAGAGATATCTCCTAAATAACTTTTGGGTGATCCTTCCGTCACATCGTTGATGTTGTAAAGCAGTTCAACTAGGATTTATGACCATGTTCAAAACTGGGCGCAATTGGGAAAAATAACAGGTTGCTTCCACCAATTGGCTTAACAATGACAGAATGCTAACTAGCTACTGGGATTCATTGTTCTGCATGCAGATTTATTAGCTGTACACAACATAAAAATCACCACCACTACTGAATACATTAGGTAGCTACAATAAATATAAAAAGATAACATTTTCACCAGAGAAAATGTGGACCTGTTTAGGATCTTAAAATGTAAACATGAGAAAAAGTAAATAAGAAATGATGTGTAAAAATATGACATCAATTCACATACAGTGGATATAAAAAGTCTATACACCCCTGTTAAAATGCCAGGCTTTTGTGTTGTAAAAGAATGAGACAAAGATAAATAATGTCAGAACCTTTTCCACTGTTAATGCAACCTATAATGTGAACAATTCAATTGAAAAACTCACAAAAATCTTCGAGGGAGAAAAATGAATGAAAGAAAACCTTACAATAACCTTTTTGCGTAAGTGTGCACACCCTCTTATAACTGGGGATGTGGCTTTGTTCAGAATTAACCAATCAAATTCAAACTCATGTTAAATAGAAGTCATTACACACCTGCCACCATTTAAAGTGACTGTGACTAATCACAATTAAAGTTCAGCTGTTCTAATAGGATTTTCCTGACATTTTCTTAGTTGCATCTCAGAGCAAAAGACATGGTCCACAGAGAGCTTCCAAAGCATCAGAGGGTTCTCATTGTTGAAAGATATCAGTCAGGAGAAGGGTAATTTCCAATTTGAAAATAATTTCCAAAGCATAAGATATACCATGGAACACAATGAAGACAGTCATCAAATGGAGAAAATATGGCACAACAGAGACATTACTAAGAACGTCTCTCCAAAATTGATGAAAAGACGAGAAGAAAAATGGTCAGGGAGGCTTCCAAGAGGCCTACAGCAACATTAAAGGAATTGCAGGAATTTCTGGCAACTACTGGCTGTGTGCTACATGTGACAACAATCTCCTGTATTCTTCATATGAATGGGCTATGGGGTAGGGTGGCAAGCCTTTTCATGCAAAGAAAAACATCCAAGCCCAGCTGAAGTTTGCAAAAACAAACATCAAGTCCCCCAAAAGCACATGGGAAAATGTGTTATGGTCTGATGAAACCAAGGTTTAACTTTTTGCCCATAATTCCAAAAGGTATGTTTGGCGCAAAAAATATCCTGCACATCCCCCAAAGAACACCATACCCACAGTGAAGCATGGTGGTGGCAGCATCATGCTTTGGGGCAGTTTTTCATCAGCTGGAACCGGGGCCTTAGTCAGTGTAGAGGGTATTATGAACAGTTCCAAATACCAGGCAATTTTGGCACAAAACCTTCACGTGTCCATTAGAAAGCTGAAGACGAAGTTCACATTTCAGCACGACAACAACCCAAAGCAGACATCCAAATCCACAAAAGCATGGCTTCACCAGAAGAAGTTTAACGTTTTGATATGGCCCACCCAGACCCCAGACCTGAATCCAATTTAACATTTGTGGGGTGATCTGAAGAGGGCTGTGCACAGGAGATGTCGTCGCAATCTGACAGATTTGGAGCACTTTTGCAAAGACGAATAGGCAAATATTGCCACATCAAGATGTGCCATGCTAATACCCTCCTACCCAAAAAGACTGAGCACTGTAATAAAATCCAAAGGTGCTTCAACAAAGTATTACTTTAAAGGTGTGCAAACTTATGCAACTAGTTTTAAATTTTTCCCCCATCAAAGATTTCAGTTTGTTTTTCAATTGAATTGTTCACGTTATAGGTCACATTAAAGGTGGAAAAAGTTCTGACATTATTTATCTTAGTCTCATTCTTTTACATCACAAGAACCTGGCATTTTAACAGGGGTCTGTAGACTTTTTACATTCACTGTACATGTACTGTGTCCATCTGGTCTGTGAGTTGTAAGGTTACTTTTGTTTAAATATATACTGTATAATCACAGGTCCTATTCATTAGCACACGCCGTGGCAAAAATGTCTTCCTCTCTGGCGCCCTAATGAATATGAGCCTGGTTTATCTGAGAACTTGTGTCCATGTCAAAAGTCTGCAGATGCTTCCACCTCTTGGCTCCTCTTCATCACCCTTGGCAGAACTGGTGGCCCATGCCGGCTATATCAATATACAATGGAACAGGCCCAGTTGGTCCCCAGTCAAGTCTCACAACGACGGACTTGAATGATTTATCCAGTTCACTGTCTTGACAGAGAGGGCAGATCTAAACCAACGCCGTTTTGGGCAACGCTATGAGCAGTTCTTTTTTCCAAAATAGTTGACAGTCCTTTTCTATGGGTAGCCTATCCGAGTGGGGGGTAGAACCATTGAGCCCAGCGAGACCATTTAGAGGTCCATGATGTTCAGTGTGTTCTAAAAAAAACAACAACATTTGTGTGTGTGTGCGTGTGTGTGCGTGCGTGTGTATGCATGTCGTCCACAGAGCCAGGCTGTACACGCTAGTTGCCTGATCTCCCAGCGTCTGCCTCTGCCTCTTCAAACTAATACATAGAGGGTATCCCGGCGACACGCCCACCACGCTGAATGTTGCACCGGTCATATCGAAATGACAGAGCCTATTATACAAATTCCCGGTGGACCGGGTCGTGACCCCTTAGGTCATCAGGATCCATGAGATCCTGCGGGGGGGTGGGGGGGTCTATAGCAGGGAGCTGGTTGGGCTGCCGGGCAGGGGCGGGCTGTTCCCCTGGGGGTGTGTGGGGCTGTAGCTCTGGCTGTGCCTCAGGGGAAGCAGGTCGTAGTGGCTGGGGATGTGGCTGTTCCTGGGCAGGTCGTAGGGGTTCTGCGGGTACGTGGGGACCACTGCGCCGTTGGAACCCTGGAGAACACTCACCGTGGGTTCTAGAGGGGACAAAGAGGAGGGATGGGGAGAGCGAGAGGCAAGCAGATGTCTTTTAACGTGACCAACTTTCAAAACATTTAATCTGACTCGACCTCCCGCACTGAGTAAAGACAGAAACAACAGTCAGATCAAAGGTGTTTTATAAAGCCCTTTTCACGTCAGCAGTTTTCACAAAGACAAGGTCGCTTTTGCGGACACCCAGCCTGAAGCACCAACAGGCGTGCAGTACTGAATGGAGGTACAGTACCAGTTCGGACACAATTACCCATTCACTTGAATGTCCAAACGTTTCACTGGTGCCACACATCCATTTACACTAAACAAATGTGACCCCTCACAAACCGTCGGTGAGTGGCGGCACTCACCGACGTCGTAGACGTTCTTGGTGGCAGCGTGCGTGGCCGTGGTGACGATGGCGGAGGAGCAGTAGGGCATCTGGTGGTGAGCGGGACTCTTCATCTCCACGTAGCTGCTCTCCGAGTGCTTGCAGGCCAGGGCCAGAGGGTCGTTGATGGTGGCGTAGGGGTTCTCGCTGCTCAGGGAACACGTGCTGGACAGGGAACCCTTCGTATAGTCTGACGGTCAAGAACGGAAAGACACACTCGGTCAAACGATGAGTGTCCGACTCAGTGAGTGTTGTGTCACTGTGTGCGTACGCTGTATGGCTAATTGAATTAAAACAAATCTTAATTGCGTCTTCGGCTTGGCCAGAGTGTAGAAAGGCCCTCATGACCCCTGGAACAACGTCATTAACAAACAAATATTTTCTATGCATAATTCGATCAGATTGACACTGGCTCAGATTGACCGCAATATGCAAGTTACCCAACTGGACAAACTAGGCTGAATACATTCTCCGTCAACAACCTGTAGGAAATAAACACTGGGAAACAGACAGCATTCAGGATGACAGATTCACAACAGAACACCAGACACACAGTACGATAAAGAATTCAGATCTTTGAGGCTGTTAGTAGTGGTACTGTGTGTTAGTTAGAGCAACGGTTCTCAAACCCCTCCTCGGGGATCCCTAACCCTTTCATGTATTTGTTCTGCTCCTGAGCTAGCACACCTCCTTCAACCAGACCATATCAATCTCCATGACTAGGACGATTCAGGTGACCTAGTTCAGAGCTGCAGCAACATCATGAGATATCCGGGGGTCCCCGAGGAGAGCTTAGAGATCCATGGGGTTAGTGTGTGTGTGTCTATGGGTTGGGTGCGGGCAAAGGAGAGAGAAGAGCAGAGGAGGACCAGAATGAAACCACCAGGAGGGAGAACCACACGGAGGAACAGGAGGAGATTACACGCGTGCCCTGCGAAGAGAGACGAGACACACAGAGGTCAGCACACCTGATCTTAAACACACACCAGTTAATACGCACACATGCCAGCTTACAGTATATATAAAAACACACTTCAGATATGGAGGATGGAATGTGTGACATGAAACAGACAATAAATGTAACTTGGTAGATAAGATGGTCTAATGAAGGACATAGCGTTCAATACCTCTTATTATGGACGGTCTAATTAAGCAATAAGGCCCAAGGTGGTTTGGTATATGGCCATTATACATAGGCCATTGAGCTGTTCTTAGGCATGACACAATGCGGAGTGCCTGGACACTGTCCTTAGTGGAAATAGATTGGCAATATACCACTGACCCCAGAGTTGCAATATTGCTTTTATAAACTGTTTACCAATGCAATTAGAGCAGTAAATAATGATGTCATGTCATACCCATGTTCATACCTATGGTATACGGTCTATTACCATAGCTTTCAGCCAATCAGCATTCAGGGTTCATACCTTGTGGTTTGTAATCAGTTACATAGCATTCATTAACACCTTGTAATAATACACACATTTATAATAATACACACATCAGTTATCATATCTTAATTTGAGAGAGTTTCACACATCCAAAAATCCATCCACCAGCAACAGGTAATATGGATTATAATGAATAGACAATATTTTGTTTATCAGTTTTTCTTAAGTCAAGTCTAACATTTAACAGAAGAACCAATCAATCAATCAAAATGTATTTATAAAGCGCTTTTTACAACAGCAGTTGTCACAAAGTGCTTTACAGAGACACCCGGCCTTAAACCCCAAGGAGCAAACAACAGTAGTGTTGAATTTCAATCAGGTTTAAGAAGTGGCCAATTGAGACACAGCATCTGTAGGAGTGCCAACGCCCACCATACTGTACCTCTGTAGTACTGCTCGTGGTAGGAGCTGTAGCGCCGGTCCACACAGTACAGACCTGCAGACACGCGGAAGGGAAACGTTAGCGACACTCACGGCAACGGTGTGACACAGAGGACCACCATTGGGCAGATGTCTGCAGGCTTTCATTTTCTTTACTGGGAGTTAGTGAAATGTACCCAGTTCATTGAGGTTATAGTAGGCTGTCCACTCTGGGGCGCTGTTCCTGTTCAAACTTTTATTCTTCACCTGGGAAGGAAACACCCGGACACAAATGAACAATACATAATAACCCAATTCACAAACATGAATGCAATTCACACATTGTCAAACAGCGAAATCCGACATTGACTGAAGCTGACCCACCCTGGCACCCACCCTGGCACCCACCCCGGCACCAACCCCGGCACCCACCCCGGCACCCACCCTGGCACCAACCCTGGCACCCACCCTGGCACCCACCCTGGCACCAACCCTGGCACCAACCCTGGCACCAACCCTGGCACCCACCCTGGCACCAACCCTGGCACCCACCCTGGCACCAACCCTGGCACCCACCCTGGCACCAACCCTGGCACCAACCCCGGCACCCACCCTGGCACCAACCCTGGCACCAACCCCGGCACCCACCCTGGCACCCACCCTGGCACCCACCCTGGCACCAACCCTGGCACCAACCCTGGCACCCACCCTGGCACCAACCCTGGCACCCACCCTGGCACCAACCCTGGCACCAACCCCGGCACCCACCCTGGCACCAACCCTGGCACCAACCCCGGCACCCACCCTGGCACCAACCCCGGCACCAACCCTGGCACCCACCCTGGCACCAACCTTGGCTCCCCTGGTCTTCCTGTTGGGCTTGGCGTAGTGGCCAGCGTGAAGGCAGGGTCTCAGTGTGTGGTATGAGGGGTTGGTGAAACATCGACTGGCCGTGCTGTTGGTGGGAGATGACTCTGGGGAGGAGAGCAAGCCAGTACACTGCAGCCCTATACAGTGCGGAGAAACCATCTTATAGCACAGGGCTACATATTGACACGACAGACCGGACTACACATTCACACGACAGACCGGACTACACATTCACACAACAGACCGGACTACACATTCACACGACAGACCGGACTACACATTCACACAACAGACCGGACTACACATTCACACGACAGACCGGACTACACATTCACATGACAGACAGGACTACACTTTCACACAACAGACAGGACTACACATTCACACGACAGACCGGACTACACATTCACACAACAGACAGGACTACACATTCACACAACAGACAGGACTACACATTCACATGACAGACAGGACTACACTTTCACACAACAGACCGGACTACACATTCACACAACAGACAGGACTACACATTCACGCAACAGACCGGACTAAACATTCTCACTACAGGCAGGACTACACATTCACACAACAGACAGGACTACACATTCACGCAACAGACAGGACTACACATTCACGCAACAGACAGGACTACACATTCACGCAACAGACCAGACTACACATTCACACAACAGAAAGGACGACACATTCACACAACAGACGTGGATATGCAGGGTACATCAAACTGCACCACGTGACATGTTAACTCCACAGCTGAAAATAAGAGTTCAAATCAGTGGGCTCAGCTGTTCAAGTTCTACAGCAGGCATGGGCAACTAGCAGCCCGCTGGCAGCCCTCTTTTTGCGGCCCTCAGATATATTTAGAAAACAGGAAAAGGATATATACACAAACAAAATATAAATAATGTTTGACCTTAAATATGTTGTAATGTTAGTACTGGAACCAACATCTATACTGGAAACGAAACATGAAATTCACTTGAAATGATTTTTTTGCATGTTTACACATAAAACTGTAATTTCAGGGTCTCAGAAAGCAGTTATGTAGCTGAGTGTGCTGATGTTTGAGCCATAAAACATGATGATACCTATTACAGAAGTCACTGTACAAGCAAAAATATCAAAGTGGTAAAAACAGCCCAAAAACCTACAGCGTTCAAAGGGTTAATGCGTTTAATAACACAGCAGCGAATCCCAGGAGAGATGAGCAGAGAAGGAACTGCACGTTGATCAATATTTTTAAATTGCCCAGATATATGTTAACTAGCATCAGACCTACTGTACTTTTAATGCATTTGTTAATAATTACATACAATACATGGACATGTGTGTGGTCCAAGTTAATCTGTGGCCCCCTGATGACCAGTACATAAAATATGTGGCCCCCACCACCATTCAAGTTGCCAATCCCTGTTCTACAGCAACCAACTGCAAAAAAGTTGCCAGAAAGAGGAGGAAAAGGCTGAAAAGAGAATTAATTTAGAAGATACATGAGTTTAAGACAAAGGCAGCACTCTGAAAGAGGTAGGCACCACAGCAGATAATGTACAGATGGTTAACAACAATACTGTTATATAACATTTAAAAAGTTACCATTAGTAAGTGGAGCTGAGTTAAACAGTCAATATCACTACGTGGAGCTAAGTTAAACAGTTAATATCACTAAGTGGAGCTGATTTACACTGTTAATATCACTAAGTGGAGCAGAGTTAAACTGTTAATATCACTAATTGGAGCTGATTTAAACTGTTAATATCACTAAGTGGAGCAGAGTTAAACAGTTATTACCATTACTAAGTGGAGCTGATTTAAACAGTTAATATCACTAAGTGGAGCAGAGTTAAACAGTTAATATCACTAAGTGGAGCTGAGTTAAACAGTTAATATCACTAGGTGGAGCTGAGTTAAACAGTTAATATCACTAGGTGGAGCTGAGTTAAACAGTTAATATCACTAAGTGGAGCAGAGTTAAACAGTTAATATCACTAAGTGGAGCTGAGTTAAACAGTTAATATCACTAATTGGAGCTGATTTAAACTGTTAATATCACTAATTGGAGCTGAGTTAAACAGTTAATATCACTAATTGGAGCTGATTTAAACTGTTAATATCATTAAGTGGAGCTGAGTTAAACAGTTAATATCACTAATTGGAGCTGATTTAAACTGTTAATATCACTAAGTGGAGCTGAGTTAAACAGTTAATATCACTAATTGGAGCTGATTTAAACAGTTAATATCACTAAGTAGGGCTGAGTTAAACAGTTAATATCACTAATTGGAGCTGATTTAAACAGTTAATATCACTAAGTAGGGCTGAGTTAAACAGTTAATATCACTAAGTGGAGCTGAGTTAAACAGTTAATATCACTCATTGGAGCTGAGTTAAACAGTTAATATCACTAAGTGGAGCTGAGTTAAACAGTTAATATCACTAAGTGGAGCAGAGTTAAACAGTTAATATCACTAATTGGAGCTGATTTAAACTGTTAATATCACTAATTGGAGCTGATTTAAACTGTTAATATCACTAAGTAGGGCTGAGTTAAACAGTTAATATCACTAGGTGGAGCAGAGTTAAACAGTTAATATCACTAAGTAGGGCTGAGTTAAACAGTTAATATCACTAAGTGGAGCAGAGTTAAACAGTTAATATCACTAAGTGGAGCAGAGTTAAAAAGTTAATATCACTAAGTGGAGCAGAGTTAAACAGTTACCATTACTAAGTGGAGCAGAGTTAAACAGTTAATATCACTAAGTGGAGCAGAGTTAAACAGTTAATATCACTAAGTGGAGCAGAGTTAAAAAGTTAATATCACTAAGTGGAGCAGAGTTAAACAGTTACCATTACTAAGTGGAGCAGAGTTAAACAGTTAATATCACTAAGTGGAGCAGAGTTAAACAGTTAATATCACTAAGTGGAGCAGAGTTAAAAAGTTAATATCACTAAGTGGAGCAGAGTTAAACAGTTACCATTACTAAGTGGAGCAGAGTTAAACAGTTACCATTACTAAGTTGGGCCGTCTGTAGCGTCTCACCGGAGAGCGAGTAGTCTTGGGGGGTGATCCTGAGGGCAGGAGTGTAGGAGACGCTGGGCATGTGGTTGCCCCCCTTCTCCCTCTGCCGATGACGCCACCACACGACCACGCCCAGCATCGTCATGACGAAAAGGAGCAGGAGGAGGACGCCCATGACGACGCCCGCTGACTGGCGCTCTGACGCCAACCCTGGGCTGATCTTGGTGAAAGGATTCAGCTCCTCCATCATCAGAGCAGCTAGGGAGGACAACAAACGGTGGACGGTTACTGTGTGTGTGTGTGTGTGTATGTGTTTATGTGTGTGGGTGTGTTGGGTTGAGTTCCTCAATTATTAGGGCAGCTAGAAAGAGGGGGCAAATAAATACAGTACATATAAAATATGTTTTAATTCTTCCCGATTAATCTTAAGTCTTCCTGGTTATTCTTGCCTGGTAGATCGAAACCTAGAGCAAAGTCAGTCACTAGGAACAGGAAATGTCTAGGGATACAGTATTGAACCAAACTTCCTTTTCTCCTGAACACAGGATGTGGGGCCAGACACACACACACACACACACACACACACACACACACACTAACCTTGGTCACAGCGAATGCCTTTGTATCCGATGCTGCAGTAGCAGGTTCCAGTGACGTAGTCACAGGTGGCATTGTTCATGCACTCACACAGCTGCTGACAGCCGTAGCCAAATGTACCTGGAGGACACTCTGCAGAGGAGAGATAAGTGTCACACACTGAACACACACCTCTGTTTTTCTACCCTTGTGGGGAACAGAAAACTTGAAATCCGAGTTTCGCATCCCTGAACCTGATCCTAACCCTAATCCCTGCCTTTAAATCAATCAGTCAAGCTTTATTCACACAGCACATTACATGTACAGAGGCGACGCGATGTGCTTCACATAAAAGCAGCCCAAACACAAAACTCATGACGCAAGACCAAAAGAAGAGGTTAGAAACTAAAGAGTAACGCTGCCCGGAAAAGTCAGGTTTATACTCACTGAGTTCACAGCTATGCCCGATGAACCCAGTCCGACAAGAACACTGACCAGTGATGTGGTCGCAGTCCGCTCCATTCTGACAGCGACACACTTCAGCGCAGTCTGTTCCAAAAAACCCAGAACTACAACCTGAATCAAACACACACACAATTTAGTACAAATAGCAGCACAGAACAAACGTTTGCACAACGTGTACCCAGAAAGTGCATTGAATGAAGGTGACCTGTCACTATATGGCAATGTATTATGAGTATGTGTCCGAATGTCTGTCTGTCTGTGTGTGTGTGTGTGTGTGTGAGACTCTGTTACAGTCGTCTGCCACTAGATGGCAATGTATGCATGTTTGTGTGAGTGACTCAATTACAGTTGTCAGCCACTAGATGGTGCTATCTGCATGTCAACGTGTGTACGTGTGTGTGCGTGTGTGTGTGTGTAACTCACGTTGTGTACAGAAGAGTCCGCCCCAGCCGGCACCACAGCTACATTCTCCGTCCACAGCGCTGCACTTGGCCCCGTTGTGACAGTTACAGGTATGGATACAGTCTGGACCCCAGGAACCCTGCGGACACTCTGCAGACACCACACACACCGTTAGACACTGACAGACAGACACACACACGCAAAAAAAAACATAGAGCCACACGGGCACACACACAAACACACACACACATGGTCTGAGCATTCTTCCAAATTAGCATAGCCCATCTTTGATTGAATATTAATGATTTCAGTTCATCAAAAGACAAAACTGCATAATGTCGCTGTCTGATGAAAAACTCTTATCTCCAAAATAGTAACTTTTCAGGAAATGAAAAAAATATCCATATTTTTTCATGGTATAACATTCGATTATGAAACTTTAGAAGACATTTTGAATAAAGGTTCTCGGTCCTGAAGACATGAAAGGTTCAGGATATATTGAGCAGAGTTATTGCCTTTAATATATGCAAAAAGGTATTTAATCAGAAAACGACAGTAGGTAGCAGCGTCTTTATATATTCCTAACAAACTCCTTTCAAGAATACAGTATGTGAGTGGGAAATGCAGTCGTTGTTAAAGTTTGACAACCCCACCCCCCCCACCCCCCCCACCCCCCCACCCCCCCCACCTCAGACTGGAGCCTGAACCGAACTAACTCCCATGTCTTTGGCCAGAGTGCCGCGGTAAATCCGGTCGTCTTTGAACGGTGGAGAAGCACAGGGCTGTCTCGGTTGGTGCTTTGACGCCGGCTCTGCTCTCTGCTTCTCAGACGCTCAGAAGCACAGTCTTATTTGGATTACTGACACGGAATCCCCGCCATAGAGCTGGGAGAGGACCCTTCTCTGGCACATCTTTATACAAAATGGATGGTTATCTTATTGACTTGTTTATCTACTTTTTGGCTATAAATGGTTAATGAATCAGCCGGTGAGGGTGAGCGAAAGACAGGAGGAAAGAGAGAGGCGGAGAGGGTGAAAGAGAGAGAGAGAGAGAGAGAGGTGGACAGGGTGAAAGAGAGGGAGAGAGAGAGAGAGAGAGAGAGAGAGGGAAAGACAGGGGTACATGTTAATGTTTCTAGACCAGTGGCTTAGGGTGCTCCAACAGTCTAGAGCCTCTGGTGCAGTGCAGCAGCGTGGGTTCAAATCGGACCTGCCGCTATTCCAGCGTAAACCTTCTCCTCTGTCTTTCATCACTTTCCTGCCCAGCAAAGAAAGAAATACCTGGAAAAAATAAACCTGTTCAAGAGAGTTTGGAAGTTTAAAGGGGGGCCTCCATACCCTTGGAGCAGTCCTCCCCGATCCATCCGGGATAGCACTGACACGATCCATCGATGGGGTTGCAGGTACTGTTGTTGGAGCACGTACACTCCTGTGCACAGCCTTTACCAAACCTGCCGCTCGGACACACTGGCACACAAACAAACACACAGTTTACTGCTCTGGCGCGCCACGTAGGTTCTCGGTCAGCATGTCCAGAACGACCCCACATTCCCTGCATCTAGTCCACCACCCTGACCAGTGTGTTATCCACCTTTCAGGTTGTTCGGCTCAGGGTGAACGCTGAGTAAACATGGAGCATGTCCCTGCATGGACGACGCTTCCCATAGTTCGGCTTTTAAACTAAAACAAAGTGTACGTGCCACTGAATCATCCCTAACTCACATCAGACAACAGTTTAAAGTAGTTCAGGGCAGGCGGACACTGTGGACTAGCCATTATAGACTCGGTCCAGTTATCTCACCAGCAATTTTAAAAGGCCAAAAAAAATGTCTGATGTTCTGTCCTCATGCAAGGCAATTAACCCTAATTGCTTGTGTAAGTTGCTTTGGAAAAGAGCATCCGCTAAGATGACTAAAATGTAATGGAAAATTATGTGGTGTTAGCAACACCAAGGTCAAGCCGGTGTTCCACTCACACGGCGTGAGAGAAAATTACACCTGCACTGCCTGAAGAAGCATTCGCTAAGTGCCATATCAATGTAGAGACAAAAACGGGAGCAAGAAGGACGAGGTAATGCTGGCATGGGAAGCGTTCACTTCAAGTTGAGGGGTTCTGATGCGTGGGACCTCGCATGCTTCCCCAGCTGGCACCCTAACTGGCGTCCCATTCCCTATACCCGGCACTACTTTTCACCAGAGCCCTTCCATTCAGGGTGCCATTTGAGGGATTTATTGAGCTTTTCCAATTATCTATCTGTCCAGCCTGTAGATGCAGTGCAGTGTTGAATGGTTTAGTTAGGACAGGTTGGAGACGGCATTAATACTGCAGAAGGGTTAAAGGGGAAGTTCACCCGTTTCATGCGTGCGCTGTATTCTTACTCGTTTATATTGGGGGCGAGTTCATTCCCCGAACATTCAGTCAGTTGCACTGTCTCTGTGATTTTGGCCACCCAATTAACTCAGCAATGTCATATAAGAGCTCAGTCCAATCCACAGTGGTGTATAATATTTGTCTTCTTTGTTTAGTTAAGTAGAAAATTGTTGTGCCATTTTGCTGAGTGGTGGTTTGTCATTGACAACAATGCAATATTAAATGGTGGTAAGTCTGTTCTAAATTGCTCCAAAACAATCCAAACCAACTCACATTACATCAGAATATTACTCTGAATAATACCCCTACACTGCATTTTGGGAGGGAAATACCACTGTCCCAAGAATCTATATGTGATTTGTTGTTGTAAATAGCACCATTCAAACATGGATTTACGGCACAGTAAAAAATAAATACACAATTTTGAGCAGAGGCATTACCTACAATAATATTCAGAGTTTGGAGCATTTTATACCATGCTTAGATACATTTTCATAATGCTTTGTAGTTAATCTGTCCAAATTCTCTTTTTGTAACAAAATGATATTTATAAAAAATGTAAAATACTAATGTTAGGAGAATCACCTATGAGCACAGAGTTAAAACTAGTCCATATGTAGAAATGGTTGAACTTCCTCTATAATGTAGGATAAGATAGGGCCAGCCAACATTAACACTGCTGCTTGACTCTGTTCTACATTATTAATGACAATGAATATTTCACCAATCTGTCCTCTCCCTTTAATTTAGGATTCCATTTGGAACCTAGGGAACCTTGGAACAGATCCATGGGCAGTCTATTCTTTTACCAGTCATATGAGAAATTAACAGTGTTTTAAACTGCCAAGAAGGGGAGGGGGGAGTGGGCCAACACAAGGACAGGGACAGTAAGAACAAATCGACAAATTAATTCAAATTATGAAAGACACGTTTCTTTTCTACGGTAAACGTCGAGAGGGCAGAAGAGGAGCAGGGTAAGCGTGATTTTGAGGTGAGGAAGGATGAGGAGGAGGAACTTGAGAGGGAGGAAAAAGGAGGATAAGGAGGAGGAACTAGAGAAGGAGGAAAAAGGAGGAGAAGGAGGAGGAACTGGAGAGGGAGGAAAAAGGAGGAGAAGGAGGAGGAACTGGAGAGGGAGGAAAAAGGAGGAGAATGAGAAGGAGGGAGACATGACTGAAGGTAGAGAAGAGGAGGGAGAGAAAGCTCTGACTTTCTCTTCAGTGATTCTATTTCAACAGGTTTAGTTACTATCTTCCTCTGAAATGCTCTTTCAAGTCCCTCAAAAATCATCTGGCATCTGCATGATTGTAACCCCATATTAATTAGAAACGTTCATATTTTAACAGAAGCCTTAAGAATTCCAAAAGGGCATTGCATCAGAACAGATACCACAGACAGGGAGGCCGAAAAAGGCAAACATTTTCAGAGACCAACTGCCCAGTGACCAAACTAAACTTCAATTAAGATCTTCTTGACAAACGAGCATCATTTAGAAAATTCCTATTTTAACATATTTTAACATATTAGTCCTTATATTGATGAGACAGCCTGGAAGGGCATGAAAGTGAATTCTATATCTGCCCAATGCCTCTTTAATTCATGAAAAGAGTAGTTCATTATTAGGAAAAGTAAAATACTTTTTTTTTGTCTTGAGGAGACTTTAAGACTTAAAAAACTTTTTGCCATGTTAACGTAGTGTTCCGTAACAGGGAGAGGAGCAGACAAATTAGGGATGCATTTCTTAACTGATATACACTCACCTAAAGGATTATTAGGAACACCATACTAATACTGTGTTTGACCCCCTTTCGCCTTCAGAACTGCCTTAATTCTACGTGGCATTGATTCAACAAGGTGCTGAAAGCATTCTTTAGAAATGTTGGCCCATATTGATAGGATAGCATCTTGCAGTTGATGGAGATTTGTGGGATGCACATCCAGGGCACGAAGCTCCCGTTCCATCACATTCCAAAGATTGGGTTGAGATCTGGTGACTGTGACTACACCATTACACCACCACCAGCAGCCTGCACAGTGGTAACAAGGCATGATGGATCCATGTTCTCATTCTGTTTACGCCAAATTCTGACTCTACCATCTGAATGTCTCAACAGAAATCGAGACTCACCAGACCAGGCAACATTCTTCCAGTCTTCAACTGTCCAATTTTGGTGAGCTTGTGCAAATTGTAGCCTCTTTTTCCTATTTGTAGTGGAGATGAGTGGTACCCGGTGGGGTCTTCTGCTGTTGTAGCCCATCTGCCTCAAGGTTGTGTGTGTTGTGGCTTTACAAATGCTTTGCTGCATACCACGGTTGTAACGAATGGTTATTTCAGTCAAAGTTGCTCTTCTATCAGCTTGAATCAGTCGGCCCATTCTCCTCTGACCTCTAGCATCAACAAGGCATTTTCGCCCACAGGACTGCCACATACTGGATGTTTTTCCCTTTTCACACCATTCTTTGTAAATCCTAGAAATGGTTGTGCGTGAAAATCCCAGTAACTGAGCAGATTGTGAAATACTCAGACCGGCCCATCTGGCACCAACAACCATGCCACGCTCAAAATTGCTTAAATCACCTTTCTTTCCCATTCTGACATTCAGTTTGGAGTTCAGGAGATTGTCTTTACCAGGACCACACCCCTAAATGCATTGAAGCAACTGCCATGTGATTGGATGATTAGATAATTGCATTCATGAGAAATTGAACATGTGTTCTTAATAATCCTTTAGGTGAGTGTACATCGATCAGCCAAAACATAATGACCACTGACAGGAGAAGTGAATAACACTGATAATATCATTATCATGGCACCTGTCAGTGGGTGGTATATATTAGGCAGCAAGTGAACATTCTGTCCTCAAAGTTGATGTGTTAGAAGCAGGAAAAATCGGCAAGCGTAAGGATCTGAGCGACTTTGACAAGGGCCAAATTGTGATGGCTAGAGGACTGGGTCAGAGCATCTCCAAAACCTCAGCCTTTGTGGGGTGTTCCTGGTCTGCAGTGGTCAAAATTGGTCCAAGGAAGGAAATGCGGTGAACCGGCGACAGGGTCATGGGAGGCCAAGGCTCATTGATGCACGTGTGGAGCGAAGGCTAGCCCGTTTGGTCCGATCCAACAGACGAACAACTGTAGTAGTTAATGCTGGTACTGATTGAAAGGTGTCAGAACACAGTGCATCGCAGTTTGTTGCATATGGGGCTGCGTAGCCACAGACCAGTCAGGGCACCCATGCTGACCCCTGTCCACTACCGAAAGCGCCTAGAATGGGCACGTGAGCATCAGAACTGGACCACGGAGCAATGGAAGGAGGTGGCCTGGTCTGATGAATCAAGTTTCCTTTTACATCACGTGGATGGCCGGGTGCGTGTGTGTTGCCTACCTGGAGAACACATGGATGCACTATGGGAATGAGGCAAGCCAGCGGAGGCAGTGTGATGCTTTGAGCAATGTTCTGCTGGGAAACCTTGGGTCCTGCCATTCATGTGGATGTAACATTGACACGTACCACCTACCTAAGCATTGTAGCAGACCATGTGCACCCTTTCATGGCAACGGTATTCCCTGATGGCATTGGCCTCTTTCAGCAAGATAATGCGCCTTGCCACAAAGCAAAAATGGTTCAGGAAGGGTTTGAGGAACACAACGAGTTCAAGGTGTTGACCAAATTCACTAGATTTCAATCCAATTAAACATCTGTGGGATGTGCTGGACAAACAGGTCCGAACCATGGAGGCCCCACCTAGCAACTTACAGGACTTAAAGGATCTCCCGCTAACGTTTTGGTGCCAGATACCACAGCACACCATCAGAGGTCTGGTGGAGTCCATGCCTCGACAGGTCAGGGCTGTTTTGGCGCCAAACGGAGGACCTACACAATATTAGGCAGGTGGTCATAATGTTATGGCTGATTGGTGTATGTCCTAACTCAAAATTGGGCAAATTTGATTGGGGTGTGTGACTCAACAAAACCTGTATTGGCTTGTGGTTCCATTTACCCATATCCACATATATGCTTTAAAGGCTGCAATTATACACGTTGTGCCATAGGCTGGAGGGAATTGTTTAAGTAATCCTCTACAGTAGCTACTTAATTAGCTCGAGCTGCAACACAGATACATACAGACAGAAGCAGGCAAGTGCGTGAGTGATGAGGGAAACAAGAGACAGACCCTGGTAGGAATTCAGTGTTTGTTATTTATCGTCTATTCTGATTACATAGCTAGTAGTTGTCACTGCATCAAAGCAGGAGAAGCTATATTCTAGCTAGGTATCGCTAGCGTTGGCTGATAAAAAATAGACGTCTTACCTATGTGATGGACCAATAATTATATATATTTTTTTAAATCATCAACATAATTAATACCACTTAACAAATATAACATGGACAGGAAGAACAGTTAGACCAGCTAGACATCGCTGGCATTCAGTTGTTGAAGTTGAAGTAACGTTTTAGCGTTATGACGTTGACTGGTGACAACACTATGAACATACACCATACACATCTGGACATCTGGACGGGAGCTTTACTCCAATTATTATTGGAAAGAAGTTTAAACTTGAATTGCTATTTCTTGGCTACACCGATTTCAATATGAAACAATTCTGTAGAAATCTATGTGAGGATGTCGGTAAAGCATGGCCTTGCTTTTTCGAAAATGCGATACACTTCCTGTGGCAACTGTAATGACAAATGAACACTGAACATTAAATAAAGTATTACGGTTTACAATACAGCATGGCCGTGCTACCTACAGACATAATTTACGCGAAATAACATTGCACAGCGGAAAGACTGGTGACCCGTCGCCATGAGAAAAGGGCAACCAGCGGAGCGCTAACATCACTGTGAACATTCACGGTATATTGTCCCCGTGTCATTCCTACTCAGAACTATTCACACATTGTTACAACACCATATATAGTGATACACTATTTAAAATGCATTTACCCTCCTGACACGTGTGTGAAGCAAATGTAGCTTTAATTTATTATTGTTTTATATTTATCACATCCTCCTTACACCTGGTTCTCTTCAGCTATGTGAACAACTGCTTCCCATGCCAATAAAGCAAATGGAAAGAACCAAACCACAACGTACCTTGGTTACACAGGGAACCAAAAAATCCAGACAGACATTCACAGTGCCCGGTGATGTGGTGACACAGACCATCACTATGGAGGCACTGGGGACAGGACTGGCTACAGCGCTGGCCGTAGAACCCTGGTGAACACGCTGTAACACACACACACACACACACACAGTGGAGATGGTGAGGCAGGTTAACACGAAGAGTGTGTGGGTGTATGTGGTGTGCTTGGAATCCACACCCAAAACACTATCTAAATGTCTTGTGTCAAAATCTAATTGTAACACACAATTTCATTATTCACAATTATTTCTGTGTAGACCATCATAGGTAAACTCTAGCCACCGTCATTCATGTCGATTCATACTGGTTGTGGAGGTTTAAATACATTGTGATTTAACACTCTAAACAAAAGACTGTTAACTCTCAGGGCATTTTCAATTTCACCCGTTCTCTTTTCTCCTCGTGGGTTCACCCGAGGTAAAGCCTCAACCCGAGGAGACTAGCACTCTGCCAACCAACTCTTACTCTCTCAATTGAGCCCTGAACAAACACTTTGTTAGCTTAGCCTTGTGCTCCCTGACTGTGGTCGGACCCATGCCAAACGGCACACTATGCTCTACACCTCACTCCTTTTCAACATGTTTTCCTGTAGCTCTCTGGTCAAAGTTAGTGCACTTTGCGGACTAGGGGATTGATAGGGCCTCTCCCTGTACCTCTCAGGCCATATGTCTTGCTTAAGTTCTTAATTTGTTTCCATTGATGTTCCTTTAAGTGGTGAGAAGGGATCGGACCTGATGTTTGCTGGCTGCTATGCCTGTAATTAAGATGATACCTTAAACAGTGAACTGGGTGGATGCTGTTTATCTCGGGACACACAGACAGGTGCAAACCTAAACAAAGAAATGCATGTACGTTGCATTACATACACACCCACACACACACAAATAGTGACACTACACCCACACAGACCCACAGACACAAATAGTGACACTGCACACACACACACACACACACACACACACAAAATGCTGGTAGACAATCCGAGAGACCATTTTATTCCCTTGCTTATCTGCCTATTGTGTGTGTCTGTGTGTCTTTGTGTGTGTGTGTGTGTCTGTGCGTCTCTGTGTGTGCGTGCGCGCGTGTGTGTATGTGTGTGTGTGTGCGTGTGTGTGTCTTTGTGTGTGTGTGTGTGTGTGTGTGTGTGTGCGCGTGTCTGTCTGTGCGTGTGCGTGTGTGTCTGTGTGTGCGTGCATGTGTGTGTCTGTGTGTGTGCGTGCATGTGTGTGTCTGTGTGTGTCTGTGCATGCGTGTGTGTTTGTCTGTGTGTGTGTGTGTGTGTGTGTGTGAGAGAGAGAGAGAGAGGCAGAAATACTCCGTTCTCTTACTGCGTCTGCAGGAAGTGCCTCGGTATCCAGGGGCACACACACATGTGCCTTCTTCAGGGGAGCAGGAGCCTCCGTTCTCACAGGAGCAGGTATAGGAGCAGCCCGGACCCCACCGACCCTCCTCACACACATTGTCACAGTGAATACCTGCAGGGCATCATTAAACATCTATTAACATTCATTTCTCTGTCTGGTTGGGGTGTCTGTCTGGTTAGAGTCTCCATGTCTGGTTAGGGTCTCCATGTCTGGTTAGGGTCTCCATGTCTGGTTAGAGTCTCCATGTCTGGTTAGAGTCTCCATGTCTGGTTAGGGTCTCCATGTCTGGTTAGGGTCTCCATGTCTGGTTAGGGTCTCCATGTCTGGTTAGAGTCTCCATGTCTGGTTAGAGTCTCCTTGTCTGGTTAGAGTCTCCATGTCTGGTTAGAGTCTCCATGTCTGGTTAGGGTCTCCATGTCTGGTTAGAGTTTCCATGTCTGGTTAGGGTCTCCATGTCTGGTTAGAGTCTCCATGTCTGGTTAGGGTCTCCATGTCTGGTTAGAGTCTCCATGTCTGGTTAGAGTCTCCATGTCTGGTCAGAGTCTCCATGTCTGGTTAGAGTCTCTGTCTGGTTGGGGTGTCTGTCTGGTTAGGGTCTCCATGTCTGGTTAGGGTCTCCATGTCTGGTTAGAGTCTCCATGTCTGGTCAGAGTCTCCATGCCTGGTCAGAGTCTCCATGTCTGGTTAGAGTCTCTGTCTGGTTGGGGTGTCTGTCTGGTTAGGGTCTCCATGTCTGGTTAGGGTCTCCATGTCTGGTTAGGGTCTCCATGTCTGGTTAGAGTCTCTGTCTGGTTAGAGTCTCTGTCTGGTTAGAGTCTCTGTCTGGTTGGGGTGTCTGTCTGGTTAGAGTCTCTGTCTGGTTGGGGTGTCTGTCTGGTTGGGGTGTCTGTCTGGTTGGGGTGTCTGTCTGGTTAGGTTCTCTGTCTGGTTAGGGTCTCCATGTCTGGTTGGGGTCTCTCTCTGGTCAGAGTCTCCATGTCTGGTTAGAGTCTCCATGTCTGGTTAGAGTCTCTGTCTGGTTAGGTTCTCTGTCTGGTTAGGGTCTCCATGTCTGGTTGGGGTCTCTCTCTGGTCAGAGTCTCCATGTCTGGTTAGAGTCTCTGTCTGGTTAGAGTCTCTGTCTGGTTAGGTTCTCTGTCTGGTTAGGGTCTCCATGTCTGGTTGGGGTGTCTCTCTGGTTAGGGTCTCCATGTCTGTGTTTGTCATCTTTCTGTCTTGGTTAGGGTCCATCTGTCTGTTTAGGGTTAGCAATTGGGTCTCTGGACTGCTGTCTTTGAAAGGAGAGACAGGACTAAATTGGAGAGGGAAGATTTAAAGTTATATGAAAGGTAAAGTCTAAGGGAATAATGGCGTGTGTGTGTGTGTGTGTGGGCTGAAGAAAAGAACACACTGGGGATTCAACTAGAAGATAGTCTATGGCTCTATCACACACATACACATACACACACACACACCACAGGCACAGAAGCACACACTCAACCCTTCACACAAACCCCTACCCCCTGCCATACACACACACACACACACACACAAACTCCTTAAACACTCACACAAACTCCCACACACATTCTTTCAAGCTGTCCCCTCTGTTCCAGACTCATTAGCAAGCTTCTGTGACAGAATAGAGAGAGAATCTGTGAGTGGGCTTGAGCCATTAAAAGTACATTAATAAAACACGGCTCAATGTGGAACCTGCAGCAGCTCTGAGAACCAGAGGATAGTAGTCTACGTACCGCATGAGATGGAGGGACGGATGGAAAATGGTTTTTTAGTTAGGTTCTCCAACTGCGGAAAAACAAAGGATGACATGAAGGGGTGGATGAAGAGATGGGTGGAGGGAAAGGGATGGATGGAGGAATGGACAGAGCGAGGAAAACAGAGACGTCCGCTAACTCTCCGTTGCAAAAGGGCGGTGAGATACAGGTTAGAGAGAAGGAATCACTTTAATTCTGTCCTCTCCCTCTCCCTCTCCCTCTCCCTCTCTCTCTCACCCCCAAACAAACTGCATCAACAGTTGTCATCTAGTGCTCTACGTCCCTGGTACACTGAGCCATTTCAAAGTAAAAGTATAAATGTAACTTTACACTAACTCTGCCAAAGACAAAACACAGTATACGGGGTTACAGTACAGTAGTTAATGTGCATTTGTTCCCAGAGCGTGTCAGAAGAGAAAAATAACAGTATTTTCTAATTAGCTGATATCAGAAAAAAGGTCTTGCAGAAACAGGAAATGTTAATTGTCGTGTGGATTATAATTACCGGCAATGGACCCAGTTTTGAGGGGTTTGAAGAGTGCTACATTTGCGTGGAAATTACAAAGCCTTGTTAAACCTGGAACACAAGACTAGATGATTGTGTGTTGCTCAGTTGGTAAAGCACGGCACTCAAAGCCAGGGTTGTGACTTCCGTTCCCACAGAGGGTCAGTATGAAAATGTACGCGTTTCACTACCGTACTTTATGCCGCAACGGATAAGTCTGCTAAATTACTTAAATGCAAAAAAACGAATTCAGTGCTGTAAGCCTCATGTGATAAGAGCATGTACAACGTATATGTGAGAACAGCGGCTCTTGGGCTTAGTCTCATTCTGGTGTACTGCGGTTTAGTTCCAGCTGTGAGTTGCATGGTTAACACCGTCCACTGTTGAAGATTGCTGAAAGCTTATCAGCGCAGGACAACAAAAAAACATATTAAATTAATGAATTTTAAATGTCACACCTAAATAGCCAGGGTGCACACATCACAATAGTGGGTTGTTTGTATAATGTGACGCTGTTGCTGTTCAGCCAAACACTCACACTCGCTGACACACGCAGTGGTGAATGCAGACATTCTCATCCTTCAGTTTTTTCTGTTGTCCCCATTGAGAACCAACCCCAGAACCCTGGCAATGAAAGCCCCCTGCTCCGCCGAAAAAACAACATTCCATTCCAAAAGTCCCCGCGTCTTCCTCCCCAAACATGTCCCCTAGCTATCTATAGCATTACTGATTGTCTATTCAGGCATTCTCTTTGGACAGCACATCATGATTCCGGACCCCAGTGAGTCAATTAGATGCAATGTGTATTCCAGGCATGAATCAGCCCTATTGTCACAGCGGCACCCTGGTCTCTCATTATACAGCAGCCATTCCCCTGTTCTGGTTCTAAACGCCCAGAGATCTCCCATCATAACCCTCCATCTGACAGGGCCTGGCCCTGTTCCCCATGCAGAAGTCCTAATGACAGCCAGAGAGGGACAGAAGCGCACGCACACACACACCAGCTCATGGGTAGGTACCCTCTGAAATTCAATGCAGTCCAAACGCGGGGAGGCCTTCATCCACAACTCGCTCCTCTCCTCTTTTTCTCCATTCCTCTGTGCTCCTGCACATACCTCTTCACTCCTCTCTCCTCTGCTCTCCAATCCCTTCGCTCCCCTGCTCTCCACTCCCTTCGCTCCTCTCATCTCCACTCCTCTCCCATCCACCTTTCTGGACCTACATCCATTAGTCATTCAGCAGGTAATTATCTCTGTAATGATCCTCCTTCACCCTCACCAGTGACTTTGATAGCAGGCCGAAAAGCCTCATCAGACTGCCTGTGATTCTCTTTCCTGGCTGAACGTAAGCTACGAAGGTTCTAACCCCCTACAGACATCTCTGGATGTACTGACCACTACTGAGGTTCTAACCCCCTACAGAGATCCCTGGGTGTACTGACCACTACTGAGGTTCTAACCCCCTACAGACATCTCTGGATGTACTGACCACTACTGAGGTTCTAACCCCCCTACAGACATCTCTGGATGTACTGACCACTACTGAGGTTCTAACCCCATACAGACATCTCTGGATGTACTGACCACTACTGAGGTTCTAACCCCCTACAGACATCTCTGGATGTACTGACCACTACTGAGGTTCTAACCCCCCTACAGACATCTCTGGATGTACTGACTACTACTGAGGTTCTAACCCCATACAGACATCTCTGGATGTACTGACCACTACTGAGGTTCTAACCCCCTACAGACATCTCTGGATGTACTGACCACTACTGAGGTTCTAACCCCCAACAGACATCTCTGGATGTACTGACCACTACTGAGGTTCTAACCCCCCTACAGACATCTCTGGATGTACTGACCACTACTGAGGTTCTAACCCCCTACAGACATCTCTGGATGTACTGACCACTTCTGAGGTTCTAACTCCCTACATAGAGCTCTGGATGTACTGACATCTACCAAGGTACTAACTCCCTACAGAGAGTTCTGGTACTGATGGCTCAAACTTCTGGCTATGGACTAGAAAACTGGATCAAAATGTTACCCAGCAAAAAACGAAGCATATCCGGTATTTGTTTAAGCCTGATGGTTAGAGTACTGGGCTAGCAAGATGACTGGTTTGAATCCCAATCCAAAAAGGTGAGTGTAGTGCCCTTGAGCAAGAAACTTAACCCCAAATCCTCTTGGATGATCAACCTCGTTGTTCTGCTAAATTACCTACATGTTTTTGTTGATGTTCTCAAACCAATTAGACCCCGCAATTTCCAAAAAAAAATTTGTTTCAAAAATACAGTTATTTTAGAGTATGGTCGACCCACTCCTTGATCCTGCTCAGTAGGGTGCCTCTCTGGAGGTATTGTATGGTTATTGGAGGACTGTGAAGTATAGCGATGATTACTGCTAAGAGGTCTGTCCCGGGTCAATATAATGACAGAGCTATGAATAGTGTGTGAGTGTATGTGTGTGTGTGTTTCCGGACTGTAATTGATGATAAAAATGTCCCAAAGACTGTGGTTGAAATCAGACAAATGTGACAAATGGGGACATTTTCCCTGTCCACATTTTGAAATTTTAGGGCAAAATGCGCCGAATGTCGGGTTTAGGGCAAAAGGTACAATTTGGGTAATGGTTAGAATTAGGGTTAAGGTTAGGAACTGCTGTTTAAGTTCAGGTGTCAAAGTTAAGTTATCGATCATTCTGGGGGTTAAAACAGACCACGTAAAACGTCTGGGCAGACCTGAGGGGAGGTTTGGGAAACACTGTTGTCAATGATCAACGCAGCGGCTCAGTCATCTGGGCAGGTGTTCAGGATCTATGCAGAAGTTTTCAAGAGCTTGAGCTGATGCTAAACATCAATCAACTAGGATCAATTCTCATTCTTTGATCGAAAGAGTCTGAGTTATAAGCCTGAATAGTGGACTCTTCTGTATATTCTGAAACATATCTAGTTCTTTCATACAAGACGAACCAATGGTTTCGCGACAATGTTATGAGAGCAAAATACTTCTTCAGAATCAAAATTGCCTAATGAATGTGTACACTGCTTAAATATTTTAGGCAAAGGGTCATCCTTTGATATGCTGAATGTATTGATCCTTCCTCTGTGAAGTTTTTAGAAAGTCGTGAGACTGGTTTCAAGGTTTTCACTCCGTAACGTTTCCCTCTGGCACTGAATTAAGAAGCATCTTCGATATTCTTTCGTCATATTTTATATTGATCACACTGCACTCCACCTCAGATGGTTCATTGCTGGTCAAAATTACACTTAAAAACACATAACTCCTAATTTCCGAAAACGCAAACACGAAAACAGACAAGTAAGAAACACCCCAGGGGGTTTTATGGCACCGCCCACATTGTTGTCAACGGACACGGTGTGTTTATAACAGCGCCACAACATCCTGTATCCTGATCAGTTGGCTACTATTTCCCTTCAGCTGCATGTGCACATTATCCATCCTTGTGAAATGTATATATTAAGCCTCAGACAGTGTTTGGGTCGCCGAGTGAGGCTAGACTGCCCCCCGGCGACCAGCCATGACTCACCAGTCCAGCCGGCCAGACAGCGACAGTAGCCGCTCACCGGGTCGCAGCCGTCGGCATGGATACAGTCACACCGTTCCCGACACTGCTCTCCATAACTGCCCTCCTGAAAACAAGGACGAGCAGCATCGCCATGGTTACTCATTCATCCATGTCTTCCCGGTCACCTCACCAGGTGCGTTGAAGGGGGAGCAAGCAGGGGACCGTGGAGACGGTTACCGGGGGGGGGACGGGGCATGGCTGAGCCAACCGGGACGGGTTTATAGCTACATTTGAGACACTCACATTCACACGCATGCACATGCACGCACACGCACGCACGCACACGCACGCACTCTCTTACAGGACAGGGGGCATCGCAGTACTCGCTCCTCCACCCGGGGCTGCAGGTACAGGTGCCGTTGACCGGGTCGCAGGCGGCGCCATTGGAACAGAGACAGGTTTGGTTACAGCTCAGACCCCAGCTACCACTGGGGCACGGTAAGGTGCAGTCCACACCGAGCCAACCTGGACAGGAGATGGGGGGGGGGGGGGGTGGTTATGGTAACTAGTAGTAGTGGAATCTTGAATGTCTACAGAACTATGGAACTGCAGAACCCATGAAGCAGATTAGTGGGACACGGGTACAGGCTGGAAGAGTGAATTGTTATGCCATGGATGTGCAGCAAAACAACAACGTCATTTTGACTGTTCTAATCACAGTAGCAACGAGGAACCTCCATTGGCCATATACCACACCCCTCTACCACACCCCTCTACCACACCCCTCTACCACACCCCTATACCACACCCCTCTACCACACCCCTCTACCACACCCCTCTACCACACCCCTCTACCACACCCCTCTACCACACCCCTCTACCACACCCCTCTACCACATCGCCTCTGGCCTTTGTGTGTGTTATCTGAGAGGTATACAATGCAACCAGGGAACTGAGACAAACACCCACTCTCACTCTCTGAACTTTGCGAAGCGTCATCCCCAAGATCCACTCTGATGTCGGTCTTTAATTAGCCGTCATGCCCACGGAGGCTCAATGCCACTTAAATATTTAAACGCATTGACATTGAGAAGTACTGGAGTGGAGGAGGAATTAAGTTATTTGCAGCTCTTTATCCACCCCCCCCCCAACTCTCTTTCTTTTTCTTTCACCCTCTCACTGTCTCTCTCTCTCTTTCTTTCCTCTCTGAAAAGGACCTTGTAATTGAGTGCTGATCGTTAGTACCGTCACCTTATTCTAATGGACTATTGATTGATTGATGGAGCCGGTTCATGAGTAGACTGTGATTTGAGGGTTGAGTCTAATAGCCCCGGGTAGATTCCTCTCCGCCATTACATTCCTCCGGCAACCTGCAGTTTTTCTGTCTCACTGTTAGAATAACCCTGCAGTGTCTCCTAGGAACCCCTGAGTGATGAAGTGTTGTTGTTTATGGTTGTGTCTGAGGAAGAGGTGGAGGACGTGAGGAAGAGATGGAGGACGTGCTACACACAAAGTTCCAGACTCTCAGTAAACTATCAAAACACGAGGTTTAAAGTCAAAGGCAGGAGAGAAACACACACAGAGTTCCTAATAAGTGAAGAGGAGGCCGACTGAGACTGAGGAAGAGGGAGAGCGAGCAAAACAAAAATAGCGTGGAATCAGACGGCCGACGCTACCTTCCCTGCAGATGCAGGATCCGTCGATGTGGGAGCAGGCGATCTCGTTGTGGCAGGAGCAGCGAGAGGAGCAGTTGGTCCCATACGTCCCGGCAGGACACGCCACAGAGCAGTCATCCCCCTGTGAAGGTTTCAGACAGAAATGCTTAACACAGGGGACGAACTGATATGAATTTGCACAATAAATGGTACAGTGATTTCACTCTGCGGGGATGTTTTAAATTGTCTAGAATTTATTTCAAGTGATCAGGTTTTGTTCAACAGCAGAACCTGAAGGTGACACTACAAACATAAAAACAAAAATCGAGAACAAAGTCTGTTCGGATAGCTGTATCTAGAAGGGATCTTTTAGTAATGCTTTAGCGGTACAAAAAACAATGTTTAAATCAACATGTTCACTCTAAAATCAAACGTGTGTTTGACGTTGCCAGGCTTTAACATGTTGAGATGAGTCCATTTTGCACGCCATCTGTTGTTTAGATCCATATTTTCTTGAATCCCAAATGAATGGAAAAGATAGGCGAGTCTAATTCAATAACTTTACACTGAATCAGCTGGGAGAGAAAAAGTTGGATTCACACACACAACAGATGGTATGAAATACACTCTCATCTCCACATGAAACCATTTTGAGAATTGAAAACGTCTAATAAACTTTGATTTCGGAGTGAACTGCCCTTTTGGCCCACATACCTTATCCACATCCACAAACCTGAAACAAACCAGCTCAGTTAGAAAAGACTGGAATACTCTAACAGCACTATTAATTAGTTTACAATGTAAACTCACTGTCAAGTACAAAGATCTATTACATTCCTTAACCCCATCTGCCCTCTCCTTCGCTCTCCAGACACTGAAAAGAAGTAATGCAACTGAATGGAACCTGATACGGTAATGTGTGATTGCTGATGGATGGTTCATTTATCGACATAGTTTCACCGAACATTGACTGGCTTTCGGATCATCCTGGCAACTACACTCAACCATTAGTGTGAGAAAATGACTATGCATTTTCTAGTGAACTGACACGCTGTAATAACTATGGCATGACAGCAGAATACAGACTCACTCGACGGGAAGTGTCCTGGAACTTGGCGTGGAGTCCACAAAGCTGCAGGCATAAAAGAAACGCCTGAGCCAAGTTTCAGCATACATTTTGTATGGAGACACGGAGGCTAGGTTGGAGATGACAGACACCACCTCTCTCTGAGAACAGGACGTTTCCGTTTTAGTGGTGACTCTGAGGCAGGTGGGCATGGAGAACTCTCCGCTCAGAGTCTCTGAGAGTTTTTCAGGCAAGGCAATTAAGAAAATATAATTTAAATGACAGCCTGGCAAGAGGCCCAAGGCCCGCTGAGACAGAGTGTTGGATAAAACATTCAAATGAAAACGTATACAACGAAAAACAGAAATGGACAGAGGTAGTCTGTGCTGTTCATAAAGTCCGGTTTCTAAACAAACAGGGGCAGTAGCACATGGGTAAGTATTACAAAATGACTATAACAGAGAAAGACCCTGAAGAAATGAGAACAAAGTCCAATAACGAGGCTCAAACGTAAAAAAAACAATATTCAAACATGCCCAAAAGAAAAATATGCATGGTACATAAAGAAAAAAGTGACAAATGTAAGAACCTATGAATAACAACTAATACCACTGAGTAACAACTAAGAATGTGTGTAACTATTGACACGAGACCTCAGTGTTGAGTTAGATGCCTGTGAAGTGGTGGCAAAATGAAGGACTGCATGATGCAGTCAAGAGCCTTCGGTGTAGCGCTTGAGGCTAGCTCACACAGTAACTATGTATTATGTATTTATTTCATTTATTTATTTACCTCTATTTATACAGGGAACTCAACCGAGGCCAGGTTCTCTTTTACAGCTAAGCCCTCTATTACAACAATTAAGATAACTACAAAATGGAAATTCAACACACATTAAGAACATTTACCACTGACAACTGGTATCACTGAAGGCCAACACAAAGACACAAGCACAGCGAATGTCTTTCTGTGGACGCAGGGAAAAAACGGCAAAGTTTCCTGACAAAGTTCTCTACATGGCTGGGTGGTGTTCACCTTCTCATCCAGCCAATCTCCCAGAGATTTGCCTTTTACTAGCTCGATAAAATAATTGCAAGTTAATAATTATATGGTCAGTGTCTTTAGAAAAAACATACTTTTAATTTCAGAGGAATTCCGGACAAGCTTGGAGTTGCAACGGTACTTTTTTTCTGTCTAAGATTTATTTTCAGGCATTACAATTACTGTACAGTAAAGGACTGAGATACTTTCACTGAAAGAGCAGCGGGTCGGACTCAAACCCACACAGCAGACCCCCCCCCCCCCCAACCTGTTGAGTGGTATTAAAACCAGTTGTGCTTTTTTCAAAATACAAAATCAAACGGCTTCAGAAGAGAACATTATCATCTGAACTGAAATTTACACCAGCTGTCTCAATGTCCCCCAATTTTGTTGGTACAGATAACTCTAAAGTGTTCAACTTACAAACATCTACCTTAAAGATGCAGTTGGCAATGGTTACCAACTGGTCAAGCCCTGGAAATTGTGTACCATGTCATATATATATTATTTTGTACCCCAAGTCATCAACACCAGTCACTTTCAAACTTGGAATATAAAGGCTAACTGAGGCATAATAGTGATTCTACTTATAAATGAAGCACATATATATATATATATATATATATATATATATATATATATATATATATATATATATATATATATTATATATATATTATTACACATCCAGCTCTTCCCAAATATGTTGTTAATCGCAAATATCCCAGAATGCATCTTTAACACAGGTTCGATTACGCAGGTAGTTCACAAACCCCTCCAGAGCTCGATCAGCAATTCCAATACACCTTAATCTCTTTTACTAGGACAGTAAAGTACAGATACAGAAAAATACAAACACACAATGCAGCTTTAAATCCAGGGCACAGTGGAATTCATTAAAAACCTTCAGAGTTGCTGTAGCACTGCTGTGGGCAGACCTGAACCCTGATTGCATGCCTCTCAAAATGATGTTTTCCTGGAGGTAGGCTTTAAGCTGCTTATTGACTAGGGACTCCAATACTTTTGCCAGAACAGACAACTTAAACGTGGGCCAAAAGTTATTCAGTTGAGTTGGATTGCCCCGCTTTCCAAAGAAGTAGGACAAATTGTGATTTCCAGGACTTGGGGATTTTATTACATTCTTAGGTGAAGTTCGAGATGCATGTTAAAAGAGCAGCAATGATTGCTGCTAAATCGTGAATGTCAGGTAATTTCACAGGGGGCACATTTGGATGGTCAACCCTGCAGAATAATAGGTTTGCATTTCGAAAATGCTGATTAAAAGAGTTCAAAATAGCGGTTCGCTCGGTTACCACCTGTGAGTCAACCTGCAGTTGATTATGGAGCGGTGCTTCATTTTTGCTCTCAGTCTTTCACTACATGCCAATGTCTGGAAGAATCATTCAGTTAATCAGCACAAGTAGTGTTGGTGGAATTTTAAGTGTAGTCATTCTTCTTCTCCTGCCTTCTACTTACCACTGCCTGAGGCGATCTTCACAAATGGGAAACCTCCCATTATCATCCCTTGGCTTTAGCTCTCTGTGCTAACAGCCCAGTCAGTTCACAGACAAACTGGGGATCGAATCCATGTAAATACGTCACCTGTACACGGAATGCGAAGTTAAGGGAACATTTAAAATTCTCAGAATTTTTTTCGGGCTGAGAGATTCTGAATTGCCTGCTTATTCCTCCCTGATTCAGAGGATCTTCGACTGGGGTATAGTGTATGTGGGAAAATGAATTTATTGAATGGTTCCCGGAATTGTGCAACCATACACATGAACCATCATTAGCATTCAACTCTTACTCAATCAGACGGGACCCTGGGGGGGGTGCCTCTCACGTACAGTAGAACACTCAGCTAATTAAATTAAATATGAAGTATGTCAAATTAAAACAAGAGACCCCCGACCGACCCTGTGTCTGTTAATTACCCTTCATCTAATATTCACAAATCTAAGAGGAAGGAATGAGACCTTTCCCAAGACAACTTCCTAGTTTTAGGAATCAAAAGACGGTCCCGTACTACTTTCCAGACAGAAGGAAAAGAGGCTCCAGGGAGGTACCAGAAGGATGCTTTGGCTGTCCGTTTAGGGAAACCCTTTATTTAGGATGAAGGCCTTGTTTAAGTCTGTAGAACTAGAAGAGGTCCAGTATCTGGTGGTCAGAGCCACTGAACATGGGCGGATGATAGACGACTGACTAAAAAGAGGGAGAATGTCTGGCCCCACATCGTGTTGAATGAAACCCAACAGAGGGGCACCAGGGAATGGTTAGCGCACGCACACACACACACACACACACACACTGCTCAGTGCTGTCACAGTAATGAGTATACGCGTATGTGCATGTGTCTATGGAATGTTTACAGAGAGTTACTGTACATTCCCTGGTTGGTCGTCCTGTCCAGTTAAACTCTAAGATGGGAAGTGAAGAACCACAAAGATTGTGACTTTATCTGCGTGAAGAAAATGTGTTTTTATTCACGGGGTGTTTGGCTAAAGACAGATGCAAACATGTGGACAGTCATCCAACAAATTGCACTAGCGCCTCTTGCCAGAGTACTCAACTCTCACCCTGCGAGGGCCGGTGTCTTCTGGTTTTCTACCTCATCACTAATGTCACCCACCTGGTAACCCAGGTCTAAATCAGTCTCTGGTTAGAACTTTGCAGTGTAAAAACAGACTGAAACTGGCTTTCCAGTCCAGAGTTGAGTTTCAGGGGCCTACTGTGTCAGATTTTTCACATCTTGTTTCTGTACATAGATTTCTGTCGACATAGTTTATACAGTGAAGTTACGCTCCTGCTCCACCTGTTCTTCACATTATCCTAGACAACTGCCACATTGTCACAGGCCAGCAGTATACATGTCATCTCACGTAGCCCCTAAACTACATAGCACAGCTACACGGAACGCCATGTGTGTACAGTCAAAGTTGTCCATCTGCCTAACCCCAGTACCTGAGCTACTTCAGATTTGCAAGCACTTCAGACATGGCAAGACATGTTTTATTTATATTAAACACCCTGGTAAATTACGTTAGTGGCCCAGGCAGCAAGCAGGAATGCTGCTCGAATGTAGCTTGGGATGATTTCATTGACAGTTCTGGTTCTTCACATCCAGGAAATGCCAGTTCAGCATATATGTACGTCTGACAAGGGCGGATAAATCATGTCCTGGGCTGTTTTGTAATGAGACTGTTTTTCTGGTTGCCCAAACCACATTTAGTCATGCTATTTAGGTAGGGAGTGAGGCTGTTAAGTGAAACAGAGTAGAACTGGCCTTGAGCACAATTGGAGAGCACAGGAAGAACTGACCAAAAATGTGTCTTCAACATACTCTTAATACAGCTAGGAAACAGTGTTGTCTAATCAATGTATTTCAAAACCTTTTTCTGTAATGAATACAACATGGAAAACCAGGTGGAGTGGTTACGCAGAGCGTATAATTCCAAAAGCCAAAATCCAGAGGACAGGCAGGCAGAGTTCGGCAAACGGGAGATCACATAGGCAACAGTACAAAAACAGACAGGCTAATTCAGGCTAATTCAGAGTTGGAGATAACAGGCAGAAACTGGTCGGTACACTTGTAAAATATAAAAACTAGAGAATAGCAATAGACAGGCTTAGTATGTCGTAACCAATACAAACAACACCTCACAAAGAAAGCGTGACACAAACCAAACTAAATAATGGAGCACTAATAAAACAGGTGTTCAGACGTTCATGATGAACAGGACGTGCGTGGTGTTCCAGAGGTAGGGGCTGAGAGTGTAGAGTCAATCTTACAGTTTCCTGGTGTTACATTCTGTTTGTTGCCTAAACATTTGGTAGCAAGTTGAAAGTTGAGTCTGTGCATGTTTGTGGATGTGTGTGTTTGAAGGATATATGTGTGTGTTTGTGGATGTGTGTGTTTGTAAGGATATACGTGTGTGTTTGATGATGTGTGTGTTTGTAAGGATATGTGTGTGTTTGTTGATGTGTGTGTTTGTAAGGATATGTGTGTGTTTGTGGATGTGTGTGTTTGTAAGGATATGTGTGTGTTTGTGGATGTGTGTGTGTGTGTGTGTGTTTGTAAGGATATATGTGTGTGTTTGTGGATATGTGTGTTTGTAAGGATATATGTGTGTGTTTGTGGATATGTGTGTTTGTAAGGATATATGTGTGTGTTTGTAAGGATATATGTGTGTGTGTGATGATGTGTGTGTTTGTAAGTATATGTGTGTGTTTGTGGATGTGTGTGTTTGTAAGGATATGTGTGTGTTTGTGGATGTGTGTGTTTGTAAAGATATATGTGTGTTTGCAAGTGTGTGTGGGTCTTTGTGAAATACAGGATGTGTATACAAGTGCATTTGAGGCAGGGGAGTGTGTGAAGTTAAATCATTTTTCCAGTACTAATGTCTCATGACATTGATATTCCCATCAAATCACAGGATGGCCTTTGGGTGTAAAAACATTTGAATCTGTTTGCAGTAGCCTCTTCTGCTGTGCATTAAAGTAAAATTCAACACATCGTAATGAGTATGGGGACAGAAGTTTGTGTAGCA